>NW_028318228.1:4471617-4784411 GCF_062004578.1 Staurois parvus | reverse complement strand
TGCCCTCCATCCCCCCTGTACTTTTCCCTGCTTCCCCCTGTACTGTGCCCTCCATCCCCCCTGTACTTTTCCCTGCTTCCCCCTGTACTGTGCCCTCCATCCCCCCTGTACTTTTCCCTGCTTCCCCCTGTACTGTGCCCTCCATCCCCCCTGTGCTGTGCCTTCCAGTCCCCCTGTACTGTGCCCTCCATCCCCCCTGTACTGTGCCCTCCACCCCCCTGTACTTTTTGCTCCTTCCCCCTGTACTGTACCCTCCATCTCCCTGTAATTTTCCCTCCTTCCCCCTGCATTGTGCCCTCCACCCCCGTGTGCTCTGCCTTCCAGCCCCCCAGCACTGTGCCCTCCATCACCCCTGTGCTGTGCCTTCCAGCCCCCCTGTACTGTGCCCTCCTGTTGACCCCCCACCCCATCCTTACCGTGTCCTTTGTGTCGATTAGGTGTTGATTTATGCCATGTATTCTTATTAGTTAAGATCAATTTTATTGAAAGTACTTATAAAGATGTGTTTAATTCTATCAACTATTTATTCTTTTGAATGTACAGTAGGTGCGCAAATTGTGGCAGGCTGGTAGGGGCCCCAGTGCATTACTTTGCTCAGGGACCCATGATGCTATTAGAACAGCCCTGCCTGGGGTGCTGCAAGCACTGGACCAAGTTTGCCCTGGATCAGCATCATGAGTTGCCAAGTTGCGAGTGGGCTGGCCACCAACGCCATAATGCCCAAAGATGCTCTAGAACAGGATGCATGAAATAATTTGTTGTTGTGGTGTTGGTGGCTATCTCTCCCACACCATGGTTGATCATGGCACTGATCTAGGGTTGAAGACATGCAGTGCCTCCTCAAGCATTTGGAAGAAGATGGAAATCTGGGTCCTCCAGACCTCCTCCATCTTCAACTCTACTCGAGTCAAAGGGTCCGGCCCTGAACAGGGAAGTGTGTGATAGGGGTGCTCAATGATTTAGAAGGGCTTTGTGATGAGAGGGCTCTGTGATTTGGGGGGGCTTTGTGATGGGGGACTCCAATGTGATAAGTAGACTCAATGATTTGAGGATATTCTCTTGACACCGTACCGCTAAAGGATTTCAGAGGAGTAGAATAAATAATCTCAAGTAGTGCCTATCATTGCTCTCCTGGACTGGATGTATAAATCCTTGTGATGAGAGGGCTCTGTGATTTGGGGGGGCTTTGTGATGGGGGACTCCAATGTGATAAGTAGACTCAATGCTTTGAGGATATTCTCTTGACAACGTACCGCTAAAGGATTTCAGAGGAGTAGAATAAATAATCTCAAGTAGTGCCTATCATTGCTCTCCTGGATTGGATGTATAAACCGATGGGGCCCTCTAAGATTGGGGAAATTTGCAGCTATATAACTAGCATAAAACAAAAAGGGCGCAAACAGCACTTTATTTAAGGAAAACACAGTACATATTCCCGAGAGCAAAGGATGTTACAGCTTTCTATTAAACTAGGGACCAAAGTTTCTTGCATACAATGGAAACTCTTCTGTTTTCAAATGCACATCCAATGACCAGCTGAAGCATTTTGGGGGTCACGCATGCTTTCACATTTTGCTCTGAGGAAAGGGGGGTGCCCTTGAACCATATTAGCTTGTCATTTGATGTGCATTTTATCCAGAAAAGTTTCCATTTTATGCAAGGACCTTTTGGCCCCTGATTTTAGTACAATACTATTACAACCTTTGCTGTTGTTGGTACAGTATGTACTATTTTTTCCTTAAATAAAGTACTATTTATAATGCACTAGGCATTTGAATCCTTTTTGTTTTATTCAGTTTATTATTCAATGATGAGGGGGTCTGATGTGATGGGGGGATCTGACATGATGGGGGAACTCTGACATATAAGGTTCACTACAATATGTTCAATTTCTGGCTTGGGGTTGAATAACGCTTTAACAGAATAGTTTAAATAATTTAATAAATGAAGATGGCATAAGCAAAAGAGATTAGACCCTAAGCCCCCTGTTCACAGGATGCGACTTGTCATGCAATTTGAGAGTTCAAATCGCATGATAAGTCGCACCCTACAATTGGCAATGGAAGTTCTACCGGAGTCTCACCAATTTGAAAAGTAGTTCTTGCACTACTTTTGACAATTTCTAGTGCAACTTGCATAGACATCTGTGCATGAATTTGTACAGATGTCTTACAAGTCACACCTGAAGTTGCACAGACATGCGACTTTGAGATTGTGCGACTTCAAGTTGCACGATTTCAAAGTCAAGTGTGAACAAGGGCTTAACCTAATATTTTGCACCGTGTGCACTCAAGTGTTAGTACTCTGTCAATGCTGAATGTTTAAAATGAAGTTTTACCTCAATTTCTTCCCCTTCCCCAGGCCCCTCCCACACTCCTTTATTGGATGCCACGGAAAGCTGACCAGGAACCTCCTGGGCAGGACTCTTTCTAAAACAAAGGTGTGTGAGGACATCTAGTGGTGCCTAAGAGAATTATAATATAAATCTGACTATGTGAATAACAAAGGCCCTACCCCCTGTTACAATACTAATTACAGAAAACACTTGATTGAAATATTAATATCCATTATTTAATTACTTTCTTTGCTTTACTCATTTATATTCCAAAGGCATACAGATATACACAAGAAGATTGCTTTTAATTCCATTAGTTTTCAGGAAAAATTAAGCATTGTTTCAGTGAGCTGCAAAGGTACCAATTAATTTGTCCATGTTAGTAGGTCACCTTTAAAGTGTTACTAAACCCCGGACCCTGCATTGACTATATCTGGTCTCTCACAGTACACAGAACATGGAAATGCAATTATTTTTAGTAAATATAAACTGCTAAATACCTTTTCTCATCAGCAGTTAGAACAGTCTTGTGACTTTTATCAGTGTCCAACAGAGCACTGGTTAAAGCTTGTAGGAGGAGTTTTCTTTCTGCTCTAGGAGGATGCAGAACCCCTAACGTCTGTCTGGACAGTGCTGATTGTGCTGATCACATGTACTCTCCCAAGAAAGTAAAAACCCTCTTTAGCAGTACACACCAAACTGAGCATGTGCAGAGTGACTCCACACGAAATGTCTTATCAGGAGATAAAAGGGGGGCACCTGAGGAAGGGAAGGATCAGAACAGTCAGGATAAAACAGAGGATTAACCCCTTAGGCTCCACAGTGAGTAAAACAAGCATGCATCGCTGCATATACAGACTGATTTTACTGTTGTTGGTTTAGTAACACCTTAATTATTTCCATACGTGATTTTTGAAATCTGTTGAAAACCATCTAAATTGGAATTGCAGATGTTTTTATTCTCTTGAATATATGGCATGAAAATGCATATAGTAAACCATACCAGAATGAAACAGATGAATCCGTAGTTGTCCTGATTTAATCATCATTACACAAACTGTCACAATGTCATTGCCCATAGCACAGGAACAGGGGCGGACTGACAACTCATGGGGCCCCCGGGCAATAGGGATCATGGGGCCCCTGTGTCCTTGCCCAAACTCAAAAAAGCCTATGAAAAAGGTACCAGGGGCATCTCATGGGGCCCCCTACTGACCCCCGGCCCTCGGGCAGTGCCCGGGTTTCCAAACGGTCAGTCCGCCCCTGCACAGGAACAGTAAGCAGGCTCAGCTGAGAACTGTAGGAGGTGCATTTATAAACAATTCTCATAGCGGTTCATCATTTGAAATTGAATGTAATTAATTTTGTGCAAATGGAGCAAAATCAACTGTTTTCAAGCTATATTATCTGGATTATTTCCTATGATAGCCAGCACCATCTAGTGGCCATAATGCAGTATTTTCCACTTTCTCCCATTCAAACTGCAAAGAATCTCTCCTGAGAACGTTTTTGCCCCATTCACACAAAATGGACGTGCAATTTGTATGAATGAACAGCTATACATTTTTTAACAATAAATAGACCTTTAGGATTTCTGCTTATGCTGCAGCCAGACAGCCCTGATTCTCTGTCACTGAATCACTGAACAGTATTATAGCACTGTTTTTACTGTTCAGTAACCACATGGATTTACAAAGGTCTAGACATTTTGTTATGAAGATCCTCATTTCTAACTCAATGCATATCATCAGCTATATTTTTACATTCATTTATAAGGTGCCAAAATTGCACACAGAAGAGCTAAAGCCGATCATAGAAACCTGATAATGAAAAGTCTAAGAACTAGAGGTTTTCACCACCATAATCCATTATGTCCAACAGATATGCACTAGGTCGAGTACTGTCGCTACTCTTGTAGTTAATGGGAGCAGCGCTTCTTATCCATTTCTCTTTATTATGAAGAATAAAAAGAGCAGCATGTCATTCTTACCTAAATAATACTAGCCTGGCACAACACGAGCTTGGCCGGTATCCTATGCTTTTTTTCTTACTTCTTTTGATTCAATTTTAAACGTTTTTTATTACATTAGTACAAAAATAAAAACATTAAGCCTAAAAAAAGAACATGAGAGAAACAATATTCTTTGTTTAATTAAATTGGTTGTAAACCTTAGACATAAAATATGAACAAAACATATCCCACGATAGTGTGTACTTGCCTGAATTAACCACTTCAAGTCCGGACACTTTTACCCCCTTCCTGTCCAGGCCAATTTTCAGCTTTCAGTGCTATCACACTATGACTGGCAATTGCGTGGTTATGCAACACTGTACCCATATGAATTTTTTAGCATTTTTTTTAGACAGATAAAACTTTATTTTGGTGGTTTTTATTTTTTGCTATATACATGAAAAAGTCCAAATTGTATTCAGCTATCTTTTTAGTTAAAAAAAAATAACTCAAATTAGTTTATAACCAAAAATTATAATATTTCCAAATTTTGTTTTACATTTTTATTTTATTTTTTGTATATTATTATTTATGTTTTTTTTAACATACTGTCACCCTAGCAGTACAGTGTCACCATAGTGTACCATAGTGACAATGTACTACTTGTGGGAGGTGATGAAGATTTTTCTACACTGATTGCTTTTACACACATAAAGACTTTAAAAGCAATCATTTCTCCTTCTCTCTGGCTGCATTCTTGCAGCCATTGAGAATTACTGTGAGAGCTGTGAATGGTCACAGCTTGTCACATGGTACAAGGCTGTTGTGAATAGCCTTGTGCCATGTGATCTCTGTGATAATTCACAGATTTCACAAGTTGTAAGCAATGATGTCAGAAGTGACATCTTGCTTACTACTATTCATGTGATCACTGATTGGCCAATCTGTGATCACATGATCGGACCTCACACAGAGCAGGCACCGGACACAGCGGGCACCGGATTGCTGTGCCGCATGCTCCCAGGGAGCGCACACAGACTGAAAATGCGGACGACGTTTATGAACGGCAAACCGCTCTTGCACTGCTCCCATCCAGCTGTTTATAAACATGGGCCAGACGGGAACTGGTTAAGAACATTAAGGGGGAGATTTACTAAAGCTGGTTCACTCAGAATCTGGTGCAGCTAAGCATGGTAGCCAGTCAACTTCTAACCACAGCTTGTTCAATTAAGATTTGACAATAAAACCTGGACGCTAATTGGTTTTTATGCTGAAGTGAACCTGATTTTGCACTCTCCAGCTCTAGTAAATAAACCCCTAAGTGTCATTTCTGCCTGCTGCTTTGTTCCTCTGCTATCTGCATGAATCGCTTCTGACAAGTTTTCCTGACACCAAGAGAAAAATAGTGACAGGGGAGGGGCCTCCAGCAGATTGACAGCCTCAACTCAGTTCCTGTGTGCTGTGTAGAGGAGGTGTGTTCCTTCCCTCCAATCAGCTCTCAGAGCTCTCCTCAGTGAGCTCTGCAGAGTGTAACTTCAGCTCTCCTCCCCCTTTTTTTTCTGAACTCTCTGACAAGCTTCACAAATTCAGCACTTTGAACACATGTAGAGATGACTGAAGATAAACAGGTGCATGGAGGATTTGTTTCACCTGAGGCCAGTCACTTCAGTACAATCACTTTAATTAGTCCAGTTAAACCACTTGCTAGTTATACCAAGATCAAAGCTGCAGCCATGATTTTGTGTCATTTTTTACAGCCAGCCAATCATTTTTATAGTGCTGAGAAAGGCCACCCCACAATCCTGCCATCAGCTGGGATTGATGAACACAGAAGAGATGGAGGAACATCTGTTCTTCCATCTCCTCTGTGCCAAATGAAGGCAGAAGGGATGATGATTTAGTCTCTTCCAGTTTCAGAGCTGTAATTTCCTGGCAGTTACAGCCAAGGAAGCAGCTGATCTGAGCTAAGCCTGTGGGGGGGAGAGTTTGGGGGCCTAATAGATCCCTGTTGTTTCCATAAAGAGTACCTTTCACCCACCCAAAGCTTTCATATAGGGGGCTTGTTAGCAAAGGGACACTGGAGTTGCATGACGTTCCTCATAAATGGCCAGCAATTTCTATTGCTGGATGACCACAGACAGATATCAAACATGGTGTTATGCTTGTATCAAGGTTTATGTTTTTTTATTGTTCATCAAGTAATTCAAGGGTGAACCTCCTCTTTAATTATATCAATACCGGACACTTTCCCCCTCTTCCTGCTCAGGCCAATTTTCAGCTTTCAGCGCTGTCACACTTTGAATGACAATTGGGCGGTCTATACTTTACTCATATTAAATTGTACTCATTTTTTTCACACAAATAAAACTTTCTTTCAGTGGTATTTAATCACCTCTGGGTTTTTTAAATTTTTGCTAAATACATGGAAAAAGACTGAAAAATTTGATTTTGTTGTTTTTTATTTGTTTCAATTATAAAATTATGCAAATAAACAATCTTACTTCATAAATGTAGGCCAAACTGTATTCTGCTACATTTCTTTGGTGAAAAAAAAACAAATCAGTGTATAATATTTAGTCTGTAGGAAAGTTATAGAGTCCACAAACTATGGAATATATCTGAAAATTGATTGATCCTGATGTACTGACGGCCGATCTCATTTCCATAGGCCCAGCAACACCAGAACGGTGCAAATGACCCCTTTTTGGAAAGTAGACAGTCCAAGGTATTTAGTAAGAGGTGTGGCGAGTTTTTGGTAGTTGTAGTTTTTTGTCACAATATTTTTAAAATAAAGACATTTTTTTTAATTATTTTTTTCACTTTTTTTTTTTTTTTACAAACTGTCACCAAGCAGTACAGTGTCAGAATATGATAATTCATATATAGTTTTTTTAAATAATTATTTTTATTTATTATATATATATATTTTTTTTTTTTCATGATTTTATTTTTAACACTGTGACCAGAACAATATAAGGTTACCATAGCAGTACTCTCAGTAAATTTCACTGGTATAAGCAACCATTTTTACTGAATAAAATTGGTTAATTCAGTGTTTACTACTGTGGTTAGCTGTGATTGGCCACAGCTAATCACATGATACAGATGGGGCGTGATTGACCCTGTCTGTACCATTTGATCACTTTGACCAATCACAGAGATCAACACAATAGTACACAATGGATGGCATGAATGAAAGCCTTCCATTGTGTACAATTGTCATGTGATATGCTGTGATTGGTCACAGCGATTACATGGTACCAGCACTGGTGGTTCTGGCGGATGTCAGATCTTGCCACAGTGCTGTCCATGGGGCATGCATGAGACGTGCTCTGGGAGGACATCATTTGACATCCACCCAGAATGATGAATGTCCTACCCGGCCAACATTTTAAGTGGTTAAAGGAACTCTAAATGTGTGTGTGTGGATAGATAGATAGATAGATAGATAGATAGATAGATAGATAGATAGATAGATACACATAGTGCTCAGCATAAATGAGTACACCCCTTTTGAAAAGTAAAATTTGAATCAATATCTCGAACACAAGAACAATTTCCAAAATTTTGAGAAAACTGAGTTTTATAGAGCATTTGTTTAGCTCATTACATGAAAGTAAGGTTAATGATATAACTTAGATTACAAAATCTTCAGTTTTACTCAAATGTGATGCAAAAATGAATGCACCCCACAACAAAAACTACTCCATCTAGTATTTTGTATGACCTCCATGATTTCTAAGGACAACATCAAGTCTTCTAGGCATGGAATGAACAAGTTGGCAACATATTGCAATATCTATCTTTTTCCATTCTTCAAGAACGACCCCTTTTAGAGCCTGGATGCTGGATGGAGAGCGATGCTCAGCTTGTCTCTTCAGAATTCCCCATAGATGTTTGGGTTCAGATCAGGAGACATACTTGGCCACTGAATCACTTTCACCCTGTTCTTCTTCAGAAATGCAAGAGTGGCCTTAGGTGAGTGTTTTGGATCATTGTCATGTTAGAAAACTGCATGACAACCAAGGGCACGGAGTGATGGTAGCATCTTCTCTTTCAATATAGAGCAGTACATCTGTGAATTCATGATACCATCAATTACATGCAGCTCAGGGACACTGCCACCACCATGTTTCACTGTAGGCACCATGCATTTTTCTTTGTACTCCTCACCTTTGTGACACCATACAGTTTTGAAGCCATCTGTTCCAAAAACATTTATCTTGGTCTCATCACTCCAGAGTATAGAGTCCCAGTAGTCTTTTTCAGCATGGGCCCTGGCAAATTGTAGGTGGGCTTTTTTGTGCATGGGCTTTAGAAGAGGCTTCCTACGCGGACGACACCCATGCATGCTGTTCCTCTGCAGTGTACACCGTATTGTGCCAAACAAATCACCCCAGTTTGGCTTTCTACTTCTACTTTAGCTAATTGCAGTGAACTTGCATGGCGATTTTCTTCAACCCTTCTCATCAGCAAATGCTCCTGACTAGGTGTTAACTTCTGTGGACAGCCTGGACGTCTCTGTGAGATGGTTGCAGTTCCATCTTTGTTACATTTTTGTATCACTTTTGCTACAGTATTCTGACTGATAAGTAAAGCTTCGCTGATCTTCTTGTAGCCTTCACCTTTCTTGTGTAAAGAAATTATTTTCTTTCTGAGGTCTTGTGACATTTCTCTTCCATGTGGTGCCATTGCTGACAGCATGAAATGGGAAGTGGTTTTCTTTGTTAAGTAACATCCTTTTATAATCAACTCTCTGCTGGACACCTGTTTAGTGAATAATTAGACTCACCTGTAGTTGAATTCTTGTTAATTAGGATTTTGTTGTCTACAATTTAGCTTTGCGCCTAAGACTTTTATTGGGCTATATTCATTTTTGCAACATGGTCTTGAATGAATTTGTTGGGGGAAAAAACCTTTTGTATGTGCAAATTAAAAAATCTTGTTTGCAATCAATGGCCTGCATTTGTGGGAGTATTTGGTAGTATAGCATCCCATAGAAAATGTTGATTCTGAAAGGATAGTAAAGGTTTTCTGAAAAATCTCTATGGGTGTACTCATTTATGCTGATCACTTTATATATACACTGTACATTCCTCTTTGTTTTTGTTAATAGTACTTTTGTTGGTTTCATTCAGCCTGTAGATGGAGACAACACATCTTGTTTTTTTGTTTTCTTTTTTTTTACCAGTTACAGGTGCTTGGCAGATGTTTAAAATATGGCGATAAAGGAGAATTTCTTGATTTGTACCTTTCTAACAGCTGGAAACTGAATAATAAACATGAGATTGTTATGCAGAATAAGTTAAAGGACTAGAAACGGTAATAACAGTGTTGTATTGGTTGTTCAAAGAGCACTAAAATCGAAGAGTGGTTACTGGTGTTAAAATCAGTTGCATATAAAATCAGTGCATATAATCTATATTTAATGTATGTGTATATATATATATATATATATATATATATATATATATATATATATATAGGATAGAGGTACCCGGGGCAGCACGATGGTTCAAGGCTAGGCTTACACTGTGTGCAGTTCTGCCTGAAAGATAGCCATGCATGTGTGAGAAGACATCCTCTACAGCTTTGAGATTTCAGTTCTCTGCTTTAAGTTTTCTTTCTTTTTTAAGTGGAACTTTATCAACCAACACAAACTATTGTAATCCTTATGATGGTAGCATTAGTAAATAGATAGAAAGGTATATTATAGCTGCTTGTTTTAAATGGGAGGAGGGGCTTTCTCAGCTAAGCACCCATCTGCCTGCCTGAGCTAGAGGCAGATGGATTCCAGAAAGTAAATGCTACATTAATCTTCTGCTCTTACTCAACATGACCTTAGCCAGATAGAAGTGCTAGGTGATCTTTTTCAAAGTAATTTCTCAACAACATAAAGCATTGCGACCAGAGGCGGACTGACAACTCATGGGGCCCCCGGGCAATAGGGGATCATGGGGCCCCTGTGCCCTTGCCTAAACTCAAAAAAGCCTATGAAAAAGATACCAGGGGCATCTCATGGGGCCCCCTACTGACCCCGGGCCCTCGGGCAGTGCCCGAGTTTCCAAATGGTCAGTCTGCCCCTGATTGCGACATGGAAGGATGGGAGAGTTTGGTTTGAATATTATAAATTATCGAAATACTACAGTTGTATTGTTTTGATATTGTTTAGTTTTACTTTAATAAAGATTGAGAGCCATGCTAGAGTTTAGTTAACTTTTTCACCAGCAAAATGGACAGTACAGGCGTACCTTGGTTTACGAACGCCTCAGTTAACATAATTTTCGGTTTACGAATGAAAATTCATTCGAAATAATGGCTCGGATTACTAATTTTTTTCTCAATACGAACGGATTAATTGGTTTTCAATGCATTTACAAATTAATTTTTAATCATGTTCCTGTACAGTATTTATGCCTTTAAAGTGCACTATATAAAGAGTTTTGAACAGATAAAATTTTTGTTTTTTCTGACCTCCGGAACGGATTAATTGGTTTTCAATGCATTCCTATGGGAAACTGCATTTCGGTTTACAAATTTTTCACAATACGAAAAGTCCCGCAAAAAAAAAATTAAATTCGGAAACCGAGGTACGCACATACTTACATTGAATGAGAAATGTCCCTTTTTCTGTTGTCTGCTTGTTTAGTTGATATTTTCTATCCTCTGCCCCTCTCCATACCCCCTCTGAGATAATCTTCCAATGTTTCAATGGTTAATAACTTAGTAACTGAAACTGCAATAGACATTTTTCAAGAGTGCTGATTATGCCCGCCTTTTCTGGCCTGATCCTCCATTCAAAGAAACTGTACAATAGCTTCCATCAATGAAAAGTGTTCTATGAATGGAGGACAGATAGATGTATGAAAGGTCTGCCTCCTCCATTCATAGAGAGCTATTCATTACAGGAAGCAACAGTACAGTTTTTACAAATGATAGGTGGGGGGCGGGCAAGTTGGCGCACTTAATGAGTGTATAGAAGCTTGTATTAACCCCATCAGCACCAGAAGATTACTTCTGTGGGGGTATAGGGGTGAGGGCAGAGGACGGTAGACTTCAACTTTGAGCCCTTTCACACACGCAGACCGATGAGGTCCTTCTGTCTGTTTTTCAGGCAGACCCAATCGGACCACCTATTCTTCTTTATGGGGAGGCAGATGTAAATGGACATGTGTCCGCTTACACCCATCTGCATTTGATTCGATCGGCTAAAAACAGATGGATGGGGATCTGTTCCCCATCCATCTAGTGGATCAGATGACAGTCAGATGTAAACATACAGGCTGTCTGTTTACGTCCATCGCCCCGTAGAGAACAGCGGGCTGTGTCTGCTTTGCACAAGCAGAGTGGACACAGACCTGTCATCCACCTGTTTAGTGGGGATCAGTGATCAGATCCCCCGCTGAGCAGGTGGATCTGCTTGGCAGAGTCCGCCCATGTGAAAGGGCTCTAACACAGGAGCCACCAGCAAAGGGATGCTTCTCATTTCTAAATACCGTTCCTTGTGCTGATTTACAAACCCCCCCCCCTAAACTTAGACTTTAACTACTTTACCCCCCTTAATGACCAGGTCTCTTTTTGCTACTCGGCGCTGCACTAATTCAGCTGATAATTGCGCGGTCATGCAATGCTGCACCCAAACAAAATTGATGTCCTTTTTTTTCACACAAATAGAGCTTTCTTTCAGTGGTATTTGATCACCTGTGTGCCTTTTTATTTTTCAAGCTATAGAGAAAAAAAAAACATAAATTTTGAAGAAAAACTATATTTTTTAATTATAAATTTAGGCCCAAATGAATTCTGCTACATGTTTTTGGTAAACAAAATCCCAATAAGTGTATATTGATTGCTTTGTGTGAATGTTATAGCGTCTACAAACTATGGTATAGATACTGCAATTTACGCCATTTTTTTGCTATACAGCGCTGCGCTAGTTTAACAGACAATTGCGCAGTCATGCAATATGGTACATAAATGAAATTTACATCCTTTTTTCACATAAATAGAGCTTTCTTTTGGTGGTATTTGATCACCTGTGTGCTTTTTATTTTTGGCGCTATAAACAAACAAATGTTTGAAGAAAAAAAAATGTTTTTAAATAAACAATATTTTCTAATTTCGGTCATAAAAAATATCCAAAAAAACTAAAATTTCATCATAAATTTAGGCTAAAATGCATTCTGCTACATGTTTTTGGTTAAAAAAATCCCAGTATTATTATTGCTTTGTGTGAAAGTTATAGCGTCTACAAACTATGGTATAGATAACGGAATTTACACAGCTTTTACTTTCTGACTGCCCATCACATTTCTTGAGATGCTAATATACCAGGATAGTACAAACACTCTTTAAATGACCCCTTTTTGGAAAGTAGACACCCTACGCTATCTGCTGAGAGGCATATTGAGTCCATGTAAGATTTATTTTTTTCCACAAGTTTCTGGAAAATGACAAAAACATTTTTCTTTTTTTTTACACAAGGTTGTCATTTAAATGATTGATTTCTCGCACAAGCCATGGGTATATGTGGAATTACACCCCAAAAAACTTTCTGCTACTTCTACTGAGTATGGGGATACCACATGTGTGAGACTTTTTGGGAGCCTAGCCACATACAGGAGCCTGAAATCCAATAACCACTTTGAAAGCCTGAAGGTGCGTAACTTCCTCATTTCACTTCCTCAATACCTATTACAGTTTTAAAGGCCCTGAATGCCAGGATAGCACCAAACCCCCCCCCCCAAATGACCCCTTTCTGGAAAGTAGACACCCCAAGGAATTTAAATAGAGGCATGGTGAGTATTTTGCAGAACTCATTTTTTCTCACAAGGTTTTGAAATATAAAAAAAGAATAGAAAAAATATGTTTTTGTTTTTTTTCTTCATTTTCCAAAAACTTGTGGCAACAAATGAGATCTGCAAAATACTTACCATGCTTCTTATCAAATTCCTTGGGGTGCCCACGTTCCAAAAATGGGTAATTTGGGGGTTTGGTGCTATTCTGGGATTCCAGGGCCTCCAAAACTGTTATAGGTAGTCTGGAAGTGTAATGAGGAAATAAAGCCCTTTAAAAGCCTGAAGGTGCTTATTGGATTTTGGGGTTCTGTACTTGGCTAGACTGCCAAAAAGTCTCTCACATGTGGTACCCCCATACTCGGGAGAAGTAGCAGAATGTATTTTGTGGAGTAGTTCAACATATACATATGGCATGTGTGAGCAATAAATTATTTAAATTACAATTTTGTGTATTTTTTTTTTTTTGTCATTTTCCAAAAACTTGTGGTAAAAAAATAAATTCTTCTATTGATTCAACATGCCTCTCAGCAAATAGTTTGGGGTGTCTACTTTCCAAAAAGGGGTCGTTTTGGGGGGGTGGGGGCATTTTATGCCCAGCATTAGAAGTTTATGCCACACATCATTCACTCTTCTAACCACCTGAAGATCAAGCCTTTTCTGACACTTTTTGTGCACATGAAAAAAATCTGTATTTTGTGCTAGGAAATTAATTTAAACCCCCAAACATTATATATTTTTTAAAGCAGACACCCTAGTGAATAAAATGGTGGGTACTACAATTTTTTATGGCACATAGTACTCGCGAAGCGATTTTTCAATACCAGAGCCAATCACAGTGCCTGCTCACAGCAGCCTGGTAAAACGATTTGTGATCACTTTTGGGAGGATGTACAGGTACATCCTCCCAGAACAAGAAGGTTCCTGCCCGTCCATTTATCTACATTGGTTGGTTAAGGTATCCCTCTTTCTCAGCTCAGAAAGTTGGGAGGCATGTCCAGCCACCCAATTTTACAGTGCCCCCCCCCCCTTCCCTCAAATGCCACCTGCCACTTTTCCTAGGCTCTCCCCTTTCACCTGGAAGCCCAGAACCAGTGGTCAGATCAGCTACTTTTTGATGAATGAAGCTGGAAATAGCAAGGATTTCATCACTTCCAGTTTCAGAGCTGTCTTTCCCTGTCTGTCCCAGATCTCAGTTTTATCAGCTGCCTTGGAGAGCAGAGAAGGGAGCAGGTGTCCAATAGATCCCAGATTTCTACACAAAGAGTTTCTGTCATTGCCCAAAGCTATCACAGGGGGTCTTGTTCAATAAAGTTACATTAAAATTTAAATGACAAAAAAAGTGTAAAAAAATGTAAATAAAAATAATTAAAAAAAAATAATTAAAGTGCCCCTGTTTTTGAAAATATATGATGTTTAAGGGTTCTTAATAATTTCCTGGCAAAAAAAATGCTGATTTTAACATGTATATGAAAAATTAAAAAATTACCCCAGCAGGCAAGTGGTTAAGCAGTTACAACAGTTTTGTTCCCTATGGGATAAAAGTTTTACATAAATTAATAAAAGTTGACCAATGTATGCGGTAAATGATAAATGGTTTGTCCCAACCCTCTAACTGCCGCTTTTGCTGGATTGTTAAAGGAAATTGAAAAATGACAGACTAACTGGCTGGATCGCCATTTGAAAATGGAAAAAAGACAAAAAAAGAAATCTAATGCAGACACCACAACTAAGAATTGATAAGCTACAATGATAACACATTTTTGTTTATTGGGTTTAATTTAATATTACTTTAACATTGCATACTGAAAGAAACTTAAATCTGAAGTTTTCATAGAAGAGCCAAGTAAAATGTAAACTTCAGGTTTTTATTTTTGCTTTGCTATGTGAATAGGAGCATGTAACTAGTATAAAGTAGGTGCTATCTAAAGTTGGCTGCAGCAGTGGAAATTTGCTTTAAAGTTGACAGCCAAGTAGCTAACATCTTAAGAAGGAGAGGTCAGCTTTCATGTTTCTTTTATGACAGGTTTCTTTTAAAGGCTGTAGAAAATATATGTATTTTCTCTGCTGTCCACTTTCCACTCACTCGGCATGAAAGATGCATTTTGGTTTTAAAGCCAAAAATACAGAGACTTACAATCTTCCCTCTTGCTGTTTGAGTTTGGAGATTAGTAACTATCTTAAGAATGATGCGTCAGTGTGCTGGAAGTAACTAATCAGGTGCTCGGCGACTGCCAACCATTTTCCAATGGGGAAGTCCTTGTAAACTTTCAAATTACATATTATAACTTTTTTTTCGACAGCAAAGCTTCATCAAGAACAAATCTGAGATGTATAATTCAGAGATAAAAGGAAAAATATCAACATTTTCAGAAGTGCTTTCTTACCCAAAAACTGACTTCTTTTAATGTTTTTATGCTTTTTATTGGGTGCACTGAGAAAATACATGTATCCTTTTCATACTATTTTATATTTAATTCAGAATAAATATAGTTATATTGGATTGTCAGTTTGAGAGGGAAAGATCATTATTACAATAACATTTACAGGCTCGTTATATTTGAACCTACATTGGATAGGCTTAAAGTTCATCTCCATGCATTTTGTTTTTACTTGGATAGGGTGGAAAAGGGTGAGAACATTTATCAGGTTTTTTTTTCCTGTATAAAGAATCAAATTATGTAGGGTTTCATATAATCCAAGTACAAAGACCTGTATTTGGAATGAGAAATCTTACATATTTTTATTTATTTTTTTCTTTGACTTTCAATAGTTTTTATTAACTTTTAAACATATTAAAGACATAGGCATAAGGCACACCAACACAAGGCCTAGCAATGGCACATATGGTGAGAATGTAAAGAGAAGCTCAATCAGTAGACCAAAGATCCAAGGGCAGGTGAAAACTGCCCCAGAGAAACCAGATATGAACAGAGAAAAAAGGAGGAGGGGAAAAAACAGGGGGAAAAAAGGGGGGGCGAGAGAAGGAAGGGGGCAAATCAGCATAAAGAAAGAGACAACTGGGAAAGGAGCACCCAGTCCCCTGAACAAGCAGAGGAGGCAAAAACAAAATCAGGAGTTCAGGAACATCAGGAAGAACCATCAGCATAGGCCCAAGCTGCCCGTGGGTCACGGGAAAAGCATACGTCAGCCATGATTCCAAGATTTGAAGAAATTTACACTGGGAACCATTGCGGATACTCGACATCTGTTCGTTAAGCATCAAAGCTGTCTTACGATCCCGCACCCCCTAAAGGGGGACAGGCGCACTCTTCCAGGCCTGGGCAATCATTCTAGTAGCCAACAAAAACAGACCAACTTCTGTTGGTGGGCAAACAAGCCCAGTATGGGTCAGTGAAGCAAGGCATACCAGATCTCCCTGCTTATAGGAAGGTGAAACAAGGTGTAGAGAAGGCCAAATACGCAAGACCAAAAACGAACTAATTTTGGGCATGACCACCATACATGTAAAACATCCCCTCGTTGAACAACATATGAAAGTGAGGTATGAGCCGGGCATCTATTCAGGGAGGCATAAAGGATGGAGATAAGACCCGGAGAATTGGAGCAATGTTGACAGAGCTACTCAGAGGCGGATTTCTGAAATGGATAGGTGGAAGTTCAGCCCCGGGAAGTCAGCCAATGCCGCAGTTGAAGATAACGGAAGAACTCCATCTGAAGGATGTCACGAGACACTCGAAGGGAGTTCCAGGTGGAAAAGGACCTGGAGGTCAGAAAATACAGAACATGGGAGAATCCACTGGCCACCCACCAGGAGAATGCTCGTGGTTGATCAAAACCCAGTGGAAAAAGGAGCTTATTAGTAATCGGGAGCAGAGGCAAAAAGGGTGACATCAGACCACCCAAGTAATGCATCAAATCCTACACTTGTAAGCTATGAAGCATAAGCGGATTCAACATGGCCGGGCACAGGTTAGAAGGAAGCCATAGAAGTGTTGATGTTACAATGGGGGCAAAATTTGGCAGTTCTAAGAGAACCCAGAGAGGAACATCAGTAGAAGCATGCAGCAAGGACAGTGGGGCGATCTGGTTAGCCTGATAATACTTGGCTATGTTGGGAACCCCAAGACCCCCCTGCAATCTATGAACAAAGAGGGTAGTTCTAGAGACCCTGGGGCGTTTTTCAGCCCAAATAAATTGCATGATCCTAGCCTGAATTAACCAAAGGAAATGAGGTGGAACCCGCACTGGATGTTTGCGAAAATAATATAATAATTTCACAGAATTGACGTGACCTATCCAGGACAGGTATAGGAACTGCCAGGATTGCATGAGAGAGGACAAAGAATGGAGCAAGAGATAGTAGTTAGTAGTGAATAAATAAGCATAAGAAGGAGACAAGTGAATGCCCAGGTACTCAAGAGAGGAGAAAGCCCATTTGTAGGGGAAGTGAAACTGGAGGACCAGGTCCGGTGCCAAAGTAATATTAAGTGCAACAGTCTTGTCAAGGTTAATGCAGAGACCCGATATCAAAGACAAATGAGCAAGGACCTGTTGTAAATTTGGGAGAGTAATAAGTGGATTAGTAAGGGTCAATAGGGCATCGTCCGCAAAAATATTAAGCTTAAATTCATGGCCTGCAAAGGGGATACCTGTTATGTTGCAATCTGCACAGAGCGCCATGGCCAGCGGCTCGAGCGCTAAGACAAAAAGTGCTGGGGACAAGGGGCATTCCTGTCTCGTCCTTTTCCAGACAGGGAAGGGAATTGTAAAGTACCCTGCATACTTGAAAGAAAGAACCGACTCCCCGAAGCCCCAACGGGACAGCACAAACTATAAGTATTGCCAGGGCAGGGAATCAAAGGCCTTGTAAATGTCTAAGGACAGCAAGAATCCCTGGATTTTCTGCTAGTGTAGGAGATGTATAAGATGGATCACCTTACAGACATTATCGCCCGCCTGCCTCCTAGAGACAAAGCCCACCTGGTCTCTATGGACCAGATGACGCAAGTATTTGTTGATATAAAGATTGAGAATCTTGCCCAGGATCTTTGGTTCCTAATTAAGAAGAGAGATAGGCCGAAAGGCCTGTGGTTCCAGCACAGTTTCTGCTGTCTTCGGAATCATCGAAATATAGGCCCTGAGTGCGTCAGGGGAGGGCAAGAAGCCTTGTCATAGGTCATTAAAGTAGCCAGCAAGATGAGGCACCAGCATAGTTGCAAATATACAGGCCAGAAAAGCCATCAGGGCCCGGGGCCGTAGTGGATCGCAAGGTTTTAATGGCTTGGAGCACTTCTGCTTTAGTTATACCAGCATTAAGGGTTCTCGCTCTGCTTCGGGTAGGTCCGGGAGCTTCAAATCACAAAAAAAATATTCTGCTTGGCCTAAAGGGAAAGGGTCGAGTTTAGCATATAGTTGTGAAAGAAAGTCAGCAAGACGATCAGCTGGGGGTTTGAAGTGCAACCCCCAGCAGGGAGCCGCAATTGGACCGGCTTGAAGGGTTTCCCCACAGAATTAAGCTTCTTGGCCAGCATCGGGCTTGGTTCGTTTGCACAGGAATAGTATGTATGTTTGAACCAATGCAAGGCCCGTTCAGCCTCCGAAGAAGAAAGCAGATCTAGTTCCGCAGCCAGAGCATCTCGTGCTTGTCTGTGGGCAGCGGACGGGTGCTCCTTCCAGCGAGCATCAGCAGTGGGTAGAAGAGAATGGAGTTCAGAGAGGCGATGCTCCCTTTCCCATTTCTGAACTGCAGCCAACTGCATAATGTAGCCCGGCACCGTGGCTTTAATTTCCTCCCACAAGGGTTCTTCCGAAGAGACAGAGCCTAAGGTGTCCATAAAGTAGGTTTGAATGAAGGATTGGATTTGCTGACAAGTAGCCTTGGTAGTCAATAGGGATTCATTAATGCGCCAGTGAGGAGGGTGCTGCACCAAGCCCGAAAGTTCAAGGAGCAGGACCAGGGGGTCATGGTCAGACCAGGGTGAGGAAGGAATAGATATCTTCTTGACCAAGGGAAGCTGGTGGACACACATAAATACGTGGTCAATCCTGCAGAAACTGTTGTGCGGGTTTGAGTAGAAGGTAAAGTCACGCGCAGTCAGATGAAGTTCCCTCCAGACATCTGTTAAACCAACAGTCTGCAGAAGAGAGCACATATGCGCCTCCTGCACTGAATCATGGAAAGGAGTCACCCCTTGGGCATAGCACCTGTCCAGAGAAGAATTAAGGGTAACACTGGAATCGCCTAAGAGGAGAAGAAGGCCCTTGTAGTGTCGAGAAATGCTTGTACAGAGATGTGAGATGTGTTGAAATCAATTAGGGGCGTAATAAGAGACTAAAGTAACCTCTTGGTTCCAAATGGTACCCTGCAGAAGTAAGCACCTACCAGTGGGGTCCACTATGTTCTGGACACAGGTAAAGGGAAGATTGCGTTTGAAGGCTATCAAAACACCACGGTGTTTCTCAGGAGCTGAGGCCATATATAAACTGGGATAACGAGGTGAGAAATACCGTGAGGACTGAGCAAACCTGGTCTCCTGTAGGCAAACCACGTCAATTTGTTGTGATTTAAGGTGGTGAAAAACCTTGGACCGGTTAAGAGGCGAGTTGAAGCCATGTATATTTTGTAAGTGGATTTTCAAAGGTAATGTGGCCACGGTGGGGCAGGGAGGAACTGCTCAGCAGCAAGAACACTGGTCAACCAACATGTTCAGCTAAAAACAACGGTTGTTCCAGGACGTCTTGAAGCCCTGAAAAGGAAGAAAACAAAAAAAAAAAGGAAAAAATAGACCGAAGAAAGGGGAAAGAGAAAAAAGAGAACAAAGACAATAAGACAACAGTAACACACCCATGGTGAAATTCATCCTGCACACGTAGAATACCAGTTGGAGGTGGCTCTACCACCGGACACATGGCTGCTGATGCATACATCAACATAGGCCGCTGAGGGGCAAAAATCACGGAACACAAAACACAAAATGTCACAATACAACTATTAATCTTGGAAACAGGTATATGAGTCTGGAGGGGATAGGTCACACTCCAAAGTAGCTCTCCCCTAGGGAGTCCAACTAAGCCCAAAAGACCACCTCCAAACCAGGAGTAAGGACCATAGACTGCAACAGATAAACAGCCATACACAGATCAGGTGATTCCCCCCCCCCCCAGAGCCCCAGAAAGGCACCGAGCGAGGTGCCCACCCCATCCAAACATCATCCATGGAGTCCTAAGGACCCATGAACCAGCCCCACACATACACAAGCCCGGGGGCAACTCTGGCCCGCAAGACATACATAAAAAAAAAAGTAAAAAACATCAAGTTCAGGTAGGGACAACAGGCCTCCTACAATCCAGGGAGGACTCCACCTGCACTAATCAGTGTAAGGGGCGCATGCCCAGGGGCAGTCAAACTGAAACAACTAAGGAAAATATCAACTGCCAGTCGCAGGCAAATTCGCCCAGGGGCTGGGACCCATACAGGCAAAGGTCTGAGCATAGCTAGGCCCTAAACAGAATGTAGATCCCCGTCAGGGGGAAAAGTAGGCTGAGCTGGCAAAACAGGGCCTAAACATAGAATTATAGCACAACTGTAAAACAGCCCACCGGCTCAAACTCACGGTCCCCACAACATGTTCCAATGTGGAAGTGAAGCAGAAGAAGTCCTGGTCACGGCTTCAGCCCGGAGAGGAGTGCGTAGGACTGGGTCACAGAGGGATCCAAGGAAGGGACATCTTTCGGCTGGACGCCTTCTCCCAGAGGCGACCAAGTTTGAAAAGGAGCCATCTGGGATCAAGACGGGCACGCTGGTCTCTGTACATTGCCTCCCGGTGGTAGTAGGTGTAGAGATTCCAGAATAAAATGAGTTTCCTCCGGAGTGGTGATGGAGTGGCTGCAACCTTGGTAGTCAAAGGAAAGACAGAACGGGAAGTCCCCGAATATTTGATATGGCGATTCACCAGGACAGAGGTAAAGAGCTTCAGCTGGCGGCGTTTCTGAAGAGTGATCTGGGAAACATCGGAGAAAAGCTGATAGTGATGCCCTTGGAAGCTGAGCTCTGGCCTATTCCTGGCCGCCATGAGGATAGTCTCTTTGGTGCGAAAGTATGTAAATTTGATGATGATGTCTCTCAGGGGCCCGCCCGCCCGTTTCGGTCCCAAAGCCCAGTGTATTTGGTAAAACTCAAGCCGGTCTATGGGAATGGTGGAAACCAGCTCCTGAAATAAAGCTGTAGCAGTGGAGGCGAGATCCGTGACGGATTCCGGTATACCCCTTAGGCGTAGGTTGCCATGGGTAGAACGTTTCTCAAAGTCCTCAAGCCGTAGCAATGTATCCGCCAGTTCATTCTTAAGATCGCACAGATCCTGTTCATGATTTTTGATTGCAGTGACCGCGGCATCCATCTTATCCTCGAGGTCATTTGTGCAGTTCCCTAGTTCACGGATCTCCCTGGAGAGACGCTCTGCAAGCCTAGAGGTGGTGGAGGATAATTCAGTCTGCAGCATGGTTTTGAAATGGCCCAGGATCCTGCAGGGCCGGAGAGGGGGGTAGGCAGAGGAGCATATGACGATTTATCATATATGGGATCCGGGACCCACAAGAGTAGCGGCGGTAGCGGCTACAAACTCGAGGTCGTGGCTTCAGGAGAGTCCGCTGGTGGGTAGGCTGCGGACTACAGTGCGGCCTGCCGAGCGATGGAAGCATGGGAGGCTCCAGTTTTTTCCCCCATCTCAGCAGGTAGGCATCAGGGACAGGGGGTGAATGCTGTTCCCCCCCTTGGAGGCTGGTAAATCGGTCAATGTGTATAGTGGGCGAGGAGCGTTGCTATTGTGCGGCCATCTTGGGTCGCTGCTCACGAGCACCCCCCCTCCAAATAAAAAATAAATCTTACATATTTTAATCCTTTACTGGTGGTATGTAGTCAATTTTGGTAGATCACCAGCTAAAGTGTCAGAGAGTTGCTAAAGGCACCAACATGCTAATAGCATTGGTATTGTAACAGCAGGAAACAAGCAGGTGGACTTTTGTTGTGCCAAGACACAAACAACATATTAAAACAAATTATTTTTATTGAAAATAGCATTCAAATTGAATCTCAGTTTTACTCTTAGAACTGAAATTTTTTTTATGTTTCTGTATTTTTTCCTTTCTTGTGTTTTTTACAAAAATCCGAAATAAAAATTATATAACTTTTTACTATGTTTGGTATTCATGTTCCTGCACCCTGAAAGTCCCATCTTCTTTATTGAATATTTACAATTTTAAGTGATGTGGTACAATAATCATATCGCCACTTCACTGTTACTACAGATCAGCATAGATGTTCTGTCCAATTACTTTTAATATGAGCTTGGGATATCCACTACATAAGTTGCCTCAAAGTATTTCACTTCTTTATATACTCTGCTTCATCTAGGCACACACCAATTGTGGAGCTGCACTGCTCCCATAGGGACATTCCACCAACAGCAAAGCGGCAGGGAAACTTTGATGCTGGGTGGGCAGACTCTGGAGGGCAATCACAGAAACTAGTTCCCCATCAGGTCTACTCCTGCTGTGATTGACAGCAGACAGTGGATGGATCCTTAGCTAATAGACAGCCTGCTTTTGGCTATAGAATCTGCCCACTGCCTGTTGTCAACCACAAGTAGAGGATGGACCTGATTGGGAACTAATGTCCCAGGTTCCCCATCAGGTTTCATGCACTGTCAGCACCACTGATTTCTAGGTGGTTGTTAGCTGTGGTGGAAGGAAAGGGTGAAGAAAACATGCCTATAAGCGGAAGACCTGTTACATTTTTGAGGGGTCCACTGGCTCACTCTACCGGGGCCTGCTTAATAAACAGCACTCACTCTGTGAATGAAAACCAGAGCGCTCTGCATGCATGGTGTGCCATGACATGGAGCTGAACTGCTAACCTACTCACTATGCTCCTGGTTTCTAGTGACAACTGCAGGTGTCTGTGCAGGGGATACCAGATGCTTCAGGCCTGAAGACCTGTGTGGTTCCAGGATAGTGCCTCTCCTTGCCTATTCACCATTGGCCCCTAGTTAGACCGTTTGTGTTACCATTGGTTACTCTGGGATTCTCTTCACCAAGCAGGAATTGCTTAGGGATACTCTGCCTAACTCAGCCCAGCAGGTTGCTTTCCCAACACTCAGCTACAGGGTTATTGGAATCCTCTTCTGACCGAGGAAGTAGCCAGAGGCTTGATCCAACATGGATTTTATTGCAATAGTCATAGTTCCATCAAGACAATAAATGTGTCTTCACATCACAGCAAACAGTCTTTATGTAATTAGCATCCCTTCCATTCAGATATATGTAACAAATGTCTGTGAGAATGATGGCATACCTTTGTACCCAACTCCAGGAAACCACTCCAAAGGGAAGCAAATATGATCATTTCAGTATCTAGATAGTGCTCTTTCATGGCTCACCCTCTTCCCATAGTCAGCAACTACCTTATCCTCATGTATTTAAATGATCCTGTAGGTAGGAAATTAAACCATCCTCCTTCTGGAAAGATTTAAAAGAGAAACACTTTTAAGTGGGCTACACAGTGGACTTAGTTTTAGTCTGCCTACACCACGTACAGGGACAGGCACTCTGCCTGCCCCTGTACACTAACTTATTGTTAGTCTTAATTACCTCCAATTTAATTATCTACAAACCAGAGGCAATTATTTTTTAATTTCATGCATTAATAGCCCTACTTTGCAAAAGCGGCACTTTTAAGATCTACTTGAATCTGCTACATATGTCAGTAAAGCTACCGAAACGGGTGGCATGGATTTTTAAACCTGGCATAGGCCATTTTAAATTTTAGGGCCACAGCAGCAGAAAAGTGTCAGTAGGGATTTATTGAATTTCCTGATTGTGTATTGTAAGTTAGTCTGATTTATATTGTATTTCCCAAATTTGATCTAAATTGTATTAGTGCATTGTTCATGGGTAGTGCCTATTACACTGTTTAGACCTGGGTCTAACTTTGCTTTCCACCTTGCTTCCGTTACATTGCATATTTTTTTTAATATTTTTGTTGGTTAGGGCATGTAAGTAATAATGATTCTGTACCTTGATAAATGTTGGTCGGTGCAACAATTTTTTGGTTTCTTATTTGACTTTTTCAAAATTGCCCCCCCCCACTCCCTTTCATCCTCCAGGACTTTATTCATGGATGAATTCTATTGTAAGAAGATTGTTAAAGAAAAAAGATCACAGGAGTACCAGATTAGTACAGAGTGTGTTGCAGTGATTAAGACTATACAATTTTACTTATGAAGAAGAGCTCACCTTCTTAGGTTGCTAAGACATGTACATGTAAGTAGGGTTGGCAGGAAATGATCTGCAAGCAATAATTACCTGCCTTATTATCTCATGCTTGTGCTCTGTACTTGTTTCTGCAAGGCAGTATGAGACTAAGACTAAAAATCATTCTTGCACAGACTGTAAGGATGCTAGCCTGTCCTTGTGTATGTGACCAGAGTGTACAAAGGGCAATAGAGAGACAGTGGAGTTGATTTAGTACAGGAATAGAGACAACTAGCAAAGTGAATGTTCATTGAGATTGTAAATATATTGAAACTGTTTACAAGAACCAACCAATCATGTGTTAGTGAATACCAATTTGTTTGACCTCACGCATTTTATTTGTTGTAAGTTCACCCTATTTATACCATCATTAACTTTACAAGGTAAACATTAAAGGGGTTATAAAGGCAGGAGGTTTTTTTTTACCTTACTGCATTATATGCAGGAACCTTCTGCATGCAGTTTCCCCCAAAACCCCCTAAATACATACCCGATCTGGATCCATCAATGTGCATGAGAACAGCAGCTCTCCAGGGTCTCTCCCTCATTGGCTCAGATACAGCAGTGGGAGCTCATTGGCATAGCTTCAGGAGTCACAAACGCAGCCACATCCATGTTCCAGAGGGGCCTGTGCAGCCTCCTTCTCACATGTCACTGTCTCACCCATAGAGCAGAGCATGCCTGTGTATGGACAGGGGGGTCACCTGAGGGTTTGGTATGTAAGGAATATAACGGGACAAATCATGCCCCTCCCCTCCACACAGGTGCCAGTGCCGCCGGCTTCCCTCCTCTTCTCTCCCACCGGCTGCTGCGTGGGATCATTTCAGGATGGGGAAAAGGGCTGGTAAACATGGTGTATTTACCAGTCTCTTCCTTTCCTGAATGAACAGAGTGAGCGTTCGGTATCAATCACTCTGGTGTCCATTAATTACTGAAGCATAGTAAACTGTGTTTACTATGCTTCCATTTGGGAATGAACAGGAAGCCTCAGAGCACTTCCTATTCATTCATCTATGCAGGTGGGGCTGTGGAGATGGAGATTGAGGACTGTGTCCTCAATCTCCTTTCTCTGTCTCAAACGTTAGACATCAGGGGTGTGTTTAGACCCCTGATATTTCACCAAAGCCCCCAGCAGGGCTGCTAAAAATATAAATAAAATTAAATGGTAAATAAATATTAAAAAACTAAATGTAGCAATAACCCCCCAGGAGCCGCTAGACTTTGGGTTGCCCTTTGTCCACGCAGCCAGGCAACACGCATTCTCAGCTTGCATCTGCAGTCAATAACCAGTCCTTGGCCTTTTTTTTTCAGGCAATATAAGCTTAGATGGGGAGTTATGGGATGCCTAAACTAAACTCAACAACGGATAGAGAGAAAACAGGTGGCACACACACCTAGTGCATTATCCAAGGTTTATTGTAGGAGTGAAAGAATAATAAAAACATACTCACAGACGAAGCATGTATCTAAAAAGCATAGAAAAATGACAATGACCACAACGGCAGGCACGGTGTTCTCACTGTCAGTGCGGTCAAATGGCTGACGCGTTTCGGGGACGAATCCCTTTCCTCAGAGCTGATGACCAACCTCTGATTCTGATGTATGATGAATGGAAAGTAAGAGCCTTGCTGTTGATGCCTCAAGATACATGCTTTGTCTGTGAGTATGTTTTTATTATTCTTTCACTCCTACAATAAACCTTGGATAATGCACTAGGTGTGTGCGCCACCTGTTTTCTCTTTATCCAGTGGCTGATTTCTCCGTCTGAGGAGTGCTGCACCCCTGAAGCATTTCCTTTGGTTGTCGCTGTCCTGGTACCCTTGGCTTCCATTTTGGCTTTGCATATCTTGAGGCGCTGGAGAGTACATACGATAAACTCAACAACGGCTTAGAGGAAAACTATCCTATGTACAACCAGCAGCTAAAAATAGATTCTACACTATACTCCCTCCAAAATAATGTCAGTCCTTAATGAATCAGTAGTGAATATCCCATTTGTTTTCAGAAGCTCTATGTTCCTTTAGTAGAAAATAGCAAAGTCCCAGCTGTATGCAGGAGCTTTAGTCTTCCATGCAAAATGCCAAAATGCTAACCACATGGCTTCAACTGATAATTCCCAAAGCAAGGGTGAAGAATAACAGTATGCTGTCCCTCTGAAATCTAGCTGAATATTGCACTTGGCTGCAATCTCCCTTGTAGGCTTTGGGGGTGAAAAAGTGTAGAAAAACTTTGAGGACCACTGTGGCTACGCTATTTTCTTAGCACAAACTCAGGGCTGTGTTTCCAAAGGAAGTTCTTTCAACAGACTGGGAATACTGCTCTGCTCCCAATATTGGCATATTAGCACACGTTTATCCCAAGCAGGGGCTGTAGGTTGACAATAACTGTCCTTCCCGAATGGCTAGCTGGGTATTGCATCTGACTGCATCTCCCCTATAGAGGTTGAGGTACTCACACTGTCCCCTGAAATCTTGCTGCTCAGCAAAGACTGCTGTTCAGGCCACCTGCTGTACAAGTCCTCCCCTGCAATACAGGGTATCTCCTGGAGGAGAAGGAAGGGTGGGGAAGATCCCTCTGATCAAACTGCTACTTTCTTTCCCTCCTCAGCCCCAGGGTCCCCCCCAGGGATCACGACCCTTGACTCAGCACTCCATTCACCAACCCACAACAACCCCTGCTGGCCAGCCCCTTCAATATTTATGGATACATTTTACCACCCTGCCAGGGCTCCTGCATGTTGTTTGGTCCCATTCCCATGATTATTCAGATCCCTGCCCCTGTACCTCCACCCACTGGCTTCTGGAAGTTTCTGGAAGCCTCCAGAACTAGGGGGAGGCAACAGAGGCCTGACCTGCAGAGCCCTCCAGCTTGACCTGAGCTTGAACTCCACAGACATGCTTACTTTATTTATTTGTGAGCCAAAAACAATTTACCTACACTGGAGGGTGCTACATAAAATAACAAAAATTAAAAACTACTGACACCTTCCACTGCTTTACTAACACCATCCACTGCTCTACTGACAAACTCCACTGTTCTGCTAACACCATCCACTGCCATACTGACATCAAACCTCTGCCCTACTGACACTGTCCACTGTCCTACTCACTGAAACTGCCCCTTTTTAAGGTAGGCTAAGTTTATATTTTCACAGTGAAATTATATATTTCTAGGTTTTTCTTACTATTTAGTTTGGCATTGCTAGTTAATATCTTTAAAAGGAAAAAAAAAGGGCACCAAACCCTGGCGATCCTTGATCTCTTTTATGTTGTTAAGGTAGATCTCTACCTTTCAAAGGTTGCCTACCCATGCTCCAGGGTATTCAAAATAATTGGAGTGGTATGCCAAGACGTGGACAGCTTCTCTAAAATCTTTTGAATTACCCTGTAAATATGTAAAAAATAAAAGATCTGAAATAACTCTTTAGCCACTTGGAGTATCTTGGCTCATGGTGGGAGTATCTTGGTACACGGCGAAATCTCTGTGTTGGTAGTGGGGGAGGCCAAGTCAACTTTTGCATCAGGGTCCACAAGCTTCAAGCTACGCCTCTGGGTATATATATATATTGTGGTAGACACAATGGACCACTTGGTCTTTTTCTGCTTCACTCTTCTATGTTTCTACTGGAAGAAAGTCAGTACAGATGTAAACCATTTAGGAGATAGAAGAGCGGGTCTGAAAAAATGAAAATGCTAGTGTTGAATTGGCCATTCTTATCACTATTCAAGTGATCAGTACTGTGCAGTAGAACTTACTTAGCATGAGAAACGAGAGCTCTGAACAAATGATCCTTCAATGCCTGACATGTTTACTTAACGTCTAGCACAGAGGCACTTAATGGTCACACAAGGCAAGCTAATTAGAAATAGCTTTGGGTCAAAGAATTACAGTGTCAGGTGTGAGAAGGAGACAAGCGTGAATTAGGAGTGCAGGAGAAATTAGCTTGTAGCTTATCATAATAATAATGATAGTTGTAGAACAACACATTTCCAGAGACTGTCGCCAAGGAAAGAACCTTGTCTGCTTTGTCCAAAAGTTTTAACTGTAATAATTTAAATTAAAAATTTTCGGACAAAATGTGATTTTCCATAATAGAGTTTCATATTTGCTTTCGGACCACTCTGTATTTAAGAATAAAATACACCTAAAAGCAAACCTTTTTATTTTTTCATTTTGGATACAGTGGGGAGGCGAAGGGGGGGTTAAAACTATTGTCAGTTTTTTTGCCATCTGGGAGATTTCCCTTCACTTCCTGTCCTGAAGACTCAACAGTATATTAGATTTCAAACATTTGTATTATTATTATTATTTTTTTTTAAAACTTCCAAAAAAAAAGCCTCAAGGTACCTAAATGTGTAACTAATATTAAGTAAACCGGGAGTCCCTAGATGTGTTTGTTAAATGGAGCACATGTGCAATTCATGAGGAGAGTTATCATTACCAACAATTGGTCTACATATAAGTGGGTAGTCCCCTTTGGGGACTGTTAATTTGGGACCTGTGGAGTGTGGTATGATTCTTTGTGTTTTTGTTTTTAGAATTGTCTATGTTAAATAAAGAAATTATTGTGCGCTATTGACCACTAGCCCCTTTTGAATTATTGCTTTTGCCTTACCAATACATATACACAAACCCCACATTCTACTTGAGTCCATAACTAGCCATATTTTTTTCATGTAGTTTCTCAATTTTTTTTTCTTTTTACATTGGATGACTGAATGATTGTCATTCGAAAGAAAACAACAAAATAAAATGGTTTGCTTTTTTTTTTGGAATCAATGTTATCTCCCAAATGAAAACACCATGCACTGTTAGAAATTTGTTTGTGATCATTATTCTATCCAGCTCCTTCGAATTTTCCCATCACTGTGGTCAAAAACAAATGTCAGGATAAAAGTGGGACTCAGCAAGCGCTAACACACAGTAGCTAATGCACTAAAAAGGAAACCACAAACCTTCTAAATGAATAATAAAATAATAAAATAAATAGTGCAGTGCTAAAAGCATTAAAATTCAGTATATAAATATTACTACTGAGGGTTAAAAACGCAGAGCTGCAACTGGGTAAAATGCAGTATAATTAGATAAAATAAAGACGTATATAACATTGCCAATAAATATGATATAGTGATAAAAGGTGACAACCCAGAGTTAAAAAAATGACTCAAGCAATTAAGTGGTTACACCAGTAAACATAATAATAATCTGTGTAGGAGAAAATGTCCAAATAAAGTGCAAAAGTTGTTATAAATCCCAAACTAGAAAAGCTACAATTTCTGGGGAAATTGTGTGAAGTGTTCTTGCCTCCACCAGTAGTCTACAACTGGAGTGGGCGGAGTAACTGGGTGGAGTGGCTTGAGTAACTGTTGTGTGGTTGGAGTGGCTGGAGTAATTGTTGTGTGGTTGGAGTGGCTGGAGTAACTATTGTGTGGTTGGAGTGGCTGGAGTAACTGTTGTGTGGTTGGAGTGGCTGGAGTAACTGTGAAAAGGTTGGACTGGGCAGAGTAACTTTATGGAGTGGGCAGAGTTACTGTGTGGAGTGTTTGGAGTGAGTAAAGATAGTAAACATTACACTAACCAATTGATTGATCAAATTTAAAAAGTGCACATGGCAAGCTTGATAGAGTGAGAAATGCATTTCAACTTTTAATTATTTATATAGCACATTTAATTGCAATGTTGTTGCCCAAAGTGCTTCACAGTTACATTAAAACATACATTTATAAAAACATTAGCAGCATTATCACCTCAAATACTCTCTACTATAGAAAACTTATTTCCAAACCTTTAACCAGAAACTGTCACAAATTCAAAATTAGATTTCAAATAGGGCAGAGAAGAGCGGTTAAAAACAAACTGCTCCAAATTGCTCACTTCTCTGGCATCTTCAAATGGTTGTAGTTTTAAAAACTATAAATCCTACAGTGAAGAGGTTTATATTGTGAGAATCACAAGACCCAGACCGACATTTTGATAGATTGTCTCTGAAATATTAAAAATGAAGGCACAGTCACAGTTTAGAAATTGCCCTTCAAATTTGAGGTGGCTAGAGTGGAGTTTCAATGAATGTCAATGGGCGGTGTGAGTTGCAAACAAATGGTCATATTGTGAAAACTATCAGGACTATGGTTTATCTGTGGACATTTTTAGTGCCAGCAGGGATAGCTGAACGTTTTGATATAAGATTTGTGTAGGTGGGCTTGAAAATGAGGGAGTGATGGCAGTTTAGAAATCATGTCCTGATTTTTCAGCTCACACTCTAGCTTTTGTCAGTTCCCACTCTAGTTTTGAACACTCCGCCATTCATTCCTATGGGACCAATTTCACCACAAAAACGGCGATATTTCGTGAACCATTCGGCGAAACGTTCCACAAAGTAATAGCACACCAATCGGGAACAATCCGCACATTTTGGTATATTACTGTCTATGTAGTGTAAAAACTGTGGGAGGAGTTAGGGTGGTAAATTTGGCTATACTAATAAGAATATATATGTGAGATAACAGTAAGGGGTCTTGCCATGCAAGAACACTTAATTAGGGACCGTATATAATAGATGGTAATAATATTAATATTAATAGTTCAAAATACAGTCATGGCCGAAATTGTTGGCACCCTTGATATTTTTCCTGAAAATCAAGTATTTCACACAAAAAAGGTATTGCATTAACACATGTTTTGCTATACACATGTTTATTCCCTTTGTATGTATTGGAACAAATATAAAACAGAGGCAGAAAAGCAAATATGACATAATGTCACACAAAACCCCAAAAATGGGCTGGACAAAAGTATTGGCACCCTTAACTTAATATTTGGTTGCACACCCTTTGGAAAACATAACTGAAATCAGTCGCTTCCTATAACCATCAATAAGCTTCTGACACCTCTCACCCGGAATTTTGGACCACTCTTCCTTTGCAAACAGCTCCAGGTCTCTCTTATTGGAAGGACACCTTTTCCCAACAGCAATTTTAAGATCTCTCCACAGGTGTTCAATGGGATTTAGATCTGGGCTCATTGCTGGCCACTTCAGAACTCTCCAGCGCTTCTTTGCCATCCATTTCTGAGTGCTTTTTGACGTATGTTTGGGGTCATTGTCCTGCTGGAAGACCCAGGATCTTGGACGCAAACCCAGCTTTCTGACACTGGGCCCTACAGTGCGACCCAAAATCCTTTGGTAATCCTCAGATTTCATGATGCCTTGCACACAGTCAAGGCACCCAGTGCCAGAGGCAGCAAAACAACCCCAAAACATCATTGAACCTCCACCATATTTTACCGTAGGTACTGTGTTTTGTTCTTTGTAGGCCTCATTCCGTTTTCGGTAAACAGTAGAATGATGTGCTTTACCGAAAAGCTCTATCTTGGTCTCATCTGTCCACAAGACGTTTTCCCAGAAGGCTTTTGGCTTACTCAAGTACATTTTGGCAAACTGTAGTCTTGCTTTTTTATGTCTCTGTGTCAGCAGTGGGGTCCTCCTGGGTCTCCTGCCATAGCGTTTCATTTCATTTAAATGTCGACGGATAGTTCGCGCTGACACTGATGCTCCCTGAGCCTGCAGGACAGCTTGAATGTCTTTGGAACATGTTTGGGGCTGCTTATCCACCATCCGGACTATTCTGCGTTGCAATCTTTCATCAATTTTCCTCATCCGTCCACGACCAGGGAGATTAGCTACAGTGCCATGGGTTGCAAACTTCTTGATAATGTTGCGCACTGTGGACAAAGGCAAATCTAGTTCTCTGGAGATGGACTTGTAACCTTGAGATTGTTGATATTTTGCCACAATTTTGGTTCTCAGGTCCTCAGACAGTTCTCGTCTCCTCTTTCTGTTGTCCATGCTTAGTGTGGCACAGACAGACACACAATGCAAAGGTTAAGTGAACGTCTCTCCTTTTTATCTGCTTTCAGGTGTGATTTCTATATTGCCCACACCTGTTACTTGCCCCAGGTGAGTTTACAGGAGCATCACATGCTTGTAACATTCTTATTTATCCGCAGTTGTGAAAGGGTGCCAATACTTTTGTCCAGCCCATTTTTGGAGGTTTGTGTGACATTATGTCGAATTTGCTTTCTTTCCTCCCTTTTTTTGTTTTGTCCCAATACACACAAAGGGAATAAACATGTGTATAGCAAAACATGTGTTAATGCAATACGTTTCGTGAGAAATACATGATTTCCTGGAGAAATATCAAGGGTGCCAACAATTTCGGCCATGACTGTAGATGTATATGCGTAATCCAGATAGGTGACTCTACAATCCCAGTGTGAGATAATACTCCGGTGACATGCGGTAAATAGTACGATTGCACACTCACCAGAAGCGCAATCTTAATGCACATTTGTTATATAAATCAGCCAGAGGTCCCCTCTGTAGTAGGACAGAATACAGCCTGGTGTAGAATCACCTCCTCTATGGATCTGGGCGATTAGACGTCAATCAGAAGTCCCCTTTAGGGGTTAGCTGTAGTGGGGTCTGGTCACAAATCTCTCTCCTCTGGTCTGGGATGGTCACTTGGGGTCCTGGGGGGGTTTAAATGCTTGATACAGAGCAGAAAATATAGGTGCCCTGTGAATAAATAGTGCAAAAATGTAAATGGGTATTTATTGCCTATCTACCTAATAGCCATAATGAGCTGAGCGATCAGTTATACTACTGCTCATTCAGTATCAAATCAGCAGGCTGGGGGTGTGCTTTGGAACAGGATGTTGCAGTGTAGGTAGAATACTTGGCTGTGCTGTCTGTCAGGAGTTCCAAGATATAACGACTGCCTTGACATAATTACAAATCCATTTGCAGGGAAATCAGTTAGAAAATATGTGTTGCAACTTATAAACGAATATATTTATGTACTTAGAGATCTCTTTGTATTCCAGATTTAGGGTAACTGCAGGCACTACACCTAAACTCAAAGCATGATCCTTATTGCATACTTACATCCAGCTTGGCACAGCAGAAGTATGTATATCTCATATCTGAGGGGCCTCTGGGGAAGCTGACAATCACTGTACTAGTGTTAGCCACGATCTTCTGGGAGCCATGCGGCTTCCACTCTGCATATTGATCACAGCAAGTTGCTCGCTCCTCAACACCACCATTCACAGAACACCTTGTATTTTTTTCAATGAATACAAGATGTTTGCTGATTGGATGCAGTAGAGTGGATAGCTGGTGATGTCATGATCTCCACCTTGTCCAATCTGAGAACACCTTGTATTTATTGAAAACAATACAATGTGTTTTGTGAATGGTGGCAGTGGTCAGTGTGCAGAGGGGAAGCCACTTGGCACAGGACCCGTAAGATAATGGCACTGTGGCACTGAAGCACCAACTGTTACAATGATTGTTAACTTTTTCAGTGGACCCTCAGGTATGAGATATGCATACTTCATTATGCCAAGTTTGACCAGTGTAAGTATGCAATAATGACCATACCTGGAGTTCATCAATGACCATACCTGGAGTTCATCAATGACCATACCTGGAGTTCATCTTTAAATGATTACAGAGGTTTTTTCTATCCCTAACTTTAGAATAGCTTAATGTGATTGTAAATGCTCTGATATGTTTAAATTAAAATAACAAATATGGTATACTTACCTGCTCTGTGAAATGGTTTTGCACAGAGCAGCCCCAATCCACTTATTTTTGGGTCTCCCGTCGGTGCTCCTGGCTCCACCCCTCTGACACTTGCTATGGGGGCACTTGTGCGTGTTCATTCCTCAGCCCTGTTCTGTGTGTCCATTGGCACACAGAGCTTAGCTCAGCCGTACCCCTTCCCCCTCACTGGCTGTAATTGACAGCAGCAGGAACCAATGGCTCCCACTGCTGTGTCTGAGCCAATGAGGTCATAGAGATCGGAGCGAGCTGCTGCTCTTGTGCACATTGCTGGATCGAGATCAGGGGGCTGTAAGAGCTGCACGCAGAAGGTTTTCTTACCTTAATGCAGAAAATGCATTAAGGTAAAATATCTTCTTCATTTAGAGCCACTTTAAACCATGGACTTTGAAATGAGTGGCCCCAGAGATGTGTACTGGAGCCATAGACATACACATTTGAGTGTTTTGTGTATGTCTGTAATGTTGGGGAAAATGATTTCCCAACAACCGAGCACCACTGAACTCCTCCAAGTAGCTGTACTTGGACCAGAGATGTGTTCTGAGATAACAGTAGTTGGTGTCCATTGTAGACAGACAAGCTTTCTCGTTCTTAAGTGAAGTCTGTTGATATGGAAACACTGTTTTTCCATTGTTGACATATACGTATATAAAGTCATTACCGTCATCAAAAGTAAATCATGCTGTATGACGCATAAAACACATATACAAAGTGATGAATCAATCTGTTCTAGAATAAAATAATGCAATATTTTATTATGCAATTCTTTCAACATTTACCAGCATGTTTGAGTATTTTAATGTAATTCTTATCTTCTTTTCTAGAGCGGAGTTAGCAATAAATGACTCTTCTACCCCGACTGGTACAGAAAGGAGCCACGACAACATCAAACCCAATATTAGACCACCAGTAGCTAAATGGAGACACAACCAGACATTGTCAATGAAAATCAGGTAAGTCATATTTCACTATAAAGAGATACTTCTCATCCACTTGGTGGGTGCACAGCAGCATAAGATAAGCTTTTAGGGCTCATTTTATTGTTATAGAACAGTGGTAATCAAACTGTGGTTAGTGAACAAAATGCAGTTCTTTGCTTGCTCTTGCTGGCCCTTGAGGCACCGCTCTACTCACTGATATAAAGTATTATTCTTCCCACTGATACCAATGAGGAATCACTATTCCTCCCACTGATACCAATAATGGGACACTATTCCTTCCACCGACACCAATGCTGGGGCACTGTTCCTCCCATATATACCACTGATGGAGCACTATTCCTCTCACTTATAGCACCGATGAAGCACTATTCCTTCCACTGATACCACCGATGAGGAAGTATATGGGGTACTATTCTCACTTATACCCCTGATGGGGAACTATTGCTCACACTGATACCAATGACGGGGCACTATTCCTTCCACAGATACCACAGATGAGGAACATTTCCACCAACTTATACCACCAATGGGGCACTATTCCTCACACTGATACCAAGGATGGGGCACTATTTCTCCCACTGATACCACTGATGGGGAACTATTCCTCCCACTGATACAACTGATGGGGCACTATTCAGCCCACTTATTCCACCGATGGGGAACTATTCCTCCCACTGATACCAATGATGGGGAACTATTCCTCCCACTGATACCAATGGTGGGGCGGTATTCCTCCCACTGATACCACTGATGAGGAACTATTCCTCCCACTGAAAACACCAAAGGGGCAGGATTCCTTCTACTAATACCAATTATGGGGCTTTTTTCCTCCACCTGCTGATGGCAGTCTCTCTCTCTCTCCCTCTCCCTCTCTCTCTCTCTCTCTCTATATATATATATATATATATATATATATATTATACTCCTACAGACCATTTTCTACTCCCAATTGCCACAGTCCTTATAGTCTGAAGGACAATAAACTGGCCCTTTATTTACAGAGTTTGGAGATCCCTGTTCTATAACTTAAAAGATTATTGGAATCATTCAGCAGTGTTTGGTCTATGTAATGCATAGATGTAAATCAGTCCTTAGACGCTCATATTTTATTCCTTACAAAACGGCTAACATGGTAGGGTCTTATTCACGTACTTTGGGTTTTTCTACTTTTTATCCACATTACACATCAAAATAAATGGACTTCCCTATATGGGACAAATGTGGCAAAGTAGCTCATGCACCCTTTTTTAAGTGCGGAGCTTAGCATGTTTTTTAACTCTGCATTTTGCTGCTGCTGTTGTACTTGTTTGCATGAAAATTCGTGTCTACATGCTGTGTTTGGGGTGCCATAAACAATAAATGGCAGTGCAAGCCTGTACAATTTTTGTACATTTTGTAAAATGTTGCAGATGTCCATGAAACACTATGGTGTGAACAAAACCTTGTAGTACAGTGATTTTAACATACAATCATCAGTCCGAAATAAGGCCCCCTTCACATCTAGACATGTGCGTTTTGTTTAGTTATGATTCGATTTTCAGAGATTCGGATGTATACAAATCTTCGAATAGATATGGTAATGAATTTCAACAAATCCAAAAAAAAAGTTATAACAAAGTTAACAAATGTGTTTGTTTCATTCAGATAACGTTACATGATGTGATAGTAGTCTGGGTCCATGGGGAAATTAATAAAGTTTTTGACTTTATTCAATAATTCGGATTTGAATAAATTTGTGATTTATATTGAATTTGTAATTGTTACAGTCAGCTCATTTCCACAGTCTAATGTAATTCTTGCGTTTGAAAAATTTGTGGCCACCAAGTTTTGCATTCTTTATCTCATTCATCCGAAAATATCAAATACTTTCAAATAGTCTTGATATATGAATATCGAACCCACTCGAATTATAGAAACCAAAAACTAATATATAGCAATCTTTCAAAAAAACTGCAAATTTTTTTTGAATCCATCTGGACCAACGAATATACAAAATGAATGCTGAATATAACTAAACAAATCTCGAAAGTGATCGGTTCAATATAATGAATATGTTGAAACAAAATTCTTGAATGAAATAATGGATCTGCAATGAAACAAATATTTCTATAGTGCACACATCTATTGACATCTGAGCGTTTTGTAGCTCGAAGCGCCAAAACACTCAATATCTAATATCCCATGGTTTTTAGCTGTGCCTGTTCACAGCTTAGAGTTGTGCCACTTAAGACTTGTAGTTAGAAAAATTATATGAGTTTCCTTTGAGTTACAAGCTTCAGATTTTTAGCCCCAACAGTCTTCAATGAGCCAATGAGCATTTGCTAAAAACAATGCTATATATATATATATATACAGTATATACAGTTGTGTTCAAAATAATAGCAGTCAGACATCACTAACCTGGTCAATCACTGTTTTTGGTAGAAATGATATTTCTATATGGCAAATAATTTACTAGCAAATAATTTACTAGCAGGTGTAGTAGAGTAATAGAAATCCAACAGACCCAACAGTCATGACATGCATGCTGCTGATTCTGTGTAATTGAATCACTAATTGAAAGGGGAATGTTCAAAATAATAGCATTGTGGAGTTCTATTAGTGAGGTCTTTCATTCTTTGAAAAACAGGTGGCAATTATTGCCCTTATTTAAGGAAGGAAGGCAGCAAATATTATACATGCTGGTTACAGTGCATCTCTCTCTGAAATTCTGAGGAAAATGGGTCGTTCCAGACATTGTTCAGAAGAACAGATTAAAAAGTTGATTGGAGAGGGGAAAACATATAAAGAAGTGCAGAAAATGATAGGCTGCTCAGCTAAAATGATCGCAAATGCTTTAAAATGGCAACCAAAACCTGCAAGATGTGGAAGAAAGCGAAAAACTACCATTCAAATGGATAGAAGAATAGCCAAAATGGCAAGGACTCAGCCAACAATCAGCTCCAGGAAGATGAAAGAAGGTGTAAAGTTCCCTGTGAGTACTGTTACAATTAGAAGACACCTATGTGAAGCCAAGTTATCTGCAAGAAGCCCCCGCAAAGTCCCACTGTTGAAAAAAAGACATGTGCTGAAGAGGCTACAATTTGCCAAAGAGCACATTGACTGGCCTAAAGAGAAATGGCGCAACATTTTGTGGACTGATGAAAGTAAGATTGTTCTTTTTGGGTCTAGTGGCCGGAGACAGTTTGTCAGACGACCCCCAAACACTGAATTCAAGCCACAGTACACTGTGAAGACAGTGAAGCATGGTGGTGCAAGCATCATGATATGGGGATGTTTCTCATACTACGGTGTTGGGCCTATTTATCGCATACCAGGGATCATGGATCAGTTTGAATACATCAGAATACTTGAAGAGGTCATGCTGCCTTATGCTGAAGAGGTAATGCCCTTGAAATGGGTGTTCCAACAAGACAACGACCCCAAACACAACAGTAAACGTGCAACATCTTGGTTCCAGACCAACAAGATTGACGTTATGCAGTGGCCAGCCCAATCCCCGGATCTTAATCCAATAGAAAACTTGTGGGGTGACATCAAAAATGCAGTTTCTGAGGCAAAACCAAGAAATGGAGAAGAACTGTGGAATGTAGTCCAATCATCCTGGGCTGGAATACCTGATCACAGGGGCCAGAAGTTGGTTGACTCCATGCAACACAGATGTACAGCAGTTCTCAGAAACAGTGCGACTACAACTAAATATTCATTAAGTCATTCAAAGGAAAGCAAAATCTTCAAACATTTTTCAGTTTATATAGTGAATGTTTGAGTTTGTAAAGAAGAATACAAACACTGCTATTTTTTTGAACAATCTAATATTCACTTTTCTTCAATTTTTTTTAGAGGAACAACACAAATTTGATCTATTTTTCTTCATGTTTTGATTTGGAATAGAATGTGTAGTGTTTACAATGCATTTGTGTGTATGGAAATAAAAGCTATTAGAAGGATTTTGAGCTTTATTCACTTTTTTCAACACACTGCTATTATTTTGAACACAACGGTATATATATATATATATAAAATTATACAGGATTTATATAGCGCCAACAGTTTGCGCAGCGCTGTACAATATAAGGGAGACAGTACAATTACAATACATTTCAGTACAGAAGGAATAGGAGGGCCTTGCTTGTGGAGCTTACAATCTAAAGGAAGGGGGAGGTGATACAAAAGGTGATAACTGCGGGGGATGATCTGGCGGAGGTGATTCAAGTACAGTTCTTAGGTGGAGGTGGGGTAGGCTTCCCTGAATAAGTGAGTTTTCAAAGATCAGACAGGGTGGGTGCTGACCAGACATACTGTGGTAGGGAGTTCCAGAGGATGGGAGAGGCTCTGGAGAAGTTACATAGTTAGTCTGGCTGAATAAAGACAATAGTCCATCCAGTTCAACCATTGAAAAAAAAAAGTTATAATCCTACAGTTGATCCAGAGGAAGGCAAAAAACCCCCAGCAAAGCATGATCCAATCCAATTTGCTCCTGCTGGGAAAAAAGTCCTGGAGGCTAGCGAGGGAAGTGGTGATGAGGGAGCTAGGGAGCTAGAGAGAAAGATGTCTTGGGAGGAGTGGAGTATATACAGTCATGGCCGAAATTGTTGGCACCCTTGATATTTCTCCAGGAAATCATGTATTTCTCACGAAACGTATTGCATTAACACATGTTTTGCTATACACATGTTTATTCCCTTTGTGTGTATTGGGACAAAACAAAAAAAGGGAGGAAAGAAAGCAAATTCGACATAATGTCACACAAACCTCCAAAAATGGGCTGGACAAAAGTATTGGCACCCTTTCACAACTGCGGATAAATAAGAATGTTACAAGCATGTGATGCTCCTGTAAACTCACCTGGGGCAAGTAACAGGTGTGGGCAATATAGAAATCACACCTGAAAGCAGATAAAAAGGAGAGACGTTCACTTAACCTTTGCATTGTGTGTCTGTCTGTGCCACACTAAGCATGGACAACAGAAAGAGGAGACGAGAACTGTCTGAGGACCTGAGAACCAAAATTGTGGCAAAATATCAACAATCTCAAGGTTACAAGTCCATCTCCAGAGAACTAGATTTGCCTTTGTCCACAGTGCGCAACATTATCAAGAAGTTTGCAACCCATGGCACTGTAGCTAATCTCCCTGGTCGTGGACGGATGAGGAAAATTGATGAAAGATTGCAACGCAGAATAGTCCGGATGGTGGATAAGCAGCCCCAAACATGTTCCAAAGACATTCAAGCTGTCCTGCAGGCTCAGGGAGCATCAGTGTCAGCGCGAACTATCCGTCGACATTTAAATGAAATGAAACGCTATGGCAGGAGACCCAGGAGGACCCCACTGCTGACACAGAGACATAAAAAAGCAAGACTACAGTTTGCCAAAATGTACTTGAGTAAGCCAAAAGCCTTCTGGGAAAACGTCTTGTGGACAGATGAGACCAAGATAGAGCTTTTCGGTAAAGCACATCATTCTACTGTTTACCGAAAACGGAATGAGGCCTACAAAGAACAAAACACAGTACCTACGGTAAAATATGGTGGAGGTTCAATGATGTTTTGGGGTTGTTTTGCTGCCTCTGGCACTGGGTGCCTTGACTGTGTGCAAGGCATCATGAAATCTGAGGATTACCAAAGGATTTTGGGTCGCACTGTAGGGCCCAGTGTCAGAAAGCTGGGTTTGCGTCCAAGATCCTGGGTCTTCCAGCAGGACAATGACCCCAAACATACGTCAAAAAGCACTCAGAAATGGATGGCAAAGAAGCGCTGGAGAGTTCTGAAGTGGCCAGCAATGAGCCCAGATCTAAATCCCATTGAACACCTGTGGAGAGATCTTAAAATTGCTGTTGGGAAAAGGTGTCCTTCCAATAAGAGAGACCTGGAGCTGTTTGCAAAGGAAGAGTGGTCCAAAATTCCGGGTGAGAGGTGTCAGAAGCTTATTGATGGTTATAGGAAGCGACTGATTTCAGTTATGTTTTCCAAAGGGTGTGCAACCAAATATTAAGTTAAGGGTGCCAATACTTTTGTCCAGCCCATTTTTGGGGTTTTGTGTGACATTATGTCATATTTGCTTTTCTGCCTCTGTTTTATATTTGTTCCAATACATACAAAGGGAATAAACATGTGTATAGCAAAACATGTGTTAATGCAATACCTTTTTTGTGTGAAATACTTGATTTTCAGGAAAAATATCAAGGGTGCCAACAATTTCGGCCATGACTGTATATATAAATATTACATTTAAAATTAAAAAAATGCTCAAGCCTCAAGCCTGCCTGTACAAACACTAAGAAAAAAAGCCAGCAAAGAACTAAAGACACGTATCTCAAGTGTGAATGCAGCATTAGAGATCCTTCAGGTGTAGATCTTTCTGCTGTTAAAGTGATTGTAAGTTTTAAAGTGGTTGTAAGCCTCAGGCATGATATATGAACTAGGAATATCCTCTATAGTGGGTACTTGTCTCAATCCAGAGTGCTAAGTATCATTTATTTCTGCTGGCTCACTCCTCTGCTATAAGCATGTATCATTTCTGATGAGTTTTCAGCCACCAAGATAAAAATGCTGACAAGGGTGGGAGCTCCAGGGCACAGCCTGTGATTTGCAGCCTCAGCTCTGTTCCTGTGTGCTGTGCGAAAGTGATTGTGTCCGTTCCCTCCAATCAGCTCTCAGAGCTCCCCTCACTGATGTCATTTCAGCTCTCCACCCCCTCTGCTTTTCAGAACTGAACAATCCTGTGCTACAAGGTAACAACGTATAAAGTATAATTTATGAAGGTGGATTTGTTTAATCTCTGTGCATTGAGGCCAGTCACTTCACTGGGTATGTAAGGGTTCACAACCACTTAACATTTTTCTTTATTTTCTTTTCTTTTAAATATTAAACATGTCTGTGCAATAGAATTGCACAGAGCGGCCCCAATTCCCCTTATCTGGGGTCCCCCACCAGCGCTCCTAGGTCCACCTATTCTTGGTGTGCCACCAAAGGAAGCCGCTTCCTACGGTAGCCCACCTGCGGGCTTGGTCCAGATCCATGCTGCCAGTGTCCATAGACACAGACAGTGCGGCTTGCCCTCCCCCCCCCCACCCCACTCCATCTCTGTACTTGAATGACAGCTAAGTCGGGGAGAGCGGTTACAGACTGGCACAGCGCTGGATCAAGGGAAGGTTCAGGTAAGCATAAGGGAGATAAGTGGGCTATATTACTACCTAAAGATGTTTTACCTTAATGCAGGGAATACATTGAGATAAAAAATGTTTAGACTTTTGAACCATTAAATTTTCCCAGAGTGTTTGCTAAAGAAGCGCTGCACAGTACTATCAATAAAACATGGACATACCCTTAAAGTATTATTAAACCCACAACAGTAAAATCAGTCTGTATATGCAGTAAAGCATGCTTGTTATACTCACTGTGAAACCCAAGGATGATAATCCTCCACATTGTGTAAAGATGTTGTTTGATCCTGTCTTCTCTGATCCTTCCATTTTTCTACTGTCCCCAATACATCTGCTGATAGTATAGAGCTCTAGGAGTCACTCTGCACATGCTCAGTTTAGTGTGTATTGCTAGAGAGTTTTCTTTGGAAGGGTGCATGTGATCAGCACAGGGCCAATCAGCACTGTCCATACAGAGGGTCATGGGTCATGCAACTCCTCCTACAAGCTTTAACCAGTGATCTGCTGGACACTGATAGAAGTCACAAGACTGCTCTATACTTCTGATGAGAAAAGGTATTTAGCAGTTTATATTTACTAAAATAATTGCATTCCCATGTTCTATGTACTGTGGGAGACCAGATATAGTGAAGGCAGGGTCCTGGGTTTAGGAACACTTTAATTTTCCAAATAAAAGATGCTGCCCTTTAAATATTGTGTTTAATATTTAATTGTTGACCTTTGCAGTCAGTGCAGTACCGTAGACAGGATCCCAATGCCTATGACACTTGCAAGTTCTTGCAACAGTAGAGACACAACGGGAATTCAGAGGATTCTACACAAAGAAATTCCCATTGGGTCGGCTTCTCTTCTACAGATTCTTACAATCCTGCAAAAGTCATCTCCTGTTGGTTCTATTCCCCTGAACACTATACACACAGGAAAAGCATGTAAACAAAGAAGACACAGTATTTGCTTTAAGGCATAATTTCACGCTCATATGAAAAATTGTACTTAATGTAATTATATATTCATTAAAAATAATAAATGTATTAAAGTATAATTCCAGGTGTTACCTTTTTTTTGTAGTTGGACCAATGTAACTATCGATATACAGTATCTCACAGAAGCGAGTACACCCCTCACATTTTTGTAAATATCTTTTCATGTGACAACACTGAAGAAATGACACTTTGCTACTTTGTGAAGCAGTGAGTGTACAGCTTGTATAACATGTAAATTTGCTGCCCTCTCAAAATAACTCAACACACCGCCATTAATGTCTAAACCGCTGCCAACAAAAGCGAGTACACCCCTAAGTGAAAATGTCCAAATTGGGCCCAAAGTGAAAATATTTTGTGTGGCCACCATTATTTCCCAGCACTGCCTTAACCCTCTTGGGCATGGAGTTCACCAGAGCTTCACAGGTTGCCACTGAAGTCCTCTTCCACTCCTCCATGACGACATCAGCTGGTGGATGTCTTGCAGGTGTGTTTGAGGTCATTATTATGTTGGAATATTGCCCTGCAGCTCAGTCTCCGAGGGGAGGGGATCATGCTCTGCTTCAGTATGTCACAGTACATGTTGGCATTCATGGTTCCCTCAATGAACTGTAGCTCCCCAGTACCAGCAGCACTCATGCAGCCCCAGACCATGACACTCCCACCACCATGCTTGACTGTAGGCAAGACACACTTGTCTTTGTACTCCTCACCTGGTTGCCGCCACACACGCTTGACACCATCTGAACCAAATCAGTTTATCTTGGTCTCATCAGAGCACAGGACATAGTTCCAGTAATCCATGTCCTTAGTCTGCTTGTCTTCAGTAAACTGTTTGCAGACTTTCTTGTGCATCATCTTTAGAAGAGGCTTCCTTCTGGGATGACAGCCATGCAGACCAATTTGATGCAGTGTGCGGCGTATGGTCTGACCATTGACAAGCTGACCCCTCCACCCCTTCAACCTCTGCAGCAATGCTGGCAGCACTCGTATGTCTATTTCCCAAAGACAACCTCTGGATATGACGCTGAGCACGTGCATTCAACTTCTTTGGTCGACCATGGTGAGGCCTGTTCTGAGTGGAACCTGTGCTGTTAAACCACTGTATTGTCTTGGCCACCGTGATGCAACTCAGTTTCAGGGTCTTGGCAATCTTCTTATAGACCATACCATCTTTATGTAGAGCAACAATTCTTTTTTCAGATCCTCAGAGAGTTGTTTGCAATGAGGTGCCAGGTTGAACCTCCAGTGACCAGTATGAGAAAGTGAGAGCGATATCACCAAATGAAACACACCTGCTCTCCATTCACACCTGATACCTTGTAACACTAACGAGTCACATGACACAGGGGAGGGAAAATGGCTAATTGGGCCCAATCTGGACGTTTTCACTTGTGTACTCACTTTTGTTGCCAGCAGTTTAGACATTAATGGCTGTGTGTTGAGTTATTTTGAGGGGACAGCAAATTTACATGTTATACAAGCTGTACACTCACTACGTCACATTGTAGCAAAGTGTCATTTCTTCAGTGTTGTCACATGAAAAGATAGAATAAAATATTTACAAAAATGTGAGGGATGTACTCACTTCCGTGAGATAATGTATAGTACCTGTGGGATCCTTCTAGAACTGGGGTCTCCAAAATGCTGCCCATGGGCCAAATTAAGCCTGATGAAATATTTTATTAGGCCCGCAGCTCTCAATTGTCTCTCACACAGGTCTTCAGTCCAGCTTATGGCCTCTGTTTAGCTCCGACATGCAAGTTTCCCCCCATCTTGTCTCAAGCACAGGTTCCCCCAGCTGTGCTGTCATTGTACCATTGTTGGCTGCTAAGATCCACAATGTTCTGACAAACAATTATGTGCTTGTCCCAGCATTTAAAGGGGCACAGATCCTCCTCCACTTTGCCTCCTTCTGCTTCTACAGCCTTGCTCCTGGGCTCTTGAGGTTTCCAGCTACGTTGTAAAAGTGTGGGGTCAAGGGATTGAGATCCTAATGTAAGGGGGGACTTTGATGGGGATTCTGATTTAAGGGGCACTCTGCTTGGCCTAGAATAATTTGGAATTTCTTTGCTTTGTTTAACTGAAGTTCTTTCTTCTTCTGAATCATATTATGCTGATTGCAGTAGAGCTCCAAGTAAAACTTATTCATTAATTTCCATTTTATGAATTAATTTAGAAAACTGATTTGTTCTTCATCCCTCATACTGCATCGTTTGGAGACCTCTGTTCTAGGAGCTGGAAATCACTGTAGTTACCAACCACTCCAGTGATCTCCACTTGCTGCCGGGTCCTATGCCAGGTGGCTGCTCTGCTGCATTCTGGTCACTTGGAATGCATGTCATTCAGAGAATGTTTACTTTTTCTTAGTGAATGCAAAGTATTCTCTAATTGGTTGAGGTGGAAAGTCAAAATGGTGATGACACACTCTCCACACCATTGGTGCCTACTACAGTGACTTCTCGCTTCCACAGAGATCAGCCAAAGACTGGCACCCGGAAGAAGACAAGTAGAAAATGCTGGTGTCCATAAGTAGCCCTGTTGGTTTTGACCCATTGAAACACAGATAAGTATTGTGGACTTTAGTTGCACTTTAACTAATGCATTCATTATAGAGGTCTACATGTCTATGCATATGAGGGACAGCTGAGAAGGAAAGAGGGACAGAAGGATTGTTTTTTTAAATGAGGAACAGTCTGTCCAAATCAGGGACATTGGAGGGATGTTGGTCCAAGTTTAGATCAGTGTAACTGTGCAAATAAGTCCACGAGACCATGACTAAACTTCAGATTTTAATTTTCTGTTACAAAATGTAAACTTTCATTAAAAGAGAAAGCAGCATGTTCCAGTGAAGCTTTATTTCAAGAATGACAGACCAGATCAATGCTCCTATGAATATTTTTTTGTTTAAGTCCATCTGAAAGCCTCTATCATGCTAAGAGCTAATCCTGTTTTCTTTGTCTTTCAGGAAACAAATATTACATTTCCTGGATGCTGAAAGGGATATCTCGGTTCTGAAGGGTACATTGAAGCCGGGTGATATAATCCATTATATCTTTGATAGAGACAGTACCATGAATATATCCAAGAACTTGTATGAACTTTTACCAAGGACTTCACCCCTGAAAAACAAAAACTTTAAAACATGCGCCATTGTTGGAAACTCGGGAATCTTACTCAACAGTGGCTGTGGAAAAGAGATTGACTCCCATGACTTTGTCATAAGGTAACACTACAAGTTATTGTATATTTAGAGCCCAACTCTGGGAAATTAGAACTTCTGCTAGGGTAACTGCTCGTTTAGTCTAGAGCAGCGGTGTCAAACTCAATTTCATCACAGGCTGTATCAGCACTATGTTTGCCTTTAAAGGGCTGGTTGTATCTGTGAGACTATATAACTGTATCTACTCTTTATCATCTTAAATAATTATCTGCATTCAAATAATATGGCGGAGTCTGCTGAATGAGACGAGGGGAGCCGGAGATGAGGGGGTGCTGCTGTTGCACAGAGAGGTGCAGGATCTGTATGTCGGTTGGTGCTGCGTGGTGTGGTAGCAGTAATGACACATAGTCTGGGTAACACTCATAGTTCTGTAGAGTTGGGAGATACAAGCTGGGGGCAGAGACAAGGGGGGTGCCAAAGCTTCTGGAGAGGAGCAAGGGCCACATGAAATGGCCTAGTGAGCCAAATTTTGGGCCGTTTGATACATGTGGTCTAGAGGAGAGGAGAAGCACTTTAATCTGATCCTCTGCTCGCCTGGCAGATTGCGCCCCCCATACTCTAAAGGTCGGTCTATTGGCATCATTACGTCTAATGTAGGGTGCATTGGTCTTAATAATGTCAGGACCTAAGACCACAGTAGCATGGGGAGAAGACACTGCAGGGACTGGTCTAGCAGCATGGAGGTGCGGAGGATAGGTTACACAGATCTTCTTTTCTATATCCCATAGACCTAATTGAGCAGTCAATCATGGCAGTGTGGGCATGGCCCCACTGCAAGAGATAATTTATAGGTATCCCAGAGTTGAGTTTTAATGTAACTGTACTGATATTTGTACATTGTTTGCTATGGTCACCTCCCTTTCCTAGTTTTGCCAATGCCCCGTTTAGAAATCTAGAGATACTTATCAGTGGAATAAAATTATGAAGGTAATCCATATTATAGCTACATGGTCACAGTGACATCGAAACATCACATTTCCATGTTTGTTGTCTGTGTTTATGAGGGGACTATGCACATCAATCTTTTGTGTTGTTGGTATTTATGGAGATCGGCTTACATCATGGACGATTTGAAACCCTTCCAATGGTGGCCATACATGCTTACAGTTGCAAGAAAAAGTATGTGAACCCCTTGGGATTACGTGGAGTTTTGCATGAATTGGGCATAAAATGTGCTCTGAACGTCATCTAAGTCACAACAATAGAAGAACACAGAGCTCTTTTCTGCGAGGCATGGTTCACATCAGACAGTGCTTCTTGAAACCAGTAAACTAAAAACAAGTGTGTGTGTTTTTAAGGGCGGGACAGCTGTCAGCAACACATCCAATATCATCACACTGATTCGAGTCAAGGTTGGCTCACTCCTGGCTCCAATTAGCTCTGGGAGAAGTCATTAAGCTAGGGCCTCACATACTTTTTCCTCCCTGCACTGTGAATGTTTACAAGTTATGTGCAATTAAACCATGGCAACATCTAATGTTTGTGTAGTATTATGTTCAGCAGACTGTGTTCTTCTATTGTTGTGACTTAGATGACGTTCAGAGCACATTTTATGCCCAATTCATGCAAAACTCCATGTAATCCCAAGGGGTTCACATACTTTTTCTTGCAACTGTATATTTAATTTGATCAGAACTATTTAACCTGCAAGCAATAGAAAAGCACTACATTCCCTTCTCCTATGATTATACCATTAACATGTGAAGGCTTCTCCAAGCTTTGTAAACCCTTGCACGACTATCCCCAAACCCGTACATAGAGGTAAATTTAGTATACCAATCCCAGGTAACAAACTTCTCTCCCCTCCATTGATCTTTACTTAGAGAAATCCTGTAACCAATTTAAACAATTACAGGTAAAATCAGAGAAAAATCATGTAGTTTAAAGGCTAAGTTCACCTTCCCGAGCATGGTTTAATTTATACCTATACAGTATTTAGGGGTGTTAGTCCACTGACACTGTGAGGTATCTCTGCAAACATCGGAGTGAGGGCAATAATTCTAGGGCCATAGTTCACAGTTAATGTTAAACTGATAACCTGTAAAGGTTTTTTAAAGCATCACCTATGTAGCATTTTGGGTACCAAAGTATTTTGTGATTCCAGGGGTATGTGCAATTTTAAGACTTGACAGGTTTGACATCTGCTTACTCAATACAACCCAATCTTTTATGCTTCAATAGAGGGACATGACATTCTCTGACTTCATAACTAACATCCATAGCCATATGCCTTGATCCCACACGAGTGCGATTAAAGCAGTGGCTTCAATAGAGTTGGTGTCACCTGATGCAGTAAATCATGGTGTCACCCCCCCCCCCCCCCAGCTCGGCATGGAATGTACCATGTTAGTATGTGGCAGAGTCTTGAGGTTGATGGATGGAATGTACCATGTCAGTAATTTGGGGGGAGTGGTTGATGAAATATACCATGTCAACATGTAGGGGGTGATGAATGGATTGTACCATGTTAGTATGTGGGGTCGAACAATAGAATTGACCATGTCAGTACTGGGGGAAGGGGGTGGTGGAGTGTACCATGTCAGGATGTAGGGGGCTGTGAATGGATTGTACCATGTCACTACGTACGGGTGGGGATGGATGGAATGTACCATGTCAGTATGTAGGGGTGCAGTAGAGGAGGTTTGGAATGCTCCATGTCTCAATGATGTCAGAGGGGGGTGAGGCAGGGAATGGATGTCTCCCCCTGGTGGTAGAGGAGAAAGTACACAGATACTGACCTGCTGTTTCTCTCTCTCGCTCCGATCTCCAGCACACAACTAGTGGAAATCTTCATCTCATCCTCTCCACACGCACACTGACCCCAAGTCTCCACATCCTGTCCCCACTTCATGGGTGCCACTATCTTTCTGGCTCCCCCTATAGGGATGAATGAGAGTTGGACTCCGGAAACATGGCAGCTCATCCCAACCAAGGATCTTGGCCTTCCCTAGGCTGGGAACATACACCAGAGGGGTGTCACCCCTCTGGCAGGTGCCACCTGGGTGCGGTCCACACCCCTGCAACCCTTTATTGATGCCACTGGCCTAAAGCTGGCTATAGATGTATCATAATTCAGCTGGTTCTGTAGGGATTGGCTGAATGTTGAATAGTGTGTGTAGCCTTCCCTGTTTGACAGAGTTTGATCGTTAGATAAACTTGTATTGAATGGACATGTTGAAAAATTTTTCTCAATTAGTGGTTGCAGCTAGAGATGAGCGAATTATTCAAAAATTCGATTCGACTGATTCGGCGAATTCGTGAAAAAATTTTGATTCGAGTCGAATATATTCGCTGCGAATTTAACTTATAAAAGGGTGTTTCTAGGCTTCAGAGAGCCTTTATATTAGTGCAGAACACTGTACCTTTAATTTAAATGCCCTTGGAGTCTGCTAGGGAAGAGAAATAATACTGTCAGTCAGTATGACATGCAGATGAGTGCCGTCGATCTTAGAATCACCACACACTTCACTCATTTGGGCAGTCACGGGGCCAAAACCAGAGTGTGGAGCCACAGTGTGGCGGTGGAGGCAGCAGCAATGGGAGGCCATACAGCACCCTATGACAAAAATGGAATCCACCAGCAGTGTGAGGAGACCTGAAAGTGGCACATGGCAGAGTGTGGCGATGGAGACAGCAGCAATGGGAGGCCGTACAGGGACCCATGAGAGACTCTGGACCTGGCAGCAGCATGAGGAGGCGGTACAGGGGCCCATGACAGATTACGGGCCTGGCAGCAGCATGAGGAGTCGGTACGGGGGCCCATGGCAGATTACGGGCCTGGCAGCAGCAATGGGAGGCCGTACAGGGACCCATGACACACTCTGGACCTGGCAGCAGCATGAGGAGGCGGTACAGGGGCCCATGACAGATTACGGGCCTGGCAGCAGCATGAGGAGTCGGTACGGGGGTCCATGACACACTCTGGACCTGGCAGCAGCATGAGGAGGCGGTACAGGGGCGCATGACAGATTACGAGCCTGGCAGCAGCAACTTGGACAGGAGGACGTTCAGCTTCTGCACCGTCGGGTGCGTGCTCGCAAACTGTTGTCTCTTGGAAACGGATTCCAAGAAAGACTGCTGACGGAATCCGTGAAGAGGAGTAGCAGGAGAAGGAGCATCTGAACGAGCGGAATATGCCATGACAGATTACGAGCCTGGCAGCAGCATGAGGAGTCGGTACGGGGGCCCATGGCAGATTACGGGCCTGGCAGCAGCAATGGGAGGCCCGTAATCTGCCAGCACCCTATGACAAAAAATGGAACACACCAGCAGTGTGTGAGGAGACCTGAAAGTGGCACATGGCAGAGTGTGGCGATGGAGACAGCAGCAATGGGAGGCCGTACAGGGACCCATGACACACTCTGGACCTGGCAGCAGCATGAGGAGGCGGTACAGGGGCCCATGACAGATTACGGGCCTGGCAGCAGCAATGGGAGGCCCGTAATCTGCCAGCACCCTATGACAAAAAATGTAACACACCAGCAGTGTGTGAGGAGACCTGAAAGTGGCACATGGCAGAGTGTGGCGATGGAGACAGCAGCAATGGGAGGCCGTACAGGGACCCATGAGAGACTCTGGACCTGGCAGCAGCATGAGGAGGTGGTACAGGGGCCCATGGCAGATTAGGGGCCTGGCAGCAGCTATGGGAGGCCCGTAATCTGCCAGCACCCTATGACAAAATATGGAACACACCAGCAGTGTGAGGAGACCTGAAAGTGGCACATGGCAGAGTGTGGCGATGGAGACAGCAGCAATGGGAGGCCGTACAGGGACCCATGAGAGACTGTGGACCTGGCAGCAGCATGAGGAGGCGGTACTGGGGCCCATGGCAGATTACTGGCCTGGCAGCAGCAATGGGAGGCCCGTAATCTGCCAGCACCCTATGACAAAAAATGGAACACACCAGCAGTGTGAGGAGACCTGAAAGTGGCACATGGCAGAGTGTGGCGATGGAGACAGCAGCAATGGGAGGCGGTTCAGGGACCCATGAGACACTGTGGACCTGGCAGCAGCATGAGGAGGCGGTGCAGGGGCCCATGGCAGATTAAGGCCTGGCAGCAGCAATGGGAGGCCCGTAATCTGCCAGCACCCTATGACAAAATGGAACCCTGGGCTGGGGCAGGCAGAACCGCCGTATCTTTATCACGGTTTTCCCAGGCCACCGAATGGCGACGCTGCATATGCTGACGCAACGCTGTAGTCCCAACATGGGCCCCCTGGCCACGCTTGACTTTCTGGCCACATAGTCGACATACGGCTACGTTTACTTCCTCGGGCAGCTTGACGAAAAATTGCCACACCGCCGAGTAGGAGACTTTGCCCCCGCTACTCCTCACTGGCTGACTGCTACTTCCTCCGTGCACACCGGCACCACTACTGGCCGTGGTGGTAGGCTGCAGTGGAGCTGGTGCTCTACTCCGTGGCCGTTTGCCTCCACTGACACTGCTGCGACCCTGCTGCCTCCTGGCAGCAGCAATGGGAGGCCGTACAGGGACCCATGACACACTCTGGACCTGGCAGCAGCATGAGGAGGCGGTACAGGGGCCCATGGCAGATTAGGGGCCTGGCAGCAGCAATGGAAGGCCCGTAATCTGCCAGCACCCTATGACAAAAAATGGAACACAGCAGCAGTGTGTGAGGAGACCTGAAAGTGGAACATGGCAGAGTGTGGCGATGGAGACAGCAGCAATGGGAGGCCGTACAGGGACCCATGAGACACTCTGGACCTGGCAGCAGCATGAAGAGGCGGTACAGGGGCCCATGGCAGATTACGGGCCTGGCAGCAGCTATGGGAGGCCCGTAATCTGCCAGCACCCTATGACAAAAAATGGAACACACCAGCAGTGTGAGGAGACCTGAAAGTGGCACATGTTTGGGGCATGATTCATGGCGGATTTAGTCAGTTGTGTCAGGAACTGGTGGCTTGAAATCCAGACTAATCCACGCCTGATTCATTTTCACAAACGTGAGTCTCTCCACACTTTGGGTGGACAGTCGTGTCCTCCGTGGAGTTACAATACCTCCTGCCGCACTAAACACGCGCTCCGATGCCACGCTACTGGCCGGGCATGACAGCCTTTCAAGGGCAAATTCAGCTAGTTGGGGCCAAAGGTCAAGTTTCGTTGCCCAGTAGTCAAGGGGATTGTCTACCTCGGTTGGCAGGGTGCTGTCCAAGTAGGCCCGAGCCTGTTGTTTGAGGTCCTGCTCCAGGTCCACCTGATGCTGCTGCTGCTGCGGCTGGTTAGTAGTTTCCTCACTGCGCTGGTGAAGAAAGCTACTCATCATCGACTGCAGACTGAGGCAGCCGCTGCTGGTGGAGCTGCCACTGCTCCTACCACCCCACCCCTCCCCTGCTGCCATGGCAGCGGAACGCGAGCGCACAGGGCCCACAGTGTCTGAGGATGGACGTTGGCGCAGAAAGGCAAAGACCAGCTGACTACATAGGTGGTTTTTATAGTACTTTATTTTGGCCTCCCTCTCAGCAGGTGTGAAAAAGGCCACCATTTTTGAACAGTAGCGAGGGTCCAACAAGGTGGACAGCCAAAAGTCATCCCTCTGTCTGATGGTTATTATTCGGCTGTCGCTACGCAAGCAAGCGAGCATGCTATGGGCCATTTGTGCCAAGGAATGCGAGGGACTCCCTGCCTCCATCTCCACAGCATACTGCCACGGTGCGTCTGGGTCCTCTGTCTCCTCCTCCTCCTCCTCTACCAGATGCTCCTGCTCCTCCACTCCTGTCCGCTGAGTGGAAAAACCACCCATTTCACTCAATAATTCCTTAGCACCAATGTCCTCCTCTACCTCCTCCTCTTCTTCCTGTCCTGCCCCCACAGGGGTCATGTGGCGTTGAGATTTGTGTGCCACGTCTACCGCACCCTGACCAGCCATTGTTAACAGCATTTGTTCCAGGACGTGCAACAGAGGAATGACGTCGTTCATCCCATAGTCCTGCCGACTCACGAATAGCGTGGCCTCCTCAAAGGGCCTGAGCAAGCGGCAGGTGTCACGCATGAGCTGCCAATGGCTGACATCTAAGTTACACAGGGAGTACCTTTATGCGCTTGTAACATCAGGAAATCTGTGATGGCCTTTCGCTGTTCGTAAAGGCGGTCTAACATATGTAGGGTTGAATTCCACCTTGTTGCAACGTCACAGCATGAGGAGTCGGTACGGGGGCCCATGGCAGATTACGGGCCTGGCAGCAGCAATGGGAGGCCCGTAATCTGCCAGCACCCTATGACAAAAAATGTAACTCACCAGCAGTGTGAGGAGACCTGAAAGTGGCACATGGCAGAGTGTGGCGATGGAGACAGCAGCAATGGGAGGCCGTACAGGGACCCATGAGAGACTGTGGACCTGGCAGCAGCATGAGGAGGCGGTACAGGGGCCCATGGCAGATTAGGGGCCTGGCAGCAGCTATGGGAGGCCCGTAATCTGCCAGCACCCTATGACATAAAATGGAACACACCAGCAGTGTGAGGAGACCTGAAAGTGGCACATGGCATGAGACACTGTGGACCTGGCAGCAGCATGAGGAGGCGGTACAGGGGCCCATGGCAGATTAGGGGCCTGGCAGCAGCTATGGGAGGCCCGTAATCTGCCAGCACCCTATGACAAAAAATGGAACACACCAGCAGTGTGAGGAGACCTGAAAGTGGCACATGGCAGAGTGTGGCGATGGAGACAGCAGCAATGGGAGGCCGTACAGGGACCCATGAGACACTGTGGACCTGGCAGCAGCATGAGGAGGCGGTACAGGGGCCCATGGCAGATTAGGGGCCTGGCAGCAGCAATGGGAGGCCCGTAATCTGCCAGCACCCTATGACAAAAAATGGAACACACCAGCAGTGTGAGGAGACCTGAAAGTGGCACATGGCATGAGACACTGTGGACCTGGCAGCAGCATGAGGAGGCGGTACAGGGGCCCATGGCAGATTAGGGGCCTGGCAGCAGCTATGGGAGGCCCGTAATCTGCCAGCACCCTATGACAAAAAATGGAACACACCAGCAGTGTGTGAGGAGACCTGAAAGTGGAACATGGCAGAGTGTGGCGATGGAGACAGCAGCAATGGGAGGCCGTACAGGGACCCATGAGAGACTCTGGACCTGGCAGCAGCATGAGGAGGCGGTACAGGGGCCCATGGCAGATTAGGGGCCTGGCAGCAGCTATGGGAGGCCCGTAATCTGCCAGCACCCTATGACAAAAAATGGAACACACCAGCAGTGTGTGAGGAGACCTGAAAGTGGAACATGGCAGAGTGTGGCAATGGAGACAGCAGCAATGGGAGGCCGTACAGGGACCCATGAGAGACTCTGGACCTGGCAGCAGCATGAGGAGGCGGTACAGGGGCCCATGGCAGATTAGGGGCCTGGCAGCAGCTATGGGAGGCCCGTAATCTGCCAGCACCCTATGACAAAAAATGGAACACACCAGCAGTATGTGAGGAGACCTGAAAGTGGAACATGGCAGAGTGTGGCGATAGAGACAGCAGCAATGGGAGGCCGTACAGGGACCCATGAGAGACTGTGGACCTGGCAGCAGCATGAGGAGGCGGTACTGGGGCCCATGGCAGATTACGGGCCTGGCAGCAGCAATGGGAGGCCCGTAATCTGCCAGCACCCTATGACAAAAAATGTAACACACCAGCAGTGTGAGGAGACCTCAAAGTGGCACATGGCAGAGTGTGGCGATGGAGACAGCAGCAATGGGAGGCCGTACAGGGACCCATGAGAGACTGTGGACCTGGCAGCAGCATGAGGAGGCGGTACAGGGGCCCATGGCAGATTAGGGGCCTGGCAGCAGCTATGGGAGGCCCATATTCTGCCAGCACCCTATGACAAAAAATGGAACACACCAGCAGTGTGAGGAGACCTGAAAGTGGCACATGGCATGAGACACTGTGGACCTGGCAGCAGCATGAGGAGGCGGTACAGGGGCCCATGGCAGATTAGGGGCCTGGCAGCAGCTATGGGAGGCCCGTAATCTGCCAGCACCCTATAACAAAAAATGGAACACACCAGCAGTGTGTGAGGAGACCTGAAAGTGGAACATGGCAGAGTGTGGCGATGGAGACAGCAGCAATGGGAGGCCGTACAGGGACCCATGAGAGACTCTGGACCTGGCAGCAGCATGAGGAGGTGGTACAGGGGCCCATGGCAGATTAGGGGCCTGGCAGCAGCTATGGGAGGCCCGTAATCTGCCAGCACCCTATGACAAAAAATGGAACACACCAGCAGTGTGTGAGGAGACCTGAAAGTGGAACATGGCAGAGTGTGGTGATGGAGACAGCAGCAATGGGAGGCCGTACAGGGACCCATGAGAGACTCTGGACCTGGCAGCAGCATGAGGAGGCGGAACAGGGGCCCATGGCAGATTAGGGGCCTGGCAGCAGCTATGGGAGGCCCGTAATCTGCCAGCACCCTATGACAAAAAATGTAACTCACCAGCAGTGTGAGGAGACCTGAAAGTGGCACATGGCAGAGTGTGGCGATGGAGACAGCAGCAATGGGAGGCCGTACAGGGACCCATGAGAGACTGTGGACCTGGCAGCAGCATGAGGAGGCGGTACAGGGGCCCATGGCAGATTAGGGGCCTGGCAGCAGCTATGGGAGGCCCGTAATCTGCCAGCACCCTATGACATAAAATGGAACACACCAGCAGTGTGAGGAGACCTGAAAGTGGCACATGGCATGAGACACTGTGGACCTGGCAGCAGCATGAGGAGGCGGTACAGGGGCCCATGGCAGATTAGGGGCCTGGCAGCAGCTATGGGAGGCCCGTAATCTGCCAGCACCCTATGACAAAAAATGGAACACACCAGCAGTGTGAGGAGACCTGAAAGTGGCACATGGCAGAGTGTGGCGATGGAGACAGCAGCAATGGGAGGCCGTACAGGGACCCATGAGACACTGTGGACCTGGCAGCAGCATGAGGAGGCGGTACAGGGGCCCATGGCAGATTAGGGGCCTGGCAGCAGCAATGGGAGGCCCGTAATCTGCCAGCACCCTATGACAAAAAATGGAACACACCAGCAGTGTGAGGAGACCTGAAAGTGGCACATGGCATGAGACACTGTGGACCTGGCAGCAGCATGAGGAGGCGGTACAGGGGCCCATGGCAGATTAGGGGCCTGGCAGCAGCTATGGGAGGCCCGTAATCTGCCAGCACCCTATGACAAAAAATGGAACACACCAGCAGTGTGTGAGGAGACCTGAAAGTGGAACATGGCAGAGTGTGGCGATGGAGACAGCAGCAATGGGAGGCCGTACAGGGACCCATGAGAGACTCTGGACCTGGCAGCAGCATGAGGAGGCGGTACAGGGGCCCATGGCAGATTAGGGGCCTGGCAGCAGCTATGGGAGGCCCGTAATCTGCCAGCACCCTATGACAAAAAATGGAACACACCAGCAGTGTGTGAGGAGACCTGAAAGTGGAACATGGCAGAGTGTGGCAATGGAGACAGCAGCAATGGGAGGCCGTACAGGGACCCATGAGAGACTCTGGACCTGGCAGCAGCATGAGGAGGTGGTACAGGGGCCCATGGCAGATTAGGGGCCTGGCAGCAGCTATGGGAGGCCCGTAATCTGCCAGCACCCTATGACAAAAAATGGAACACACCAGCAGTATGTGAGGAGACCTGAAAGTGGAACATGGCAGAGTGTGGCGATAGAGACAGCAGCAATGGGAGGCCGTACAGGGACCCATGAGAGACTGTGGACCTGGCAGCAGCATGAGGAGGCGGTACTGGGGCCCATGGCAGATTACGGGCCTGGCAGCAGCAATGGGAGGCCCGTAATCTGCCAGCACCCTATGACAAAAAATGTAACACACCAGCAGTGTGAGGAGACCTCAAAGTGGCACATGGCAGAGTGTGGCGATGGAGACAGCAGCAATGGGAGGCCGTACAGGGACCCATGAGAGACTGTGGACCTGGCAGCAGCATGAGGAGGCGGTACAGGGGCCCATGGCAGATTAGGGGCCTGGCAGCAGCTATGGGAGGCCCATATTCTGCCAGCACCCTATGACAAAAAATGGAACACACCAGCAGTGTGAGGAGACCTGAAAGTGGCACATGGCATGAGACACTGTGGACCTGGCAGCAGCATGAGGAGGCGGTACAGGGGCCCATGGCAGATTAGGGGCCTGGCAGCAGCTATGGGAGGCCCGTAATCTGCCAGCACCCTATGACAAAAAATGGAACACACCAGCAGTGTGTGAGGAGACCTGAAAGTGGAACATGGCAGAGTGTGGCGATGGAGACAGCAGCAATGGGAGGCCGTACAGGGACCCATGAGAGACTCTGGACCTGGCAGCAGCATGAGGAGGTGGTACAGGGGCCCATGGCAGATTAGGGGCCTGGCAGCAGCTATGGGAGGCCCGTAATCTGCCAGCACCCTATGACAAAAAATGGAACACACCAGCAGTGTGTGAGGAGACCTGAAAGTGGAACATGGCAGAGTGTGGTGATGGAGACAGCAGCAATGGGAGGCCGTACAGGGACCCATGAGAGACTCTGGACCTGGCAGCAGCATGAGGAGGCGGTACAGGGGCCCATGGCAGATTAGGGGCCTGGCAGCAGCTATGGGAGGCCCGTAATCTGCCAGCACCCTATGACAAAAAATGGAACACACCAGCAGTGTGTGAGGAGACCTGAAAGTGGAACATGGCAGAGTGTGGCGATGGAGACAGCAGCAATGGGAGGCCGTACAGGGACCCATGAGAGACTGTGGACCTGGCAGCAGCATGAGGAGGCGGTACTGGGGCCCATGGCAGATTACGGGCCTGGCAGCAGCAATGGGAGGCCCGTAATCTGCCAGCACCCTATGACAAAAAATGTAACACACCAGCAGTGTGAGGAGACCTGAAAGTGGCACATGGCAGAGTGTGGCGATGGAGACAGCAGTAATGGGAGGCCGTACAGGGACCCATGAGAGACTGTGGACCTGGCAGCAGCATGAGGAGGCGGTACAGGGGCCCATGGCAGATTAGGGGCCTGGCAGCAGCTATGGGAGGCCCGTAATCTGCCAGCACCCTATGACAAAAAATGGAACACACCAGCAGTGTGAGGAGACCTGAAAGTGGCACATGACATGAGACACTGTGGACCTGGCAGCAGCATGAGGAGGCAGTACAGGGGCCCATGGCAGATTAGGGGCCTGGCAGCAGCAATGGGAGGCCCGTAATCTGCCAGCACCCTATGACAAAAAATGGAACACACCAGCAGTGTGAGGAGACCTGAAAGTGGCACATGGCATGAGACACTGTGGACCTGGCAGCAGCATGAGTAGGCGGTACAGGGGCCCATGGCAGATTAGGGGCCTGGCAGCAGCTATGGGAGGCCCTTAATCTGCCAGCACCCTATGACAAAAAATGGAACACACCAGCAGTGTGTGAGGAGACCTGAAAGTGGAACATGGCAGAGTGTGGCGATGGAGACAGCAGCAATGGGAGGCCGTACAGGGACCCATGAGAGACTCTGGACCTGGCAGCAGCATGAGGAGGCGGTACAGGGGCCCATGGCAGCATAGGGGCCTACCAGCAGCTATGGGAGGCCCGTAATCTGCCAGCACCCTATGACAAAAAATGGAACACACCAGCAGTGTGTGAGGAGACCTGAAAGTGGAACATGGCAGAGTGTGGCGATGGAGACAGCAGCAATGGGAGGCCGTACAGGGACCCATGAGAGACTGTGGACCTGGCAGCAGCATGAGGAGGCGGTACTGGGGCCTATGGCAGATTAGGGGCCTGGTAGCAGCAATGGGAGGCCCGTAATCTGCCAGCACCCTATGACAAAAAATGTAACACACCAGCAGTGTGAGGAGACCTGAAAGTGGCACATGGCAGAGTGTGGCGATGGAGACAGCAGCAATGGGAGGCCGTACAGGGACCCATGAGAGACTGTGGACCTGGCAGCAGCATGAGGAGGCGGTACAGGGGCCCATGGCAGATTAGGGGCCTGGCAGCAGCTATGGGAGGCCCGTAATCTGCCAGCACCCTATGACAAAAAATGGAACACACCAGCAGTGTGAGGAGACCTGAAAGTGGCACATGGCATGAGACACTGTGGACCTGGCAGCAGCATGAGGAGGCAGTACATGGGCCCATGGCAGATTAGGGGCCTGGCAGCAGCAATGGGAGGCCCGTAATCTGCCAGCACCCTATGACAAAAAATGGAACACACCAGCAGTGTGAGGAGACCTGAAAGTGGCACATGGCATGAGACACTGTGGACCTGGCAGCAGCATGAGGAGGCGGTACAGGGGCCCATGGCAGATTAGGGGCCTGGCAGCAGCTATGGGAGGCCCGTAATCTGCCAGCACCCTATGACAAAAAATGGAACACACCAGCAGTGTGTGAGGAGACCTGAAAGTGGAACATGGCAGAGTGTGGCGATGGAGATAGCAGCAATGGGAGGCCGTACAGGGACCCATGAGAGACTGTGGACCTGGCAGCAGCATGAGGAGGCGGTACAGGGGCCCATGGCAGATTAGGGGCCTGGCAGCAGCTATGGGAGGCCCGTAATCTGCCAGCACCCTATGACAAAAAATGGAACACACCAGCAGTGTGAGGAGACCTGAAAGTGGCACATGGCATGAGACACTGTGGACCTGGCAGCAGCATGAGGAGGCGGTATAGGGGCCCATGGCAGATTAGGGGCCTGGCAGCAGCTATGGGAGGCCCGTAATCTGCCAGCACCCTATGACAAAAAATGGAACACACCAGTAGTGTGTGAGGAGACCTGAAAGTGGAACATGGCAAAGTGTGGCGATGGAGACAGCAGCAATGGGAGGCCATACAGGGACCCATGAGAGACTCTGGACCTGGCAGCAGCATGAGGAGGTGGTACAGGGGCCCATGGCAGATTAGGGGCCTGGCAGCAGCTATGGGAGGCCCGTAATCTGCCAGCACCCTATGACAAAAAATGGAACACACCAGCAGTGTGTGAGGAGACCTGAAAGTGGAACATGGCATAGTGTGGCGATGGAGACAGCAGCAATGGGAGGCCGTACAGGGACCCATGAGAGACTCTGGACCTGGCAGCAGCATGAGGAGGCGGAACAGGGGCCCATGGCAGATTAGGGGCCTGGCAGCAGCTATGGGAGGCCCGTAATCTGCCAGCACCCTATGACAAAAAATGGAACACACCAGCAGTGTGTGTGGAGACCTGAAAGTGGAACATGGCAGAGTGTGGCGATGGAGACAGCAGCAATTGGAGGCCGTACAGGGATCCATGAGAGACTGTGGACCTGGCAGCAGCATGAGGAGGCGGTACGGGGCCCATGGCAGATTACGGGCCTGGCAGCAGCAATGGGAGGCCCGTAATCTGCCAGCACCCTATGACAAAAAATGTAACACACCAGCAGTGTGAGGAGACCTGAAAGTGGCACATGTTTGGGGCATGATTCATTGCGGATTTAGTCAGTTGTGTCAGGAACTGGTGGTTTGAAATCCAGACTAATCCACGCCTGATTCATTTTCACAAACGTGAGTCTCTCCACACTTTGGGTGGACAGTCGTGTCCTCCGCGGAGTTACAATACCTCCTGCCGCACTAAACACGCGCTCCGATGCCACGCTACTGGCCGGGCATGACAGCCTTTCAAGGGCAAATTCAGCTAGTTGGGGCCAAAGGTCAAGTTTCGTTGCCCAGTAGTCAAGGGGATTGTCTACCTCGGTTGGCAGGGTGCTGTCCAAGTAGGCCCAAGCCTGTTGTTTGAGGTCCTGCTCCAGGTCCACCTGATGCTGCTGCTGCTGCGGCTGGTTAGCAGTTTCCTCACTGAGCTGGTGAAGAAAGCTACTCATCATCGACTGCAGACTGAGGCAGCCGCTGCTGGTGGAGCTGCCACTGCTCCTACCACCCCACCCCTCCCCTGCTGCCATGGCAGCGGAACGCGAGCGCACAGGGCCCACAGTGTCTGAGGATGGACATTGGCGCACAAAGGCAGAGACCAACTGACTACATAGGTGGTTTTTATAGTACGTTATTTTGGGCTCCCTCTCAGCAGGTGTGAAAAGGCCACCATTTTTGAACGGTAGCGAGGGTCCAACAAGGTGGACAGCCAAAAGTCATCCCTCTGTCTGATGATTATTATTCGGCTGTCGCTGCGCAAGCAAGCGAGCATGCTATGGGCCATTTGTGCCAAGGAATGCGAGGGACTCCCTGCCTCCATCTCCACAGCATACTGCCACGGTGCGTCTGGGTCCTCTGTCTCCTCCTCCTCCTCCTCTACCAGATGCTCCTGCTCTTCCACTCCTGTCCGCTGAGTGGAAAAACCACCCATTTTACTCAATAATTCCTGAGCACAAATGTCCTCCTCTACCTCCTCCTCTTCTTCCTGTCCTGCCCCCACAGGGGTCATGTGGCATTGAGATCTGTGCGCCACGTCTACCGCACCCTGACCAGCCATTGTTAACAGCATTTGTTCCAGGACGTGCAACAGAGGAATGACGTCGTTCATCCCATAGTCCTGCCGACTCACGAATAGCGTGGCCTCCTCAAAGGGCCTGAGCAAGCGGCAGGTGTCACGCATGAGCTGCCAATGGCTGACATCGAAGTTACACAGGGGAGTACCTTTATCCGCTTGTAACATCAGGAAATCGGTGATGGCCTTTCGCTGTTCGTAAAGGCGGTCTAACATGTGTAGGGTTGAATTCCACCTTGTTGCAACGTCGCAGATCAGGCGATGCTGTGGAATTCCGTTCTGCCGCTGCAGCTCAAGGAGGGTGTGCTGTGCGGTGTAGGAATGGCTGAAATGCATGCAAAGTTTACATGACATTTTAAGGATTTCTTGCAGTGGGATGGTGGATTTTAGGAACCGCTTGACAACCAGATTGAACACGTGAGCCATGCATGGCGCATGGCACAACCTTCCTTGACGCAGAGCAGACACCATGTTCTTTCCGTTGTCGGTCAACATGGTTCCGATTTTCAGTTTGCGCGGAGACAGCCATCTGTCGATTTCTCTGTTCATTACACTGAGAAGTTCCTCCCCTGTGTGACTACGTTCGCCAAGGCATACCAGGTGCAGCACAGCGTGACACCGTTGCACCCTGCACATGTGATATGCCGGTCGGGTAATGGGACTTGGCACGGGGGTGGCGGCTGAGGACACGAAGGAAGAAGAGGTAGTAGAGGCGGACATCTTTTGTGGACCAAGGACGTGCAAACGTGGAGGCAAAAGTGGCGTGACCTGTCCAAGTTGCTGGTGCGGCTGTGACGGCACCACGTTCACCCAGTGGGCTGTAAATGACATGTACTGTCCCTGACCGTAGTTACAGCTCCACACGTCGGCGTTGCCGTGCAGTTTGGCAGAGACCGACATGCTCAAAGACTGGCCCACCATCTCTTCTACATGTGAATGCAGGGCTGGCACTGCCTTTTTGGCGAAGAAATGACGGCTTGGCACTCTCCACCGCGGCGCGGCACAAGCCATCATTTCTCGGAAAGGTGCTGAGTCCACCACTTGGAAAGGGAGGGACTGCAGCACCAGTAACTTGGACAGGAGGACGTTCAGCTTTTGCACCGTCGGGTGCGTGCTCGCAAACTATTGTCTCTTGGAAACGGATTCCAAGAAAGACTGCTGACGGAATCCGTGAAGAGGAGTAGCAGGAGAAGGAGCATCTGAACGAGCGGAAGATGCCAACGAGCGACAACTCCCCTCAGCAGAGGTGTTGGAGCCTTGACTGGCTGATAGAGGGCGATTGACGTCGGGTGACGGAGCAAGTAACAGAGCGGGTGATGGAGCGGGGGCTGGGGCAGGCAGAACCGCCGTATCTTTATCACGGTTTTCCCAGGCCACCAAATGGCGACGCTGCATATGCTGCCGCAACGCTGTAGTCCCAACATGGGTCCCCTGGCCACGCTTGACTTTCTGGCCACATAGTCGACATACGGCTACGTTTACTTCCTCGGGCGGCTTGACGAAAAATTGCCACACCACCGAGTAGGAAACTTTGCCCCCGATACTCCTCACTGGCTGACTGCTACTTCCTCCGTGCACACCGGCACCACTACTGGCCGTGGTGGTAGGCTGCAGTGGAGCTGGTGCTCTACTCCATGGCCGTTTGCCTCCACTGACACTGCTGCGACCCTGCTGCCTCCTGGGCAACCCACCGACTGTTTTGCTCGCTGCCAAGCTGCCACCCTCTTCTCCTGATTATGCAGAAGCAATAGCCTGATGACGACGAGGCTGCCCAGTGCGATCAGCCTCATCATCATCAATTAGGGTCTCCGCCTCACTACTAGCCCCCTCGGCTGCGTGTGGGTCAGGAGACAGACCTGTCTCTAGACCGGCTACCGAGCCACTCTCCTCGCCACTACTTCTTCGCCTGGCTGCTGGAGAGGCGGATGTCTCCCCCCGTTCCTGACCGCCCTCTGTTAGCTCTTCCTCACTGTACAGTGGGGCTGAGCCCACAGCATGCGATACTTCGCTTGGTGAGGGAACACCAAAGGACAGGGGCAGGTCGAGGACACGTGATTTCAGTGGGCTTGCTCCCGGGCCATGCCAACTAACGGTTGTGTCTGACGTACCCACCGACCGTTGGCTGTAGGTGTCAGAGGTGACCTGGGAAGAGGAAGACGACTGAGCCAACCAATCGATGACGGCAGGGTTGTCGGTGGAGACACGACCGCTGGATGACACCGGGAGCAATGGCCTCTGGCTGCGACTAGTGCTGCCTCGACCCCTTCCTCTGCTGCCACGTCTGCTCGCTCCTAAAACATTGCCTCCTCTGCCACTCCTCTGCATGTTGTCTGACATACTCTTTAATTAAACGATTCTGTGTCCCTGAGTAACAATTCTGTGTCCCTGAGTAACAATTCTGTGTCTGTCCCTGAGTAACAATTCTGTGTCCCTGAGTAACAATTCTGTGTCCCTCAGTAACAATTCTGTGTCCCTGAGTAACAATTCTGTGTCCCTCAGTAACAATTCTGTGTCCCTGAGTAACAATTCTGTGTCCCTCAGTAACAATTCTGTGTCCCTCAGTAACAATTCTGTGTCCCTGAGTAACAATTCTGTGTCTTTCCCTGAGTAACAATTCTGTGTCTGTCCCTGAGTAACAATTCTGTGTCCCTCAGTAACAATTCTGTGTCCCTCAGTAACAATTCTGTGTCCCTCAGTAACAATTCTGTGTCCCTGAGTAACAATTCTGTGTCCCTCAGTAACAATTCTGTGTCCCTCAGTAACAATTCTGTGTCCCTCAGTAACAATTCTGTGTCTGTCCCTGAGTAACAATTCTGTGTCTGTCCCTGAGTAACAATTCTGTGTCCCTCAGTAACAATTCTGTGTCCCTCAGTAACAATTCTGTGTCCCTGAGTAACAATTCTGTGTCTGTCCCTGAGTAACAATTCTGTGTCCCTGAGTAACAATTCTGTGTCCCTGAGTAACAATTCTGTGTCCCTCAGTAACAATTCCGTGTCCCTCAGTAACAATTCTGTGTCCCTCAGTAACAATTCTGTGTCTGTCCCTCAGTAACAATTCTGTGTCTGTCCCTGAGTAACAATTCTGTGTCCCTCAGTAACAATTCTGTGTCCCTCAGTAACAATTCTGTGTCCCTGAGTAACAATTCTGTGTCCCTCAGTAACAATTCTGTGTCCCTCAGTAACAATTCTGTGTCCCTCAGTAACAATTCTGTGTCCCTGAGTAACAATTCTGTGTCCCTCAGTAACAATTCTGTGTCCCTCAGTAACAATTCTGTGTCCCTCAGTAACAATTCTGTGTCTGTCCCTCAGTAACAATTCTGTGTCTGTCCCTGAGTAACAATTCTGTGTCCCTCAGTAACAATTCTGTGTCCCTCAGTAACAATTCTGTGTCCCTGAGTAACAATTCTGTGTCCCTCAGTAACAATTCTGTGTCCCTCAGTAACAATTCTGTGTCCCTGAGTAACAATTCTGTGTCCCTGAGTAACAATTCTGTGTCCCTCAGTAACAATTCTGTGTCCCTCAGTAACAATTCTGTGTCCCTCAGTAACAATTCTGTGTCTGTCCCTGAGTAACAATTCTGTGTCCCTCAGTAACAATTCTGTGTCCCTCAGTAACAATTCTGTGTCCCTGAGTAACAATTCTGTGTCCCTCAGTAACAATTCTGTGTCCCTTAGTAACAATTCTGTGTCCCTCAGTAACAATTCTGTGTCCCTCAGTAACAATTCTGTGTCCCTGAGTAACAATTCTGTGTCTGTCCCTGAGTAACAATTCTGTGTGTATCCCTCAGTAACAATTCTGTGTCCCTCAGTAACAATTCTGTGTCCCTGAGTAACAATTCTGTGTCCCTCAGTAACAATTCTGTGTCCCTCAGTAACAATTCTGTGTCCCTCAGTAACAATTCTGTGTCCCTGAGTAACAATTCTGTGTCCCTGAGTAACAATTCTGTGTCCCTCAGTAACAATTCTGTGTCCCTCAGTAACAATTCTGTGTCTGTCCCTGAGTAACAATTCTGTGTCCCTGAGTAACAATTCTGTGTCCCTCAGTAACAATTCTGTGTCCCTCAGTAACAATTCTGTGTCCCTCAGTAACAATTCTGTGTCCCTTAGTAACAATTCTGTGTCCCTCAGTAACAATTTTGTGTCCCTCAGTAACAATTCTGTGTCTGTCCCTGAGTAACAATTCTGTGTCCCTAAGTAACGTTTCTGTGGCCCTAAGTAACGGTTCTGTGTCCCTGAGTAACAATTCTGTGTCTGTCCCTGAGTAACAATTCTGTGTCTGTCCCTGAGTAACAATTCTGTGTCCCTAAGTAACGTTTCTGTGGCCCTAAGTAACGGTTCTGTGTCCCTCAGTAACAATTCTGTGTCTGTCCCTGAGTAACAATTCTGTGTCCCTAAGTAACGTTTCTGTGGCCCTAAGTAACGGTTCTGTGTCCCTCAGTAACAATTCTGTGTCCCTCAGTAACAATTCTGTGTCTGCCCCTGAGTAACAATTCTGTGTCCCTAAGTAACGTTTCTGTGGCCCTAAGTAACGGTTCTGTGGCCCTAAGTAACGTTTCTGTTGCCCTAAGTAACGTTTCTGTGGCCCTAAGTAACGTTTCTGTGGCCCTAAGTAACGGTTCTGTGTCCCTCAGTAACAATTCTGTGTCCCTCAGTAACAATTCTGTGTCTGTCCCTGAGTAACAATTCTGTGTCCCTAAGTAACGTTTCTGTGGCCCTAAGTAACGGTTCTGTGTCCCTCAGTAACAATTCTGTGTCCCTCAGTAACAATTCTGTGTCTGTCCCTGAGTAACAATTCTGTGTCCCTAAGTAACGTTTCTGTGGCCCTAAGTAACGGTTCTGTGTCCCTCAGTAACAATTCTGTGTCCCTCAGTAACAATTCTGTGTCTGTCCCTGAGTAACAATTCTGTGTCCCTAAGTAACGTTTCTGTGGCCCTAAGTAACGGTTCTGTGGCCCTAAGTAACGGTTCTGTGGCCCTCAGTAACAATTCTGTGTCCCTCAGTAACAATTCTGTGTCTGTCCCTAAGTAACAATTCTGTGACCCTAAGTAACGTTTCTGTGGCCCTAAGTAACGATTCTGTGGCCCTAAGTAACGGTTCTGTGGCCCTCAGTAACAATTCTGTGTCCCTCAGTAACAATTCTGTGTCCCTCAGTAACAATTCTGTGTCTGTCCCTAAGTAACAATTCTGTGGCCCTAAGTAACGTTTCTGTGGCCCTAAGTAACGTTTCTGTGGCCCTAAGTAACGATTCTGTGGCCCTAAGTAACGTTTCTGTGGTCCTAAGTAACGTTTCTGTGGCCCTAAGTAACGATTCTGTGGCCCTAAGTAACGTTTCTGTGGCCCTAAGTAACGTTTCTGTGGCCCTAAGTAACGAATCTGTGGCCCTAAGTAACGATTCTGTGTCCCTAAGTAACGTTTCTGTGGCCCTAAGTAACGTTTCTGTGTCCCTAAGTAACATTTCTGTGGCCCTAAGTAACGTTTCTGTGTCCCTAAGTAATGTTTCTGTGTCCCTAACTAACGTTTCTGTGTCCCTAAGTAACGTTTCTGTGTCCCTAACTCTCTCCCTCAATACAGACAGGTCTGCCTCTCTTGAATGACTGGAGGCAAATGGAGAATTCTAAAATGGCCGCCATTTATAGCTCGACCATTACACAGTGCTGGCTGGCTGCTGATTGGCTAATGCGATCACATGTCATGAATGAATGCATTATGGGTCAGCGCGCCTTGTCTGCGCGCCTTCCCAGACATCCCCGCTCTGTCGCCGCACATGTCGCCGCCATTTTAGGAAAAATTTCGATTCGCGCATCCGAAGTATGCTAATTTTCGGATTCGTCGCGAATCGAAATTTTCCTAATATTCGAAACGAATTCCACTTCGCCTAGTTCAATTCGCTCATCTCTAGTTGCAGCCAATAGGCTTGAGCTGCTGATCAGTTTGCTGTTGTTAGTATACAATGTACCAGTAGGGGGATTCCTCCATACACCTCATTTGTATGGATCGAGGAATCCTTTCCTTTTTTTGTTTTTTGTTTAGTCTGCTGAACCGTTTATGGCCAGCTTTGGGAATAGTCAAGGTCCAGTAACAAGATCAAATTAAATCATAGAAGGATACAAAAGTGGTATTACTGGCTAAAAAAAGGTAAAATGAGCCATACTGTGGTGGTAAATGAGCTCTCTTTAGAATACTAGCAACTATAAATACAGCTTAATAAATGTGCTTCCTCTGCATCCAGTACCAATTTTTTCAGTACACTTTTTTTGGTGGGTGGGCTGACTACACCACCCTTCCCAGCCAGGAAGCCAGGAAGTAGTAGGACATGAAATGTGATTGTGTGACTAAGGAGATAATAACCCTTTTTGTTCCAGAAACATTAGCTATAAAAATCCACTCAATATTTATACAGCAATCTACTCACTACTAATTAAGTAGTATTTTTGGAATCAGTTACCTTGGCAAGAGCACTCTGCCTTGGCACAGTCATTTCTATATAGCTAGAAATTGGACCGAGAAATATTTTTATGAAGGAACAAAAATTGTATTTTTGGGAAACTTGTCCTTTTATGAAAACCAGAACTATGTAATTTACAACTTGTCAGCAAAGAGCATTAAGTATAAACTGTGGCAATGTGATATTTGTACTCCTATAAGTTTGTATTTTCATTGTGTGAAATGTACATTGCTGTATACGAAATGAATAAGTGCAGTTCCAAAGGCAGAAAAATATCACTTAGTTCTAACATCCTAAAATTGTTACTAAATATAAATTACAAGCTGTGGTAAGATTGTGCATGTTTTAAGGAATAAGGGCAGCCCATGTTATGTCAAGTAACACCAGTGAAGAATATAGCCAAATATTACTTTAACTCTTCTTTTGCCAGGTCCTGTCTTCCATTTTACACCTCAGGCCTCATGCACTCTGCTGCTCATAAACGTGAGTTCAAGAGCTTTTGGCATTTTTGCCAAAGCCCCTGAACTCAAGTCAATAAAAGCCTATGTGTCCGTGCATACATTGACTTTTATCAGAGTTTAACAGCAGCAGAGTTTAGGGCCAGTTAAACATCCCTCTCCTGAACTCAGAAGAATCGCGTTCAGGAGAGGAACGTTTTGGCCAAAAAATGCGAAACATTTAGCGATTGGGCTTTTATCCATTTCCATGACAAGTACTCTGGCCAATGAATAAACGTCCAAGCTCTAAATGTGGCTAAACGTGGTACCGCTTTTTCATGCTTTTTTTGCCGCATATAGCGTTTTTCTGCTGCTAGTAGAAATGCGTTCCAATGTACATGGAGCCTCAGACAAGCATATGTCTAGAAAATTTGTATAAGATCCCAGAAACGGTGTATTTTCTGAAAGCACAGGATATGTAAAATGAAAAAATGGTGCTGTTTATATTACATAGATACAAAGAAGGCAGAAAATAGACTGAGTAGGCCATCAAATCTTCCCCATCTTAAAATTGTATGTATGTATTTATTTATTTTATACTGAGCACTTGCTGTTTGAATTCTCTAAAATGTTTAATGCACACAAACACCACCATCGGCATCCTTACCATACTCCACCTTGAAAATCAGCAATATGATCAGCAAGAAGGAGCTGGTCTTATTGCTGGTAAAGTACATAGAAGTCAGCATTGGTCAGGCAGTCGCAAAGTGTGTGTGTGTGTGTGGGGGGGGCATCATCTATATCTGGACCAGGGGCGGACTGACAACTCATGGGGCCCCCGGGCAATAAGGGATCATGGGGCCCCTGTGTCCTTGCCCAAACTCAAAAAAGCCTAGGAAAAAGGTACCAAGGGCATCTCATGGGGCCCCCTACTGACCCCGGGCCCTCGGGCAGTGCCCGAGTTTCCAAATGGTCAGTCCGTCCCTGATCTGGACATGATCCACTGCCCATTAGCTGCTGATGTCATTCGTTCATAATTACCAGCATTTCTGTCCAATAATATTAATAAAGGCAGAGACCTTTATACAGTATTGTAATATAGATGTAAAAGCTCAGCATCTGTGTTGTTGAAAGGGACTAAATGAATAAGCACTTAGAGTTGCATGTCAAATGACACGGAAGGGTTGGGTTGATTTACTAAAGCTGGAGATTGCAAAATCGGGTGCAGCTCTGCATAGAAACCAGCCAGCTCAATGGCAGAACTTCCAGGGGTACAAAGCTGCAGGCAGATGGGACATGGCCATTGGGTGGGGGGCAGAAACTTGAAGAGAGTCAGCTGACCCTTGAAGAGTGAGGAGGTCTGTGCTGTTGAAGAAACCCTATCTCGTGATATTGGGATAGGTGTCACTGGAGGCACATGGAGAGAGCCAGAGAGATAAGGAGGGGGAACCAAGTGCCACTGATGTCTTATCCCATCTCCACCCAGCACTGCCACTGAACCCAATCCCAACAACCACAGCTGCAACTTATCCCATCCCCCCACCAGCACTGTCACTCATCCCATCCCCCCAGCTCTGACACTGATCCCTCCCCCCCACACCACCAGCACTGCCACTGATTCAGTCAACCCCCAAGCACTGCCACTGATCACAGCCCCCCAGCACTGCCGCTGATCTGATCCCCCCACCAGCACTGCCACTCATCCCATCCTTCCAGCACTGCCACTGCTCCTATTCCCCACCTCAAGCACTGTCACTCATCTCATCCCACCCCCAACACTGCCACTGATCCCATCAACCCCTGAGCACTGCCACTGATCACAGCCCCCCCCCCCCAACACTGCCACTGATCCAATCCCCCCACCAGCACTGCCATTCATCCCATCACCCCCCCAGCATTGTCACTCATCCCCCCCACCACCACTGATCCCATCAACCCCCCAGCATTGCCACTCATCCCATCTCCCCAACTAGGCTTCTAAAAAAATTGTGAAAAGAATTATAAATAATATTGGAAACAAATAAATAAAATGGTAAAGATAATAAAAAGTAAAAAAAAAAAACTACTGACACCAGTGGAAGAGCTACCAAGGTCTCAAAGGTCGCACTTACAACCTGATGTCCCACCACTAGGTACGGAGAGAAGGGCCCTGGCCGGGGCTCAGGTGGGCCCTTCATAGTTTCTTGTACCTGGGCCCTGAAGGTTCTAGTTACGCCTCTTAATCAGCTTCCAGGTCTTTTTTGTCAAAGCTTAATTGAACAAGCTGAACTTAGAAGCTGATTGGCTACCATGCACAGCTACACCAGATTTTGCACTCTTCAGTTTTAGTAAATCTACCTCAAGGGGTCATTAAAAGGGCTAGGGTTCAATGGAGAGGTGTTGCTGGTAGCAGGGGGGACTGACCATTTGGAAACTCGGGCACTGCTCGAGGGCCCGGGGTCAGTAGGGGGCCCCATGAGATGCCCCTGGTACCTTTTTCATAGGCTTTTTTAAGTTTGGGCAAGGACACAGGGGCCCCATGATCCCCTATTGCCCAGGGGCCCCATGAGTTGTCAGTCCGCCCCTGGCTGGTAGTCTCATATGATTACTTTATAAAGCTTGGAAACAAAATCAAACTTTAGTAGGAAAGGTTAGAAAAACTGTTAAAACCACACATAAAGCTGAACTCCAGGAATTCAGCCACTTTCTAAAATATTCCACAACATTAGGGGTTAAGTCCAATGAGTTGCATGCCACTTTCTGGACTTACCTCTTTAGTTTACAGTTTACATTTTTACCGAGCACCAGGAACATAGCTATCACTATATCTCTGGCACTCCAATGCTAGACCTTTTGGTCTCAGCTTCTGTAGCTGCAGAGCGGCATGCAGCTGGTATGCCCGCCCTTCCTCTCCACCTGCCCAGTCACAAAGTGCTTTGTATTAAGTGAGCCTATTCACAAAATACAAAGTCTTCTGTGAATGAACAGAAGAGGAGAGGAGTGGGTAGAGCTGCTGCTGTGTCTGAAGGCAGTCTGTCTCTGGTCAGAGCTCCTGGATTGTAGTGATAGCTGTACTCTCAGCTCTCCAAAAAACTGTCAACCAGATAGCATGCACCTCAATGGACTTAACTCATAGTATGCCATCAGATTTTGTTAAGTTGATGAATTCCTGGAATCCGTTGTTCCCTTTATTGTGTTAATTGCTTTCTGTGCAGTTTATTCAAAATGTAACATCAGAAGTGGAAATACATTCTACACAATTGGATAAAAGTACAATAGATTGCCTATCTTGGAAATATTAGGTGGTGAGGAAAATCCATCCCATTCATTGTCAAGTAGAACCCAATACCCAAAATCCAAAAGTGAACTAATGGGTTGATTTTTCCTTGGCTCTGTATAACCTGAGAAACTAAAATTTCTCAGCAGACATTTGTGTCTGCATGCATACCATTTTGTAGCTTTACTGCACAGCTCTTGTTTATTCCCAGTCATTGTTATTTATTTGATGAATTTATGATAATAACCACAACAGTTGAGAGGAATTCTGGGGAAGATAGCTGGAGGAGATCGTCCCTTATAGTAATAGAAATGTAGTCACTTACTGTGTTTGCAACTTCTTTAGCTTTTATTCCTTGCCTATGTTCCTGTTTAAGCTGGTGCCATGGCCCCTGCCCCCGGTTTCCTGTTTCAGGGTGGCTCCTTTCTCTTGCAGCACCCTATGGAGCAACCTTGCATGCAGGAACTTGAGTTGTGTCTCCCTACACTGTGTGCATCAATAGAAACACACAGCTCCATAGCCCAGGTTGGCAAGGAACTCCCCTGATTGTTCCCCTACTTCCTTATCCAGTGTAATAGACTGACTGGACACTGCACTGTCCACTGATAATTTTTTCTTTGTAAAGATAGGAAGTTCAGGGAAGCAGCACTGAGAAAGCAAGAGCCTGCAGCTTTGAAAGGTGTAAACTGCAAGTGCTGATAACATTACAGGAAATGACATGAGATATAAGTGACCTCAGTAATAATACTGCTGTACAGAATGTGAGATGTAATCAGAAACTAAAGCAAGTCATACATGGACTTAAATTAGGCTGGTTCAGCAGGGACCAGATGAATTTTGATCCATATATCAGCAAGGAGGTTGTACTGAAATTGATCTAATGATTGACTTCTGTAAACCACCCTGTTGGATTTTCCCCGCTAGATCATCTCTGAAGGCTATAGCTTGCAACACTGGTCTGTGTATTCTGACAACGGGGAAGCCTCCTCACTGTCAGAATGCAACAGCTCAGCAGAGAGGATTCCCCCATTTACATTGAGTGTGTGAATTAGGTAATCAAGGCAGTTTTTTTTTTCAACCCACTGATTGAACACAACAAACTGACACATCTATGGGCTGACTAAGACAAGACTGAGCATCCAAATGATTTATAAGGTCTTATTAGAAAGAGAATTTGACCAGGCAGCTCTACAGGGGAAGGCATGTACAAATTGTACAATAAGAAAAAAGCAACAATCATGGGGTAAATGGCTAAAATGTAACATTTACAATGTAATAATTGGCTAAAAATTGGCTAAAAAAAATTAATTATTGTATTTGAATGACATTAGATGGAGCAAACTCTCTGTCCCAAGCAGCTTCTCCATGCGCCCCTCCAATCCCCCGCTATGACAGTTTAAAAAAAGATTTTTTAATAAAGGTGAACTTAGCCTTTAAACCTGATTGAATGAAATGCATTAGTTGGGAGGTCCTAGGTAGGAGATTGCCTCATTTATGGATGTTTTACAATAAACATGGACATCTGTAACTTATCCAGTGTGCGGCTGTTCTTCGCATTGTTATCGTATTTTAATATTTAAAGTGGTTCTGAAGGCTCAAGGTTTTTTACATTCTATGCATTAAGGGAAAAAACTTTCTGGGTGTAAATTCCCTCACAAACCCCCTAATACTTACCCAAACCCCAATTTGATCCAGCGATGTACATGAGAGCAACAGCTCTCCCGGGTCTCTCTTTTCTCATTGGCTCACACAACTGCAGGAACCAGTGGCTCCTGCTGCTGTCTATCACAGTCAGTGAGCCAATGAGGAGAGAGAGGGTGGTGGGGCCGAGCCGTGACCTATGTGATAATGGACACACAGAGTGTGACTTGGGAGCAAGCTTGCTCGAGTGCTCCCATAGCAAGAGGTTTGCTATTGGGGGCACTTGGCAGGGGGGAGAAGCCAGGACTGCCAGGTGGGACCCAAAAAGAAAAGGATCAGGCCTGCTCTGTGCAAAACCATTACTCTGAGCAGGTAAGTATAACATGTTTTTATTTAATTCTTTCATTTTAATCAGCGGCGAGACTCATCCACCTCACCAACCGCTCCACATCCGCCACCCCCCTCTGCCAATCCCATTTACTGGCTCCCGATTGCCCAGCGCATCAAATTCAAACTGCTAACCCTGACCTAAAAAGCCATTCACAACGCTGCCCCAAACTACCTAACCGAGCTGATACTCAAATACTACCCTACCCGTGCCCTTCGCTCCTTACAGGACCTCCTACTCTCTAGCTCCCTGGTCTCCTCCTCCCACTCCCGATTGCAGGATTTCTCCAGGACTTCCCCTATCCTCTGGAATTCCCTACCCCAATCCATCAACCTCATCACCTTCAGGCGCACCCTGAAGACCCACCTCTTCAAGGAAGCCTACCCCACCCTCACCTAACAACTGACCTCCTCCACTCCTCCCACCACTTCATCCCCCACAGCTATTTCCTCCTGTACCACTTTCCCCTCCCTCCTAGATTGTAAGCTCGAAAGAGCAGGGCCCTCCAACCACTTGTGTATTGTATTGTTACTGTCTTGTCTCATGTTCTATCCCCCTTGCTAGTGTACAGCGCTGAGCAAACCCTTTGGCGCTATATAAATACTGTATAATAATATTATAATAATAATAATAATAATAATAAAATGTATTTAAACCAAAGAACAAAACTGTAAAGTACTGCAGTGCTTACATAGTCATAGATTAGGTGGCTGCATTCATTTTCTCTTTACAAGATTTAATTCCTTTCATTTTATCTGGCGATCCCAGCATTAAAGTGGAAACTAAGGTCCAAAATACTTACCTCTGCTGCTATGGTCTGAACCCACAAGGTCCCTGCTGGCACATGCATCATCTCCTTGGCTTCTTCTGGGTGCTGGTCTTTTACCACCTTGATTGGCCAGTGCAGGATGATGTCGCTCCTGTGCATGCGCAGGAGTGCAGTCATCCTGGAACTCAGATACTGTGCCAGAATGTAAACTGAGCTGTGCGTGTACATCAGTGTACATCCTGTTGAAGACTGTGAGCAGGCAGGTAGGTTCATTTTATTGCAAAAGATCATTGTGTGTCTCTTCTGCAATAAAGAGCCTGTCTGGTCACAGTTTATTCTATTTAGACTTTAGTTCCACTTTAACCTGTCCTGTATCTTTAGAGGAGCAGCTTTGTGGCCCTTCATCAGAAAGCGTGTTAAAGCTACAAAACACCTTCCCCTCTCCCTATCTCCATAGCATAGGGAGGAGGTGTTCTGGATTTTGCAGAAGTGAACTGGCAGGGCTGATAACACCGCAGAGCCCACAAGTAACTACAAGGATTCCTGGCAGGATCACAAAAATGTTTTGCACTTCTCAAACAGATATAACAAAGCACTTTCAATAGTATATTTAACAGACCAAAAGGGAGAAAATAAGAGAGAATATAGATGCAAAATACATCATGTAGTGTACTTTAGTCCTTAGTGTAGCAGGTATATCCAGAAGATAATACTCATTTTATTGAAGAAAAACATAATAAATTGAGACAGTAGTCTTCTGCTAACAAAAATTAAAAACAGTAACATTTTCATAATTTCAGAAAATCTATTTGCAAAAGTCCCATATTACCAACACTTGACTTTCCAAGACTTGGATTTTTAAGAATTAATGGTTGTCCGATACCCATGCAGAGCTATTGAGTGTCCTTTTTCCCATACCATCTGATATCCGTTTCTAAACCCCTGAGCTCAACAGGTATGAAGAACTCAAAGAAGGATTATAAAGTAGCTAGTCATACGGAGTACAAAGCCCATTGAATCACTATGTAAGAAGACACAGTCTTCAAAGTCAGCACACATTAGCATTGTGATTGCAAAGATCCCTATTAAAGGAAATCTGAATTCAAATAACATTCTTTTTTGCATTGATGTGAGGAGAGAACAGCTCATTTGATTAATAACGGAGTAGGCGAGCCTAGTTTGATCCCTGTGTCTCCTCTTTGTGACTTTGGACAAGTCATTTATATCTTGGTGCTTCAGGCATCAAAATGACATTATTCGCTGTTTGAAGTAGGGATTTATAGTCGCTGAATAATATCTATTGTGCATCAAACACATTTTCTGAATTACAGTTATATAGTTAACCAGGTTGGAAAATAGACACATGTCCATCAAGTTCGCTGTCTCATGAAGTCTACCAGTTTATGTCTACTGGAATATAAAATAAAGCATTCTGGGCAACTATAGGGACCAGGGGCGGACTGACAACTCATGGGGCCCCCAGGCAATAGGGGATCATGGGGCCCCTGTGTCCTTGCCCAAACTCAAAAAGCCTATGAAAAAGGTATCAAAGGCATCTCATGGGGCCCCCTACTGACCCCGGGCCCTCGGGCAGTGCCCGAGTTTCCAAATGGTCAGTCCGCCCCTGGTAGGGACACTTGGCTTACAAAGAGAAAAAGGTCCTGGAGCATTTCTCTACATTAGGCCATTATTGCTTAAAGTGGCAGGAAAACTATAGTTGAATGTCCAACTTCGGCTTCCTCCCCTTTCCCCCAACTCCATAGAGCACTTCCAGAACTCATTTTAAATTAAAATGGTGTCTTTCATTTGTCCTAGTAAGGTCACTCTTTTCATGCCTCTTTCTTTGGCAGTTTTGGCACATTCCTAAATGCTGCAGAGAACAGCTTTACATAATGATGTGGTCCTTCTCTCTACACCAGTGGTCTCCAAACTGTGACCTGTGGGCCAAATGCAGCCCTTTGCTTGCCTATATTTGGCCCTTTGGGCACTATTCCTCCCACCGACACCAACAAGGAATCACCAATCCTTCCACTGACACCAACAGTGGGAAACCATTCCTCTCACTGACACCAACAATGGGGCATTTGTCCTTCCACAGAGACCAATGATGGGACACTATTCCTCTAACTCAGGGGACTCCAAACTGTGGGTTGGGGTCCCTTTGCTTGTCTTTATCTGGCCCTTGGGGCACTATTCATCCCACTAATATGAGACACTTCTGCCCACTAATACCAGCAATGGTGTATAATTCCCACCACTGACATCAACAATGGGGCAATATTCCTCCCCCTAATACCAAAGATGGGGCACTGTTTACCCTCACTAATGTCAGAAAAAATTTATATTCCTGCTCTCCACAGTCCCCCGGAGATCCCTACTCTAACTTATACCAATGATGGGACACTATTCCTCCAACTGAGACCAATGATGGGAATTATTCCTTTATCTAATACCAATGACGGGGTACTATTCCCCTTTTTACTGACTACAGGCACTATGCAAATTTTTTACTCCCATTGACGTTGGGGCATTTCCTACTCCCACTGGCCACTCTGGCCCCCCCTAAATTCTGACAGACAGTAAACCGGCCCCTACTGGAGACCCCTACTCTACACCACTCTACACCTACTATACACTCTACTATACACCTAGGCCCAATGGTGTGGCAGAGCTTTGACACCCTGAGTTCAAAAGAAGTGGGTTGAATAGAGTGATTGTAAAGTCTATAATATTATTTTCTTAAAATAACAAACAGGTTTATACTTACTTGCTCAGTGCAATGAATTTGCACAGAGTGGCCCCTAACCTCCTCTGCTCGGGTGCCTGCTGGCACTTCTGGTTTCTCCTTTTTTTGGTGTGCTACCATATGAAAATGCTTCCTATCGTGACACACCTGCATGCTCAGTTGTGAGCCCTGCATCCATTGATTACTATTAATCCAGTTGTTTTTTTTACATTTTGGTTTTTCCCACCTGGTTCTCTTTAATATGTAGGTTGCTAGGTAAATTTAGCTTTGGCTCCTTCTGTAACCAAGGAAACAATAATTGTTTGTTCTGACCTGTTCAGCGTCTCATAGGCTGGGATTTTGACAACTTACCCCTGCTCCTGGAAGAAACTTCCAGAGCTTAGGGTGGGAGATTCAAATTGACCAGCCCGAATATTTATCAGGTTCCTGGCCAATCCCTGGAAGAGTAGTGTCCAGAAAGGTGCTGTAATGTAGATAAATAATCTGAGATACTGGGGATCAGAGTTCCTCCTCCCCAGGAGGGTTCCAGAGGTGTAGGGGCTGCTGTGTTCAGGCAGCCTATAGACTATGTCAGACTTTTTCAACCAGGGTCACCAGGCATCCTGGGGTGCTTTCAGGTTCCTTCATGGGTGCCTTGGCAAAATGCTCAACAATTGTATACAATTGGGCCAAGCTAGCCTTTTAGTTACAAAAAAACACAGTAATTTATTGTGCGCCATTGCAACCTTCTAGAAGCCAGCATACTAACAGTCAATGATGTCATCAGTTGATAAGGAGAACATCAAGCACCTGCACAGTATCCTTGTTTGCCCCTCCCCTACCCTTCTCTGTAAGCATTGGGGTCACATTAGCTGAGTGAGGGTGAGAATATAAGAGAGAAGAGAAACACTGGAATACTAGTCAGTATCAGTGTGCAAAGGTGTATTTGTTGTGTAAAAAACATTGGGTGTCCTATGTGTTTGGATGTTGCTGCATGATGCAAAACTATTAGTTTAGTTTTTTTTTTACACTTTAGAATGGGGTGCCTCAAGAATGTGCAGACATTTTAAGGGTGCCTTGATTGAAAAAAGGTTGGGAAACACTGAACTATGCAACTTTTCCAGAGGGCCCAGAAGAACCAGGACAGGGGACTTGAATGGACTTTGCCCAAGAGCTGTTTGCAGAAAAACATCACCAGGGACCTGGTCCTGAGAGGTGTAATCTCGCTCACTGGACTGTGCCTGGTGGAAGCTAGAAGGGGGCAGCTCTCCTGGGTACTTGTGAGTAGTGACTCGAAGTTGTTCCCTGAGACTGTGTGCTCTAAACTGCTTGGGCTACCGACAGTTGCATGCTGATGTGAGGTAACCAGGCAGCCAACAATTTGCCCCTTGGTCTTCAGCTGTGGGGCCTTGGACTGTTCACCATTAACTACTACTACTACTACTAGAAGAGACTTTCCCCTAACCACTAGCTATTACTGAGCGTTTTGAAGTACCCCACGCCCAACCCCTCTCCTGTTAAAAGTTTCTTCAAGCAAAAAAAATCTCTTGACTGTTTATTGGAGCCAGCGTGAATTGACTGTTACTTGTTTGGATGGGCAGCTGCTATAGTTAAGGGGAAGAACTAGTTAAATTCAGCGCCCCTTACAGGGGTAGTGCTACATATGTACGGAAGTGATATTGCAATACCTTATATTTTCTAAATTGTAATTTTTTAGATTGCTCTGTTATATGACACTATGGTGGGTTTCTCAACTAAATGTCAACATGTCAAATTGAATAGGTAATTGTAAGATTATCCACTTAGGGATATAGTGGACCTATTGATTTTAACAAATACTAACACTTGAAATTCCTAGGATGTCCTTAAAAAAAAAATAATGTGATATTCCTCATTCCAATAACCATGTTTGTTTTCATTTTTAAGGTTCTGCAACATTTTTCATGTTCATTGATAAAACTGATTATCGAAAGTGGTTATGGATTTGTTGGACCAAATAAAATGATGGCATTATAGTTGATTTTGTATGCTGGAACTATAATCCTTTTGCTCCTACAATGATGTGATTTGTTTTATCAAAAGCCTTTCAATGGGAGGAGGAAATCAGATACTCCTTGGGTGTGTGGGAAGAGGGATTGCAACCTATCCTCCTTTCAGTCTGGGTGGGGCTGTGGTGTGGTTGTACCGCTTGAGCATTTACTAAAGCTGCATGGTGCAAAATCTGGTGCAGCTCTGCATAGAAACCAATCAGCTTCCAGGTTTTATTGTCAAAGCTTAATTGAACAAGCTGAAGTTATCAGCTGGCTATTGTGCACAGCTGAACCAGATTCTGAGTGCACCAGTTTTAGTAACTCTCCCCATGGTAGCTTTACCAGCATCCTTTGAGAGGTATCAGGTGAGCATTGCACCTAAAAACGCAGAATCACTTTATTATACATATCTATACAATGTGAGATTTTTTGAATAGGTTACTCCACAATTGTTGCCATATAAATAACTAGATTGATGTACTTTTTTATAGATGTAATCTTGCACCTGTTGAAGAATATGCCAAGGACGTTGGCACAAAGACTCATCTTGTAACCATGAACCCTTCGGTTGTCCAGCGTGCCTTTGAGGATCTTGTCAATGATACCTGGAAAGAGAAATTTTTGCAGCGTCTGAAAAGCTTGAATGAAAGCATCTTGTGGATCCCAGCGTTCATGGCCAAAGGGGGTGAAGAACGAGTAGAATGGGTGAATGACCTTATTATCAAACACCATATAAATGTGCACACAGCTTACCCTTCACTACGTCTACTCCATGCAGTCAGAGGGTAAGAATGATTTTACTTTTCATCTTTTCAGGTATAAGCTATTGTCCAGCATAGCTATAGAGGCCGGTTTCCATTGTGCAGTACAGGCTAGGTCTATGCTAAACTAATCTATTAGTAGGTGGTGGCTGCTGGAGTGTTACAGAGCTTGCTGACTGCCTATATTTCTCTTGTACTCCAACAGAGAGTTTTCCCACTGCAGGTCTGACAATTTTAAAAATCTCTTTTGCTTGGAATTCCTCCTAAGCTATGTATAGCAATGTACTTTTTGATATGTTAGTGTTCTTAGGTTTTTGTTTTGTGAGAATTGGTGAAGTCACTACTTTGCTTCTCAATGTTCTCCTTGCTGGAAGCTCTGACATAAGTAAGCAAAACCCTGCCTCTACCAAGCTGGCCACCTCTTCACTGAGTCACAGTGCAGAACAAGGCATGATAAGTCAGTAATGGGAAAGGATCTTCTTTGGGGATGTTACAGGCAATGCTGGTGACTTGTCCTTTGCTCATTGTCTGCCCTTTTTGGGAACAGATTCAAGTTCTTCTTTAAACACAATTCACTTTTGACTTGGCTTCAGCTATGCATTCACCTACTGAATCGTAGTCCAAACTAAAAACTGAATCTCCAACCCAAATCTTGATTGTACTTTTTGATGAGAGGTGGGAAAGGGATAAAACCCCTGTCATATTCTTACTGCTAACTATCCCCTTCCATCACCTCTGCTCACAATGACAAAGTTTGACAAGCTTTGTTTTCTGTGCCATCTCTTTAGTTAACCTTTAGTTGCTTTAGTATCCCTTTATCATGCATTAAATGATTGTTTGGAAAATAAAAATGTATACATAAATAAGACATAGATATAAAATTTTGGTTTAAAAAAAAGTGAATTGAAACAAAACCATTAAGGATTAACAATTAACCCTAGATTGAGTTCACTGTTAAAGAGAGCTCAGAAGTAATTAAGGACGTCCTAAAATTTTTTAAGAACATTACCCCCCCCCCCATAAAGAAATTGTAAGCAGGTACAACAGCTTTTTGGCAGAAGGGAATTTACATAGTTCCAAGTGCAGTGGGCACTCCTGGCATCTGTAAAAAGCCGCCAAATGGCAGAAGAGTAAGGACACCAGGCCAGAAGAAGCTTTGAAGACGTTGGCAGTGGAGGATGGAGTGGTGATGTTGCTGTCAGGAGGAGGGTACACCTAGAGTATGGTTTGCATACTGGCACATTATGGCAGGACTTGCTGCTGCTCCCGCTACAGTACCACGTTATTAAGCTCTTAAAGGTTTGTTCCCTACTACACTGTAAGAAACTGGAACAAGAAAAGAGTTTGGCTTGAAAAGGGTTCGGCAAACTTCAAAGAAGTCAAAAGCGTCAAAGAAGATGAACCTAAACCCAATTAAAATCAATAGGAGCCAAATCTGTCAAATCAAAAATACTCATTTTCTGGGCTAATAGGCAAAGGTTTGTTAAGAAAATTGCATAGTGGGTGAACACTGCCCTGGAGAACTGTAGCTGTCAATCATGATGCCTGATTATAACCAAAATGTAAACAAAAAAATTGGCAACCCTAACCCAGGAAGCCCACTTGCTGAATGACATCTACCTGAGCTGTCATTGGTAATGTAAGGGAAAGGACAGCACAGTGGCTAAATGGGCAGCACAGTGTTTAAATGGTTAACACTTCCACCTGGCAGTACTAGGGTTGTTGGTTTGAATCCCAGCCGCGGCACCACCTGCCTGGAATTTGCATGTTCTCCCTGTGCCTGCATGGGTTTCCTCCAGGTACTCTGGTTTCCTCCTAAACTCCAAAGACATGCTGGTAGGTTAATTGCATCCTGTCTAAATTGGCCCTAGTATTTGTATGTATGAATGTAAGTTAGGGACCTTAGATTGTATGTCCCTTGAGGGTTAGGGACTGATGTGAATGTACAATATATATGTGTAGGTATTGAGTAAATTGACGGCACTATAAAAGTACCTGAAATAAATAATAAATAAATAAGTACAGGAGTAACTGTGACATCCTTGCCCAAATGAGGTCATGGAAAGTGTACTAACATTTAGCAGCCAGTCATATTTCAAATTCTGATAGTAAAACTGCCAATGGGTGCTGCTGCTGCAGATATTGTTGCCTGGTACATAAGCACAGACCTTTTAGCACAATTACAGAGCATTGTAGGTTATAGAGGTCCCAACAAGGCTTAGTAAATCCATGTAATGCTCCTCTTGGGGTTGCAAAGAAAGCTAATGGTATTCAAAATAAGTCCATAATTTAGATCACATTTTCCTCCTGTAGCACAAAGGATAATGGAACTAAATCTGTGCAAAAGCAAGTAAGCTGAAGTATAGGTTGCAGGCATGAATGTTGTCACATGTAATGTTCATTGTGAATAGAACTCATAAATAGTTCTAAGTATAGAGTTTGCAAATTAAAGGCCGTGAATCAGAGGGTTGTGGAGTTAAATAGCTATAGTGCTAGCTCTACAGGTCAGCAATTGTTTGATTTTTGTGCTTTTCTTTGCTATGTGACGAAATACGTGCATTGGCAGGAGACTACAGAGGGATTGGAGAACATTAGCTAAGGCCTTAGCGCTCCGTAGAAATGAAGTTATTTATTCTGATAGCTTAAAAAAAAAAAAAAAAAAAGCCAGAGATCCTTGAGATTTAGCTGGCATGAATTCATGTCTGCAACTGCTCTAGTGTAATAAGCTTCTTTAAACAAGTATGTTCATAATCCTGGCACTGTGGTCTCACCCCAACCTCCTGCAGATAATGGGATTCATGCTGGCCTTGCATCAGGAGATCGCTATACCGCTGGTAGCAATAAGCACTGCTGAAAGTTGGTTGTTTATATGATTGGGTCACTATTCTCAGAATCTTATCTCCAGGAAGCTGAACAAAGCATAAAGAGAGCTGTATATTAGTCTTCAGTGTCATGACTCTAAAAATACCCATCAGAGCTTTCCTATGCACCTGCCACAGCTCAGCATGGCCTAGAGGAGCTCGTCAAAGGAGACAGTTCACACCACAACAGATAGGTAGGGAAGCAATACCTCCTCTGACAATTGACGTTAAAGGAGCAGACGAGGTAAATAGTCTAATAATGGGATATACAATGACAGAGAATGGTTGATGCAAATCCATCTAAACAGAGAAAATAAAACTGTGGTCTTCAATACCGGACACTTTTACCCCCTTCCTGCCCAGGCTCATTTTTAGCTTTCAGTGTCGTCACACTTTTAGTGACAATTACGTGGTCATTCAACACTGTACCCATATGAAATGTTTATCTTTTTTTAGACAGATATAGTTACATAGTTAGTCTGGCTGAAAAAAGATAAAAGTCCATCCAGTTCAACCATAGAAAAAAAAAAGTTATAATCCTACACCCACAGTTGATCCAGAGGAAGGCAAAAAAAACCCAGCAAAGCATGATCCAGATTGCTCCTTCAGGGAAAAAAATCCTTCCTGATCCGCCAAGAGGCAATCAGATATTCCCTGGATCAATTTTACCTATAAATGTTAGTTTCCAGTTATATTCTGTGTATCCAAGAAAGAATCCAGGACTTTTTTGAAGCAATCCACAGAGCTGGCCAGAACCAACTCTTGAGGGAGTCTATTCCACATTTTCACAGCTCTCACTGTGAAGAAACCTTTCCATGTTTGGAGATTACATTTATTTTCCTCCAGACGTAAAGAGTGCCCCCTTGTCCTCTGTGATGACCTCAAGGTGAATAGCTCTACACCGAGTTCACTATATGAACCACTGATGTATTTATACATGGTGATCATATCCCCCCTTATGTATTATACATGGTGATCATATCCCCCTTATGTATTATACATGTTGATCATATCCACCCTTATGTATTATACATGGAGATCATATCCCCCCTTATGTATTATACATGGTGATCATATCCCCCCCTTATGTATTATACATGGAGATCATATCCCCCCTTATGTATTATACATGGAGATCATATCCCCCCTTATGTATTATACATGTTGATCATATCCACCCTTATGTATTATACATGGAGATCATATCCCCCCTTATGTATTATACATGGTGATCATATCCCCCCCTTATGTATTATACATGGTGATCATATCCCCCTTATGTATTATACATGGAGATCATATCCCCCCTTATGTATTATACATAGAGATCATATCCCCCCTTATGTATTATACATGGAGATCATATCCCCCTTTATGTACTATACATGAAGATCATATCCCCCCTTATGTATTATACATGGAGATCATATCCCCCCTTATATATTATACATGTTGATCATATCCCCCCTTATGTATTATACATGGAGATCATATCCCCCCTTATGTATTATACATGGAGATCATATCCCCCTTATGTATTATACATGGAGATCATATCCCCCCTTATGTATTATACATGGAGATCATATCCCCCCTTATGTATTATACATGGAGATCATATCCCCCCTTATGTATTATACATAGAGATCATATCCCCCCTTATGTATTATACATGTTGATCATATCCCCCCTTATGTATTATACATGGAGATCATATCCCCCCTTATGTATTATACATGGTGATCATATCCCCCCTTATGTATTATACATGTTGATCATATCCCCCCTTATGTATTATACATGGAGATCATATCCCCCTTTAATCTCCTCTTCTCAAGAGAGAATAAATTCAGTTCCTCTAATCTTTCCTCATAGCTGAGCTCCTCCATGCCTCTTATCAGTTTGGTTGCCCTTCTCTGTATTTTCTCCAGTTCCCCAATGTTCTTTTTGTGAATTGGTGCCCAAAACTGATCTGCATATTCCAGATAGAGTTTTCTTTTGGTGGTATTTAATCACCACTGGGGTTTTTGTTTTTTTGCTAAATAAACAAAAAATTTCAACAATTTATCAAGAGTTTTTCTTCATTGTTTTAAAATTTTGCAAATAAACTTTCTTCATAAATGTAGGCCAAAATGTATTCTCCTACATTTATTTGGTGAAAATAGCCCAGATCAGAGTATATTTATTTAGTCTGTAGGAAGCTTTGAGTCCACAAACTCTGGGATATACTGTATCTGAAAATTGATCAATCCTGATGTACTGATGACCTATCTAATTTCTTCAGGCCCTAAAATGTGAGAACAGTACAAATATGCCCCAAATGACCCCTTTTTAGAAAGAAGACAGTCAAAGATATTTGGTAAGAGGCATGGCCCATTTTTTTTGAAGTTGTCATTTTTTGTCACAATTTTTTGGAAAATAGATACATTTTAAAAATATGTTTCTCTCTTTTTTTTTACATACTATCTTTAGTGGAGTACAGCGTCATCATATAACTGGTGTGACTGGTATGGCAGTCAGCAAAATCACTGACTGGTGGCAGTATGTAAAAAAAAAATTATTATTATTTATATTTATAATATTTTTTTTTCTTTTCTATTGTTTTTGCATTTTTGTTTTTTACACACTGTGACCACAGCAATACATTTTTACCATAGTGACACTGTACTACTCTGGGGAGGTGATCAGGTTTTTTGTTTTTTTTTAAATCTTATGGTACACACCAGTCAGTTGCATTTTTAAAATTCCTGCTTGCTGCATCTTTGGTGCATGTTTGGTGCATTTTAGAACGCTTTTACAATGATCAGTTTTTGATCTGTTTTTCAATTAAAAAAAGTGGAAGATTATGCGTTTTTACTGTGTTTTTCAATGGAGCAATGTGAAAGCAGTCAAAAACGCAACTGAAACATAACTGACCGGTGTGATGAGTTCCTAAGGATTGAAAGGAATTCATTTTTCTTCCACTTTTTATAACGGGAAAACTGATCAAAAACTCATCAGTGTGAAATTGCATGTTCACAGAAGTACATCAGGCTCTGTTCACAGTAGTACTATTTCAGATGCAACTTGAATCGCATAACATTGCATAACAATGGAAATCACATGGTGACCATTAAAGTCAATGTAACTAAGCACGGTGTGATTTTGGAAAAAGTTACTGTACTACTTTGGTGTGATTCCAATGTGGTTTTGTTCCCAAAGAATATACAGACCGCACCCAATTTGCATCCAAGTTACACTACATAAGCACACTGAAAATCAGAACAAGATTGGACTGCTGTACTGTGAACTTAGAATTAAAGTGATTGTAAAACCTATGAAATAAAATGAACAAAGCATATCCTTCTACAGTGGGTATTTGCCTGTATCAAAAACTCCTAGTGTGAATTCTATCTGCTCTCTCATTTCTCTGCTATCTGCATGAGTCACTGCTGACAGTCTATGCCAGTGGTTCTCAACCTGTGGGTCGCGACCCCTTTGGGGGTCGAACAACCCTTTCACAGGGGTCCCCTAAGACCATCAGAAAACACATATTTCTGATGTGTAAAGAGCAGCTACTGTGTAGAAAGCAGCTGCTGTGTTAAATGCAGCTGTATTGGAGGTAAAACGACACTCATGAATTATAATTACTGGGTAAATAATTTTATGGTTGGGGCTCACCACAACATGAGGAACTGTATTAAAGGGTCATGGCATTAGGAAGGTTGAGAACCACTGGTCTATGCTGACACTAGACATTCCCAAGAGATGGCCCCGCCTCCGTCCTGCACACAGTAGATGATTGACAGCTTCAGCTGTGCATGTTTCCCTATGAGACTGTGTAGAGGAGGATGTGTTCATTCCCTGTACTTGGGTCTCAGATTACACTCTGTTCCCTGCTTTATGCTTTTCATCATTTGATATCAGAACCCCACCCCCTTCCTTTTGCAGCTGAGAAATGCTATATATTTTCTGTACTTTGTATGGCTGTAGAGGAGATATGGCTGCAGATAAACAGGTATAACTTTTATGTAGGAGGATTGGTTCATCTCTGTGTATAACCCAAGTCTAGTCACTTCAGTGAGAATATCTAAGAATGTACAACTATTTGAATACTTTAATTTTCATCACAGATGTGAATTTCTACAAAGACAACCCAGAATAATATATATTTATATCATATGAATTGCAGCAAATGTGATTTGATAAGATCAGGTTCCCCCAGGAAATTGGAATATGCCATTTACTGATGACTCTGAATTCTTTCTGTCTACCTTTCATGCAGACTTTGCAAATAAGTGGCAACCCTTAAAACTGTTGCCACATACAATTGTTGAAAGAATTCTAACCCTTCCCACCCGCACCTTGTGTTTTTCACCTTGCATTGATCATGTAGTTTCATGCTGTCTTTTGTTGCCCTGTACACAGAGCCATTAGTATAATAAATCTTCACAATCAGGTGTCAGAAGTGTCTGTTTGTGTTCAAACATGAGGCATGAGACATGGAACTGCACAGGTCAATGTATGACCTCTGTCTGTAGTCTATGAAACTACCTATCCCACAATCCCTGAGTCTCTCAGTCTAGTGCTGGTGTAGGTGAGAGAACACCATTCAGTCTTTCATTACATTAACACTCCCATGTTTGTGATGCAACACAGTGGAAATGGAAAGGCAAGAGGTTGTCTGTCCTTTTAGAAAATAGGACAAGCTTGGTGAATGAATGCATGAACATAAGGGAATCGACCAATCATAACACTACAAAATACATCCAAAATATGTCAGCCCATCATTGCAAGGTATAGGCCCATACACACGATAAAAAAAAATCATACGAAAATGTCTGTACAAGGAAGGATCAGTCAATTATCTATTTGTTAGTATAATGCTTTCGATAGCCGATTCCAACTGGTGGGATGAAAAAACCAAAGGTGCAAGCTAGAAAAGTTTTATCGTACATGAACACAACATCTGATTTTTACTCAATGTGTACAGTAATTGTATGGAAATAAATGAATAGAAAAAAAAGTGCATGATCGGAAGCAAATAACGGCCCAGAAGAAGGTGGCAACGAATATAGAAATCATCCACAAGAAAGAACATTTGTCTGTATAGACGGAGAAGTTTCATACACGTTAATACCATTGTCGGTTACATCATAATAAGCACCTTTGTGGAAAAAATGACCATTTGACCGATTTTCTCTTAGTGTGTACTAAGCTTAGGGCAAACACAAAAAATCCGACAGGAAAGATAAGTACACTAATACCTAATTATGTGAATTTCAACATTTTTCTGTATATATCTTTCTGAGATAGCAAAAAGTATCACTCAAAGCCATTGTTGATTTTGCTTTTCTTGTCACATTTAAATTGATATTAAAGAAAATTAAAAAATAACAAACATGTTATACTTACCTGCTCTATGATGTGGTTCACAGAGCAGCCCCGGTCCTCCTCTTCTCAGGTCCTGCGTCAGCACTCCTAGCCCCTCCTTCCTGCCGAGTGCCACCAGAGCAAGCAGCTGGCTAAGGGGGCACCCGGGCAGGTTCGCTCCTGAACCGCTGCTCTGCCTGTCTATTCACACACAGAGACGTAGCTCTGTCCCACCTCTTTTCTCTCCTCTTTGGCTCCCGCTGCTCTCTCATCCAGTGAGGAGGGAGAGCCGAGGCGTTTGTGCACATCGATTCCTGGGGCTCAGGTAAGTATAAGAGGGCTGCTGCACACAGTTTTTTTTAGGATGCATGAAGGTAAAAATTCTTGGTCCTTTACAACCAGTTTAAGATTAGTGGTTATTTCCATTTAAAAAACATTATCCCCCTATATTTCTTCCTTTACCCCCCCCTTTTTTTTCTTTTTTCTCTTTTTCTTCTTATTAATATATTTAACAACATAAGTTATACTACATTGTTACCTTGCCTCTTTCTCTCCCTCTTTATTTGAAGACAGTAATACTGTACATACATTTCCCCGATATTCTGTTGTCAATATGCTGTCTATTGCCTACAATTATTGTCTTTACCCTTATGTTTTGATACTAAAAAAACGTTTGAACAAGAAAAAACATTATCCCCAACACTGAAATTTTACAGTTATGCTGCATAGAGAGAAACAGACCTGTAGCTAAAGATAGGATTATTGTTACAGAACATGAATAAATAAAAAATGAAACACAATACAGTATTTTATTTGAATAAAAACCATGCAGTCTGGGAAAAAAGTAATAATTTACCCAATATTTTGGAAATGATGAATATGAAATACCTAACACTGTATTTTTCAGGCCTCACGTCTAAAGGCTGATTAGTGTCACAGATTTGCATTTGGCTGTTTTCTTGAAACAAAATTGCTATGTTTACATTCTGCAATAGATTAGCAGTTTTTCCATTATTGTAAAACATTTTAACGGAGATCAAATCTGACCTATAGGGCAAACAGCTACGCTTATTAACATACATAGAGGTAAACCATTTTACCTGTAAAAAAAAAGGAATTCTGTTCAACCAATTTTGTGATCCAGACTCCTCAGGTCTTGGTGAAAACTTCACAGAGAGAGGTTCTCCCTAATGGAGCCAAAAAAAAACCTGAAAAGCATTCTAACAAGTTCCCACTATTTGAAAAAAAGTTTTGGGTTGAGATATACTTTGTCCACTGCGTTCCCTGGTCCTCTATGGGTCAGAACAATTTATTCAACTATGAAGCAGCATATTTGGTGATAGCTTTGTCTTTAAAGTAACAATGCAATAAAACATTATTTTTGGGGGGATAAACTAGATTTCCTTTTGCCAATATTGCCGTGCAATAATTATTTTTCATAATATATAATCTATAGACAAAAATCTTTAAAACTATTTTTTATTTCATATTGACCAGTGTTAGTTTTTAAAAAAGTACTTTATATGTAAATAAAAAGTATACATTCTATTATAAAATTCACTCAGCAGCCACTTTATTAGTTTCACCTTGCTAGTGCCAAGAAATCATCCCCCACACCATTACACCACCACCAGCCTGAACCATTGACACAAGGCAGGATGGATCCATGCTTTTATGTTGTTTATGCCAAATTATGACCCTACCATCTGAATGTTGCAGCAACCAGTCTGCCCATTCCCCTCTGACCTCTGACATCAACAAGGCATTTTTGTCCACACAACTGCCCCTCACTGGGTATTTTCTCTTTTTCGGACCATTCTCTGTAAACCCTATAGATGGTTGTGCGTGAAAATCCCAGTAGATCAGCATATTTTTGAAATACTCAGACCAGCCCATCTGGCACCAACAGCCATGCCATGTTCAAAGTCACTTAAATCCCCTTTATTCCCCATTCTGATGCTTGGCTTGAACTTCAGCAAGTCATCTTCACTATGTCTAGCTGCCTAAATGCATTCAGTTGTATGTGATTGGCTGATTAGCAATTTGCGTTACCAAGCAATTGAACAAGTGTGCCTAATAAAGTGTTCATTCTGTTTAAAATGAAACTAATATGATGTTTCTGGTGCAAAACATGTTAAGGTTATTTTTGGTTTTGAACATTTTTTATTCAACATTAAAAAATAACAAACCAAACGAAGGGAAAAACAAAAAAAATTTAATATTGATGGTAAAAATTTCTTTAATGAGCAGAAAATAATAGCTATGAGGAGAAAGGGAAGAGGAATTATTTTTTTATTTCAGGTTCTTATATAAATCTGTAAATTTACGCAGTGCTTTACATATATATTGTACATTCACATCAGTCCCTAACCCTCAAGGGTCATACAATCTAAGGTCCCTAACTCACATCCATTCATACACATACTAAGGACAATTTTGACAGGATCCAATTAACCTACCAGCATGTCTTTGGAGTGTGGGAGGAAACTGGAGCACCTAGAGGAAACCCATGCAGGCACAGGGAGAACATGCAAACTATAGGCAGGTGGTGCTGTGGTTGGGATTTGAACTGATGACTCTAGTACTGCCAGGCGGAAGTGCTAACCACTTAGCCACTGTGCTGCCGGCTTAGGGTTGATTATGATTAACTAAGAGGTTGACTAGAAATACATTTTATTTATTTATTTGTTTTACTTGTAAGGTTTATATAGCTGATGTCATATGCTGATCAAAGGCTACACTTTTGATCTACATATGAATGAAAGTGTAACTACAGTGCAAAGCCGGCCATACACGGACCGAAATTCAGCTGGTTCAACAGGGTTCCTGTCAAATTTCAATCCATATATGGGCAGAATGGTAGTACAGAAGTCGATTGACTGATTGACTTCTGTACAACTAGCCTGTTGGGTTTTTCCAGATCTGTCAGTGCCACCAGCTATAGCTGGCACCATTAATCATAGTATTCTGAAAGCGGGGAAGGCCCCCTGCTATCAAAACACAATAGCACAGTGGGAGGATTCCCCCATCCACATCAAGTATGTGGATGGGGGAATGGGATCTTTTTTTGTTCAACCTGCTGGCTCAATGAAAATAAAAATGATGAATGTTTGGGCTGTGTTTCTTACATTGTTATACTGAATTATTCAATGACACGTGCAGATAATCTGCAGGTGTCCCTATACAGAAAAGTGGCTGCATTTTGACAGGCACCTCTAGTAGGTAATACGTAGCAATTCTCAACTGGCAGGGGGGGTGTCGTGATGCTAGGTGGAGAGAAGCAGGAGCTGGATGATGCCTCCTGGAAACTTTGTTGAAGTTTAGGACATACTTCTTCATTTGAAATGTAGTTAAACACATCCTCCAGTTGTGTAACAGAAAAAAGCTTTCATTTTTTTTGTTTGTTTATTTCCGAATCAATGTATATATATATATATATATATATATATATACTGGAATTTTTATCTATTTATTTATACTAGTAATGATGGTGATCAGCGACTTATAGCGGGACTGGCTAACTGCCACTGACATCTCCAGTGACACTAATACAGTGATCAGTGCTAATACAAAGCACTGACATTTGACAATGACACTGGGCATTAAGAGGTTAACATCTGGGATGATCAAAGGGTTAACTGTGTTATTACTATGTATTGTGGCACATATTGGTTCTTATCTCCCTGTTTTCAGAGAGATAAAAAACCAGCATGTCCTCGCTGACAGGAGAGAGATCTGTGTTGTTTACACCAGGGGCGGACTGACAACTCATGGGGCCCCCGGGCAATAGGGGATCATGGGGCCCCTGTGTCCTTGCCCAAACTCTAAAAAGCCTATGAAAAAAGGTACCAGGGGCATCTCATGGGGCTCCCTACTGACCCCTGGCCCTTGGGCAGTGCCCGAGTTTCCAAATGGTCAGTCTGCCCCTGGTTTACACTCACGGATCTCTCTCCTGTCAGTTGCTCTGCCGATCGCCGAGTCATGGCCATGAATCGCTGACTGGAATCTGATGATTGACCCCTACAGGAGCCAATGATAACACACGCGCTCGCCCCCTACCCGGGAATGCAGGATCACAAATATACACATTTTGCATATATTACATTATATATATATATATATATATATATATATATATATATATATTGCGCAGAGCGGTTGCCCTCTAGCAGTAAAACTGCTACAGGGTGGTTGACAAGTGGTTATAGAGGACCTTGACTGTGGAAGCTTTACTAAAAATTAAAGTTAGGCACAGGCGAAGGACTAGTCAGCAGTATTGAATGTGCTTTCCCTTGCAGCTGATCTTCCCGCAGGATTCAGATACAGATACTTGGCACCAGTACAAATTTACAAATTGGGCCTTGACAACTAAGGTTGCATACATGAAAGTTAAAAGTATACAAAATGGAAGTTGATCAATGGGAGAAGGAGCAACCAGATAAACAGAAAACAAGAACGTCAGAGTCGATGTTAATGGAGCTCCTTATTAGCGTTGACTAAAAAAGAGCCTAGATATATCGTAGTAGGAGAGCAGATGGAGCTACATGCAACCCAAAGAAGTGAAGCGCCCAAGTGCAAGGGTTAAAGCAGTTGAGAAGTGCAGGGAGAGAGGAGAAATCAGGTAAGAGAAAATAAAAGGAGTGAGGGTAGGGGGTATTCTGGGGATAAGCTGAGGTCTGGTCTTATTGGGCTAAAAGATGTCAATTTGGGGTAGGGAAGGCTTATGGAAGCAATAAGGATTCATCAAAGTGAGGAGGCAAGTAATGAGTTACCCAAGGGCTCTCATATCTCTGAACTTTACCCAAGAGGACTGCCCTAACTTTGACGTGGACCATAGCCTGGGTAATCCAATTTTTCATTTCCCCTATGTGGAGGTTGGGGAATTCCAAGCATTTGCTATTGTCTGCTTAGTTGCAGTTGTTACCTGTAATAGCAGCTTAAATTGTGTTGAAGTCAGGTTCGAAGGATGGGTACTGAGAAGGGCTATAAGTAGATCATGTGTGATTACAGTCGAGAATATTGAAGAGAGGATTTGAAAGATTTCTGCCCAGTACTGAACTCTGCTGATGACTGATGACCTGATGAGGAATGAAGGGGGATAATTAAGCAGCAGGAGATCCCCAGAAAAAAATGAATCAGAAGCAGGGAAATCAGTGCAGCGCACCTTTCTTGCCAGCAAGAACAGTAGTAAAATTGGCAAATCATGCTCTGAATTTCATGAGACTAGCAGTCAGAGGAACCAGTGCCTTAGATTCTCAAACAGCAGATATATAGCTATGAGACTCAAGGCATGGGATTGCCAAGGTGCTGGCAGTGCAATATTGTTTTTTTTTAAGAGACATTCAAGATGGAAATATTTAGGGTACTACTTATGTACAAGTAACATTTCTAGATGTCTCGTTGAACATAGCAGATCTTCGCTTTTTGAGTTCAGATTCACTTTAAAGTGGTTGTAAACCTCAGACATGAAATATGAACAAAGCATATTCTTCTATAGTGTGTACTTGTCTCAATCGAAAGCACTAAGTGTAATTTCTGTCTGCTGCTTCGTTCCTCTGCTAGCAGCATGAATCGCTTCTGACAAGTTTTCCTGACACCAAGAGAAAAATGGTGTCAGGGGAGGGATCTCCAGCAGATTGACAACCTCAGCTCTGTTCCTGTGAGCTGTGTGTCTCCAATCAGCTCTCAGAGCTCTCCTCACTAAGTGCTACAGAATGTAACTTCAGTTCTCCACCTCATTTTTCCTGAACTCTCAGACAAGCTTTATAAATTCAGCGCATTGGAAGGATGTAGAGAATACAAGACTGCTGATAAACAGGTACAACTACTATTAGTATTAGGAGTATTTGTTCATCCCTGTGTATTACCTGAGACCAGCCACCTCACTGGGTATATGTAAGGGTTTACAATCTCTTTAAGGTACAGCTCACTAATTTAAAGCTGAACTCCAGGATAAGTAAATCCCACAGTTCTGCTCTCTGCACAGGCTACGTACAGCACAGTGGGGATGTCATTGCTACTAGTACAAGATGATATCAGGCATTTGTAAAGGCATTTGGTGCACACAAGCAGATTTATAGCCTTTGTGGCTATTAAGGAATATATTTGAAGTGTTACTAAACCCCGGACCCTGCATTCACATAACATGCAAATGCAATTATTTTAGTTACTATAAACTGCTAAATATGTTTTCTCATCAGAAGTTTGAGCAGTCTTGTGGCTTCTATCAGTGCCCAGCATAGCACTAGCTAAATCTTGTAGGAGGAGTTTTCTTTCTGCTCTAGGAGGATGCAAAACCCCTGACCTCTGTTTGGACAGTGCTGATTGGCCCTGTGCTGATCACATGCACTCTCCCAAGAAAATAAAAAAAACTCTGCAGCAATACACACCGAACTGAGCATGTGCAAAATGCCTACGGTTCAGTTTGCCTTATCAGGAGCTAAGAGGTGGTGGCTTAAACAAGGGGAGGAACAGAGAAATCAGGAACAAATGACCTTTTTACACAATGCAGAGGATTAACCTTTTAGGATCCACAGTGAGTATAACAAGCATGCTTTATTGCAAATACAGACTGATTTTACTGTTGCGGGTCTAGCACAATGGCTAAATGGTTAACACTTCCACCTAGCAGCACTAGGGTCGTTAGTTCATAATCCCAACCACAGCACCACCTGCCTGGAGTTTGCATGTTCTCACTTGGCTTGCGTGGGTTTCCTCCGGGTGCTTCAGTTTCCTCCCACACTCCAAAGACATGCTGGTAGGTGAATTGGCTCCTGTCTAAATTGGCCCTAGTATGTGTATGTATGAATGTGAGTTAGGGACCTTAGATTGTACTCCCCTTGAGGGTTAGGGACTGATGTGAATGTACAATATATATGTAAAGCGCTGCATATATGTATCTGTAATAAATAAATAGTAACGTGAAAAGTGAAAGTTTTTATGCATGCAGTTCATTTCTAAAGACTACACTTACCATATCAAGCTCTAACTCTTCTCACTCACCTGAGTGACCTCGCATGGAATTATCCTTTAAAATATGTATTGAGATATTAAGGACACTTTCTATATTATTGAGCCACTCTGTATTCAGGCACAAGTTGTTATTATTTCCTTTATCACCTTGTATTTATGTTTTTTGTCACCTTTGCTGTGCCCATGCATTGTTGTTATTGTCTGTACATTGCGATATATTCATTTGGGAGCCTTTGCTATACTACAGGTTTTTTTTTTTCTGTGAAAGATGGCATATGGTGTAAATTGTGTGAAATCAATGGAAAAGTCATCTTCTAAGTGCTTGTCTAGTCTTGCAGGGTACCTACTGGGTGATGCCAGCGATTTCTTGGAACTGTGAAAAAAAGCTCAATTATTTTGTATTTTGCCACCAGTACTTGCAAGGCACAGTATACTACAGATGTCCGTTTACAGCCTTTGTCTGTTTCAGTCCTTTACATTCTCTATAGCTGTAATTAAATGACATGTATTTGGAAGCAGCTGCTGGCTTTCCTGTTTTCATTCGGTGCTGCCAGAGCTAATTATTTACTTAAGTCATTTCAAGAACACATATAGTATGATAATGTCCTTGTTATAGAAGAGGCTTCTGCCTGGGTCCTATTTCTCGAGACAGTTAGGATTGGTTTATCTACCTTCGCACCTGCTCACAGCTTTCTCAGATTGGCCAGCTCCTCTTGGGTATACTTAACGGCTGAGAGGCATAGACTTAAAGCCATAATTACGTTTACAAGTAACCTTGCCCAAAGATGACACGAAGGCAGGTTAAGTTGGAAGCAGCAAAATCACAACTTTTTGACAGTTCCAACAAAAAAAATTAACCATTGCCAGTCAGTTATACTGTGGGCACATGTGGACAGTACAAGCACACCCCTTATGACTAAGTGCGTTGGCACAAAACGTATCAAGCACGAGCTGTGACGTCACGCCGCCGGAGCCTCGAGTATCCGGCGGTCATCTTGGATTTCCCTCATGGTCAGTGTTTTTGTGCTCTTATCTTTGTAATACCAAACGGATGGAATAAATTTGATTTTAAGTAGTATTACGCTATGTGCATCCTTTCTTTGGGCTCTTTATGAGCTTACCAACCCACAGAGCTTAATACGGAGGACGGCAGAGGTACTGCAGATGACCCAGAGAAGAAGATTCCAGACCAGGCTGTATACATCCTTAAAGGGACCTCCAGTTGACAACAGTGTATATCTGTACATGCGTATTATTATTACGCATCTGGTGAGTGCGTAATTCTACTATTTACCTGGCTCATCACCGAATCATGGAGTATAGCGTGTGGATAACCAAATTTGAGATCATACTTACCCAGATCTCCACTTTGTCACTTTATGGACATTAGATTGTTGTTTCTGTGCAATGATATCTGTTTACTACATTGGTCACTTTACCATCACTAGTAGTCACTTTATTGTGACACCACATAGTGTGATCACTTTCACCTTGATTTCCACTTTGTCACTTTATGGACATTGAATTGTCATATCTGTACAATTGTTAGCTGCTTAACATATTTTTCACTTTATCAGTACTAACAGTCACCTTATTTATTGATTATCGCCACTTATTTGGGGCAGTAATATATATATATATATATATATATATATATATTCTCTGACTTTGATGATTGCATTAGCACTTTTTTATATTTTCACTTTATCACGTTTATTAGTTCAATAGTCATTTTAGTCTTTTTAGCGCTGCACTTATTATTTATCAGTGATTTTGGAAGGTTTATTTGGTTACCTTTTCCGTGCTACAGCAGCTTTGGGTTTTTAGCGCTCGCTTTATTGTTTGTGTTTACACATGTGGACAGTAACTTGACATAGTTCAAAAGGCCTGTTCTTACCATGAGTGCCAAACACGCATTAGACTGACCCAACTTCCATTCAAGGAAGCCTAACCTAACATTACTTGCTGCCAATGTGAAACTGCTGATAAAGCTGTGACCAACATTCTTAAACAGAACAGGTGGATGAATAACGAATCTGAAGCCGAAGTTCCTCAGGTCTGTCATGATTTGCCACAGCCTAAACCTTTAACAGAGTTCGGGTAACAGTAAGAAGTATGAAGGTCTCTATAGTATGGAACAGGGGTCTCCAAACTTTCTAAACAAAAGGTCAGTTTACTGTCCTTCAAACGTTAGGAGGACCAGACTGTGGCCAGCTGGAGTAGAAAATGTCTTGGTGTCAGTGGGAGTAAATAGTGTTCCCCTTGTTGGTTTTAGTGGGAGGAATAGTGCCCCATTGTTGGTGTCAGTGGGAGGAGTAGTACCTCATCCGTGTTGTCAGTGAAAGGAATAGTGCCCTATCGTTGGTGTCAGTGGGAGGAATAGTGTCCCATTGTTGGTGTCAGTGGGAGGAGTAGTGCCTCATCGTCAGTGTCATTGGGAGGAATAGTGACCCATCATTAGTGTCAATGGGAGGAATAGTGCCCTATCGTTGGTGTCAATGGGAGGAATAGTGCCCATTCAATGGTGTAAGTGGAAGGAATAGTGCCCCATTGTTGGTGTCAGTGGAAGAAATAGTGCCCCCATCTATGGTGTTAGTGGAAGGAATAGTGTCCCATCGTTGGTGTAAGTGGAAGGAATAGTGCCCCATTGTTGGTGTCAGTGGAAGGAATAGTGCCCCCGACTATGGTATCAGTGGAAGGAATAGTGCAGCATTGTAGGTGTCAGTGACAGGAACTATGCTCCACAGTATTGCTGACAGTGGGGGGAATAATGGCCCAAGGGTTTGATAAAAGCAAGCAAAGGGCCGTATCCGGCCCCCGGGCCGTAGTTTGGAGACCCCTGGTATAGAAGATGCTTCTGCCTAGGTCCTATTTCTTAAGACAGTCAGGATTGCTTTATCTTCCTTTGCACCTTCTCACAGCTTTTTCAGGTTGGCCAGTTCCTCTTGGATATACTTGAATGCTAGGAAGAATAGGTTTAAAGTGGTTGTAAACTTCAGACATGAAATATGAACAAAGCATATCCCTCTATAGTGTGTACTTGCTTCAATCCAGAGCATTATGTGTCATTTCTGTCTGCTGCCTTCTTCCTCTACTATCAGCATGAGTCACTTCTGATGAGTTTTCCTGACAACATGAGAAAAATGGTGACAGGGGAGGGACCTAAAGCAGATTGACAGCCTCGGCTCTGTTCCTGTGTAGAGGGGGTGTGTCCCTTCCCTTCAATCAGCTCTCAGAGCTTTCCTCACTAACTTCAGCTCCCCGCCCCCTACTTTTTAGAGTTGAGCAATCCTGTGTAAATTCTGCAATTTGAATGGATGTAGGGGACAGACGACTGTAGATAAACAGGTACATCATATGTAGGAATTTTTTTTAATCTCTGTGTATCACATGAGGCCAACCACTTCATAAGGTATACATAAGGATTTACAACCACTTTAAAGCCATAAATATCCGCTTCAATACCGGGCACTTTTACCCCCTTCCTGCCCAGGCCATTTTTCAGGTTTTAGCGCTCTCACACTTTGAATGACAATTGCGCGGTAATAAACATTGTACCCAAACTAAAATGGTATAATTTTCTTCACACAACTAGAGCTTTATTTTGGTGGTATTTAATCACCGCCGAGGATTTTATTTTTTGCTAAATTAACAAAAAATTCTGAAAAAAAACATGACTTTCTTTGTTTCTGTTATAAAAGTTTGCAAATGAATAATTGTTCTTCATAAATTTAGGCCGAGATGTATTCTGCTACATGTCTTTGATGAAAATAACCCAAATTAGGATGTATTATTTAGTTTGTAGGAAAGTTATAGAGTTCACAAACTATGGTATAGATCTGAATATTGATCAATCCTGAAGTACTGACAGCCAATCTAATTTCCTGAGGTCCAAGAATGTCAGAATAGTACAGATATCCCCAAAATGACCCCTTTTTGCAGAGTAGACAGTCGGACGTACTTTATAAGAGGCATGGCGAGTTTTTTGAAGTTGTAATTTTCTTGTCATAATTTTTCAGAAAATGAAAACATTAAAAAAATTATTTTCACAATTTTTTTTTACATACTGTCACCAGTGCAGTACAGCGTCATCATATAACTGGCATGGCGGTGATCAGGGACACTGACTGGTGACAGTACAAAAAAAAAATTATAATTTTTTTTATGTTTTTATTAGTTTTTATTTTTTATTAAATTTTTTTCTCTTTTTTTAAGATTTTGTTTCATATTTCACTATGACCAAAGTAGTATAATGTTACCATAGTAACATTGTACTACTTTGGGGAAGTGATCAGTATTTTTTTTTTTTTACACAATTTGCTTATAGCAAAGAATTACTTTGCTATTAGCAAGCATTTACCTGAATGACATCGATTCATTCAGGGTTTTTTTTTTTTGTGCTTAGCTGTGATTTGGCCACGACTAATCACATGACACAGCTGGGCTGTGATTAGCCCAGCTTGTGCATGTGATCGCAGTGACCATCCACAGTTAGACACACTTGTATACAATGGATGGCATGAAAGGAAGCCATCCATTGTATACAACTGTCATGTGACCTGCTGTGATTGGTCACACCAGGTCACATGGTACTGGAAACGGGGCCGGTACACAGATCTGTCATCGGCCATGTCCGAGGTATACAGCCGGTGACAGATCACCCCACAGAACGGCTCTGCGGGCAGGCGCACTGCCTGAAAGGACGCCATATGGCGTCCACCCGGAGGGACGAGGTGTTTTGCCAGCCGCCTTTGTGCTATTGGCTGGGCAGGAACCGATTAAGCTAACAAATAATCTCGCCCAAACATGACGCAAAGACAGATTAACTTGGAAAAAGAAGCTTTATTTGAAGGTTCCAACAAAACAAATTAACCAGTGGCAGGGGCGGACTGACAACTCATGGGGCCCCGTGCAATAGGGGATCATGGGGCCCCTGTGTCCTTGCTCAAACTCAAAAAAGCCTATGAAAAAGATACCAGGGGCATCTCATGGGGCCCCCTACTGACCCCAGGCCCTCGGGCAGTGCCCGAGTTTCCAAATGGTCAGTCTGCCCCTGACCAGTGGCAGTCACAGTTACACTGTGCACACATGTGAACAATAGCTTGATAACAGTAGATGGTCAGCAGACAGTTGCAGATAGTCATCAGAGAGAGGTTTAAACAGGGCAGGTGGATGGGCAACATCTCAGACGTTTCTAAGGTTGATGGATAGTCACTTGTAACAGAGTTCAGGCCCCAACCCATTACCCTGTACCTGGGAAGCCAGTCACCTTGGATCTCCTTTAAGTCTCCATGCACACTGGGTGTGTTGATAACGCTGGTAACATTAGCTGTGTAAAGTCACATTAAAAACAAGTTTTTAATCTTTTTTTAGAGTTTTTGCATTAGCGTTTAGTGGCGTTTTATTGCATTTTTCCAAGTTTGTGTTTTTTAGCAATTTTTTTTCCAAAAAAGAAAAATGTTTTTTGGTAAAAAAAAGTCCAAAAACGCCAGTTTGCAGTGTTTTTACAGCTAAAAACTCCTCTAGAAGCCCACTGGTCCTGGGTTTTTTTTTTCCAGCCAAAACACGTCCCAGCCAAAAACATTGATTACAGTCTATGTGTACATGGACACATAGGATAACATGCTGGGGGGTTTACTGGCTGTAGAAAAAAATGTCAAAAGCCAAAAACAGCCGCTGTAAAAACTTCCAGTGTGCATGAGGACTAAGGATAAGTTCACCTTTCCCCACTGATCCCCCATTTTGACAGCTAGCAGGGATACTTCTACACCCCCCCCCCCCACACTAGGTGTTAAATTAAAAAAATACATGGCTGTGCGGGGCTCCACTTGCCCGGCTGCGTCACTCCTCTGTGAATGAGAAGCTACAAGTTCCCACAGCCTTGGCGGCTGTGGGCTTGTAGTTCTCAATGAACTACCACGGCATTGCGGAGCGATGTGATAGTTCATTCAATTTTCCTGTCAGTATATCTGCTTACTCATACATCCCATACGGGCGAGTAGATATACTGAAAGATTTGCAAGAGACCTGCATGGCATCGGGGATCTGCTGATCACTGGTGCAATGCTTTACAGGCTCCTTCAGCAAATAATAATACCTGCAAAAAACTTGTGCACCTTGAACTTGAATGTGAACGCATCCTTTAACTTTACCACCTTCTTACAGCACCATGCTCCCATCAGTTTAGACTCAATTTTTCTAGGGCTTTAACCTCCCTGGCGGTATTCCCGAGTGTAGGTCGGGGTAAAGTTTCAGTACCAAAAGCGGTAACCCCGAGCTACACTCGGGCTTACCATGCAGCGTTGCACAGGGATTCCTTGCAGCACTTACCTTGTCCTTCGCTCCCGCGATGCGTCCTCTGCAGCGTCCCCGGCCATCTCCTCCGGCCAATGCTGGCATCTGGCTTCCGTGTTCAAGTCCCTGTGACATCGGGACGTACGGGCACCAGAATCGGCGGCAAATTTGAAAAATTTAAAAAAATGACATTTTTTTAAAAACGATTATTTCACAGAAAAACATTCCTGTATCAAAGCATTTCACATACATTTTGTCCCGAGTGCTTTGTCCTGTGCCCTGTCTGCATTTTGACAGTTCTTTCTGCCTGGGAACTTAGAAAAGTCCACGGCGTCCAAAAAACGTCCCTTTAGGTCAAAATCAGTTTTAGACCAGCTAGAGAACAGCGATAGTAAATCAGAACCACTTGCAGAATTGAGTGATAATGATTCGTGGGGGAAATTCGTCATCAGACACTGAAAACGATTTTGCGACTTTGCTCAGCGATGTGCAAACTTGGCGCTCTATTTCAAATTTCAGTGTTTTTGGTTTGATTATATTATTGAATTAAATTTATTATTATTATATTATTATTTTTTATGAGTATTTATTAAATTATAATTTATGATTTCGTGTTTCAAGTTTTATCATACCCGGAATGTTTACTAGACTCTTGTTCGGACAGATTTCAGAGTTATTCCTAAATTACAGGCCTACAATAAAAAAAAATACATATTTCCATGCAAAAAAATGGTACCGCTTTTGGTACAAAATTCCTGACATAATCATACCGCCAGGGAGGTTAAGGAGCTTTCATTTGTACCACAATTAATTAGACATGTGTAGTTCATTTAGTTCCACATTGAAATTCGGATGAAATGTTTGTTATTCGGACATTCGGATGTATCCAAATTTCTGAATTAAAGTAGTAATGAATTTAAATGAATTCGAAATAACAAAATTGAATTTTGGCCAAAATAATGAATTATCCAAATTTGAATTTGAACTGAATTGAAAACTAAATCCAATTAGAAAACTAGTTTGAAATGTAAGCATACTGCTGACTATTGCGGATTTCTTTCCTTTCATGTTGTGAAAACATCTTTTTATCTGATAAAATCACAAATATGTAAACAATATATGAACAAGTAGTACCTAACTAAATTTCAGACATTCGAATCAAATTCAAAATGATTTGATATTTTTTATTCGAATTCGAATACTTCCAAAAATTGAAATCCAATCAAAAATGAATAAACTAAACAAATTACGAAAACCTATTATCCGAATTTAACAAATGCAACAAAAAATGTTGAAGTGGTAGTAAACTTCGCCGGCACAAATTGAAATAAACATAAGGATCGTAAATTAAGGGATAACAATGCACATCACTAGATTATCTGCAAAAAAAACTTGTATTAGAAGTGTTTTTTCCCTTACCGCCATATTGGCATTTCTCGGCCAAAAGCTGCGCCATCTTGGTACTTCTGATCCTCATCCAGCTTTCGCCCCTTCTTTGCAAGAACAGCTGTAATCTGACGCATGTGCAGTATGGATACAAATGGAGAAACAGAAAAAGGGCGCACCGACCTAGTGTATTATCGTTTAAAATAATTTATTAAAGAAACAACATCTGAGTCCATACGATGGAACCCTGGATGACCAACTGGCTAACGCATTTCGAGGACACAACCTCTTCCTCAGAGCCAACACTACAGGAGTCTGCAGACTCCTGTAGTGTTGGCTCTGAGGAAGAGGTTGTGTCCTCGAAACGCGTTAGCCAGTTGGTCATCCAGGGTTCCATCGTATGGACTCAGATGTTGTTTGGATCATACATCTTGTTCAGTTTGACATGCCTGTGTTATTATGTCCATTCTGAGTATGATACCTATTTTTGTTTCTTTAATAAATTATTTTAAACGATAATGCACTAGGTCGGTGCGCCCTTTTTCTGTTTCTCCATTTGTATCCAGTGTATTCGGACCACCCCGGTCTGTTGAGGGCAGCAAGCAGTGCATATTCCAGAAAATTCCAGAACATTCCTATTGGGTCTACTGAGTCCTTTCCTAGCGCAGGAGTAAAGTGTTTGTTGTGTTGGCATGCGCAGTATGGCCCAGGGCGGACTGACTATTCAAGCACTCGGGCACTGCCCAAGGGCCCAGGGTCAGTAGGGGGCCCCATGAGATGCCCCTGGTACCTTTCAGAGGCTTTTTTGTGTGTGGTTTGAGTGTGGGCGAGGACACAGAGGCCATGGGTTGTCAGTCTGCCCCTGGTATGGCCAGTGATTCTCTCTCTCTCCTCTTGGCTTGTCCCACGATCTGAGCCGATGTTTACACCCCCTTGTGACATAGCAAGTCACATGGGGTGTTGATGTGCTCTCACGGGGATTGTGGTAGAATGCCGCTGACAGTAGAGGACGTAGACACGGCATTGTCTGGAAAGGACGATCAGCACAGAAATCATGCCGTGAATCACGGCTATAATGCACATGTACCGGTGACGTCATTAGATTGAAGATCGCACGATTTCGGAAGAACGGCACAGGTAAGACACCACCTATTAAATTATTTATTAACTATTTCAAGGGATGAAAGTAGAAATCATCAGTTTACTACCACTTTAACTTAACAAATCTATCCAAAACAAATGTCTTCATTTTGCACATGATTACAATTATTAACTGAAAGAAGCAGCGAGCTGTTCCACACTTTAGAGGGTATAATTGTCTTTCGTAGAAGAAAAGCATCTATACAGTAAGGTAAGCGATTTGTAGAAAGTGTAAAGGAAAGAATATCCAGTATATGCAGGAGCTTCTTTTATGAGGGACATGGAGCAAACTCTTCAAAGCACCAAGCTTTGGTAAGACAGGAGTTAATGATATGATCTCTTGTGTAGTTGTCAGATTGGATATAAGGAAGATAAATATTTACTGGAGATGTGTCCTATCTATTTGGTCTTCTACGTTCTCTGTCAGGTATAACAACATGTTTCATTGATAGATCTGACAGAGGATTTCCTTCCAGCTTTCATCTAAGTGTAACACAGTCTTGATGGGCAAGGAAGAGATAAAGTAGAAAGAGAAAAAGAGAGTACAAGAGGAACTAAGAGGAGAGAATGAGAGAGAGCAAGCTCTGGCTCCCAATTGTATAAAGATAGTAAAGTCCAACTCCAGGCAACTAAAAAACCATCCCCTTCAGTGGGGCTGCACCCACATTGTAAGGGTTAATGGCTCATTTTGTTTAGGGGAGAGAAGAAATAGTTTTACTTACTCGATCCTCTACTGCCCTGGAAGATGGCACTCCCTTAAGCTCCCTCATCATGACCAATGGAGGGATGTGGTGCTTACTATGGTCTTGATGGCATCAGGACCCTAGGCCACTGAAACTTGGTGGTGAAGATGCTGCAGGACCTAGCTGCTAGTTGCTTGGAGGATCTGGTAAGTAGATCTTGTTTTTTTTGTTCCCCTAGGCCAAATTGAGCAGTTAACCCATGCAGGACATGCACAACCCCATTGCAAAGGATATTGTTTTTAGTTGCCAAGATTTGGCCTTTAAAAGAAGTCTCTACTGTCAAGGGAAATTTTTTATCATGTAAGACGAAAAGGAATAAGCATAAAAAGCAATAAGGCAGAGGTGTCCAAACTGTGGCCCTCCAGCATTTGAAGTACTACTACAAGTCCCATCATGCCTCTGCCTCTGGGTGTCTTGCCTGTGGATGTCAGAGTATTGCAAGGCCTCATGGGACTTGCAGCTCCTCAACACCTGGAGGGCCATAGTTTGGACACCCCTGCAATAGGGGGAATGTGCTAAAACTGGAGCAGTCTAAATCTGGTAACCAATCATGAAATGAAAAATAGAAGTTGTTTGGTTGCCATTCACGACTGCTCCAGATTCTGTCTGCTCCAGTCTTAGTACATTCCCCCTAAATATATCTTGCTTGTCTTGTTCCCTTTTAAGGAGTCTTGAAATGCCAATAGAAAATACTGCCTACTGCTCAGATGCAATTTAAAAAAAATAAAATGGTGTCTGTATGTATTCTCGACCCAACTGTGAATAGTGATGGAAGGTGTGTCTGCAGGTTGCCTGATGGAAGGTGTGTCTTCAGGTTGCCTGTGTCAATGTGCAAATTTGGAACATACAGTACATCATCAAATATTAAGGATTTTTAAATTCTTGTAGAGCATTAAAAAAACAGCAGCCAATCAGATTTTTCTGTCTTATTTGAGCCAGTAAATAAGTCTCCCTCAGGATTAAATATACATTCTTGGAGCCATTTTTTCCTCCCAAATTCCTTTTGTAAATGTCAGAGGGCAGTAAGAAGAGATCCCCTTTAAGAGGTTAAGTTATTAGGTGTTTGATCTTATCATATATCTGTACACATGTCTGTTCTCAGAGGAAATCAAAGCTCTCTTTTCTTTTATTCTCTTTTTTTCTACATTTTCCTATTGTATAGACATGTTCTCTGTTTGTTTACTTAGTATTAAACTATAATGTTAGGATTTAGATGGAAACGGAATTAATAGCTTCTTTTTTACTGATGATTATTTTGTTAATCTGGAAACTTTTTCTAATTTTATAATAAAAATTAAAGAGGCATATAAACCCAAAAAACAAAAATGCTGCATATTTCAGTTTACCAATCATTAGATGTGGTGGCTGCGTCAGTTTACTTTCCATTGGCTTTTTTCCTTCTGCTTTGCCAGTAACACACCTTCTGTTTTAGAATGCTCCCACTCTGGATGAAGGAGCACAGGCAGCATTGTCAGTAGAGTGGAGGGGGTGCTAGATATACTAGCAGCTTTAGATACAGTAACAAACTGAAGCCAAACTTCAGTTAATATTTTATAAGCTGTTACGGCAAACAGTTGATTTCCTTCTGGGATAAAAGTTTTACATGAATAAATATAACTGGATCATTGTAAGCACCCCATCAGTGTTAAATTGTTTGTCTCATCCCTGTAGCAGCTACATCTGAAGGAGAGCTTGTTTTGTTGAAAAACAACAGACTTACTGGTCAGATCAACAGATAAAAATAGAATAAAACAAGCCTAAAAAAGAAAATGAATGCAGCCATCACATCTAAGAATTGGTAATTGCCGTATAATAAATGTTTGCTTTTGGGTTTAATCCTGTTTTAATCCCCTCCCCAAAAGGACATACCCATACATTATAATGGGATAATGCCTGCAGCTACAGGCATCATCCAGATATTTTTATATATATAAGCCATCCTAGCAACTAATTAGCCACTGGAATGCTATTACAGGTTGTGGGAGGGGCCACCCCCTTCTCCATTGCTGCCTTCTGTGGCTCTCTCGGGCTCTCCCGTCCCACTGGGAGGCCCAAGTGTTCAGCTGCCGGTTGCATCAACTTACCATAGAGGTGTTCAGAAACAGGATTTTCTCCAATCACCTCTATGGTATTAGAAACCAGAAACAACCTGTATTTTGTCACTTCCAGTTTGAGTGCTTTGTTTACAAGCTATTGCTAGCTTGTACACAGGGGCGGACTGACCATTTGGAAACTCGGGCACTGCCCGAGGGCCCGGGGTTAGTAGGGGACTCCATGAGATGCCCCGGTACCTTTTTCAAAGGTTTACTTGCCTCCTCACTTTGATGAATCCTTATTGCTTCCATAAGCCTTCCCTACCCCAAATTGCCGTCTTTTAGCCCAATAAGACCAGACGTCAGCTTATCCCCAGAATACCCCCTACTCTCACTCCTTTTATTTTCTCTTACCTTATTTCTCCTCTCTCCCTGCACTTCTCAACTGCTTTAACCCTTGCACTTGGGCGCTTCACTTCTTTGGGTTGCATGTAGCTCCATCTGCTCTCCTACTACGATATATCTAGGCTCTTTTTTAGTCAACGCTAATAAGGAGCTCCATTAACATCGACTCTGACGTTCTTGTTTTCTGTTTATCTGGTTGCTCCTTCTCCCATTGATCAACTTCCATTTTGTATACTTTTAACTTTCATGTATGCAACCTTAGTTGTCAAGGCCCAATTTGTAAATTTGTACTGGTGCCAAGTATCTGTATCTGAATCCTGCGGGAAGATCAGCTTCAAGGGAAACCACATTCAATACTGCTGACTAGTCCTTTGCCCTCTGCCTAACTTTAATTTTGAGTAAAGCTTCCACAGTCAAGGTCCTCTATAACCACCTGCCAACCACCCTGTAGCAGTTTTACTGCTAGAGGGCAGACGCTCTGCGCAATATATATATATAATGTAATATATGCAAAATGTATATATATGGGATTCTGCATTCCCGGGTAGGGGGAGCGTGCATGCGTTATCATTGGCTCCAGTAGGGGTCATTCATCAGATTCCAGTCAGCGATTCATGGCCATGACTCGGCGATTGGCAGAGCAACTGACAGGAGAGAGATCCGTGAGTGTAAACCAGGGGAAGACTGACCATTTGGAAAATCGGGCACTGCCCGAGGGCCCGGGGTCAGTAGGGAGCCCCATGAGATGCCCCTGGTACCTTTTTCATAGGCTTTTTAGAGTTTGGGCAAGGACACAGGGGCCCCATGATCCCCTATTGCCTGGGGGCCCCATGAGTTGTTAGTCCGCCCCTGCTTGTACAAGCATCAGATCAGCCCAATCTCGGTTTGATCTGATGCTGTTAAGGTAAAAAGAGACATCTGGGGTCTAATAGACCCCAGATGTCTCAGTAATTAAGACCTGTGACTGCTGATTGTTGTCACATGGGATGTTTACATTCCTTGTGACAGCAATAAAAGTGATACAAAAATTAAAGAAACATAAAAAAAATGTTTTTTTTAAAATGCCCCATCTCCCCATGCTTGCACACAAAGGCAAACGCACGTGTCAGTCCCGCATGCATACATAATACCGATCGCACCACACATGTGAGGTACCATGGCAAACGTCAGATCGAGGGTAGTAATTCTAGCACCAGACCTCCTGCATAACTTTAAAGTGGTGTAGCATTACCCTTTTGAGAGGTGCTGAGTTATTTTTGGGCTCCCTGTCGCTCTTGACCCCACACGGAAACCCAAACCTTGCTAACACCAGCGTATATATTTCTGGCCAGACTAAACTCTCTTAATATTACTAAAAAATAGACTCACATACAAGTTAGTGTGAACTGATATTTGGCCACTGTAGTAGGCTCTGATGACTGGATTATGCTGGAGATGTGTTTGCTAATAGGCTGGGTGAACTAGACCTCACCTTGTGTAACTTGTGAGCAATGTCAGTAACTAGATAAAGAATGGCTGATTCTGCTCAGGTGCAATGCATTGGCCAATCACAGCACATGATGACATCACAAGGGACGTCATCACAGCATTTAAGAACTCTCATCCTGGCGCAACTGTCAGATGGTGGGAGCTAGCGTCAAAAGTGAAGCTTTTTTTTTTTTTTTCGGGTCACCAGTAGCAGCGAGCATCGTGATTGTTCTTGGATCTACTTCGGGGGACATTGTTATACTTTTGTTTTTAATAAAGAACTTGTCAAAGACTGTCTTCTGTAATTTTTTTACACTACATTTTTTTTTGTGAATGTACCATATACCCCATACTCATTCACATGTGGGTAGGATCTGGGGGCCCCTTTTTGAAAGGGGGCTTCCAGATTCCAATAAGCCCCCTGCCCGCAGACCCCCACAACCACCTGCCACGGTTCTGAGGAAGAGGTCCTTGGGGACAAGGTACTTTGGGGGGGTGGAAGCTCCCCCTGCCCCAAAGCACCCCCCCATGTTGAGGGCATGGGGTCTGGCATGGTTTAGGAGAGGGGGACTTGCTCCCCCCCTTTTCTGGCCTGCCATCCTGCAGGAGAGCCCCCACTCCAAAATCTTTTAAAAAATGGCGGGGGGGTCCCCCTCAAATCCATACCAAACCCCAAGGGCTTGGTATGGATGGGGGGGGGACCCCACGCCATTTAAAAAAAAAATTTAATTGCAGGGCAATGCCGACAATTCTTTTAACATTCAGCTGTCAGCAGGGAAACTCACTGACAACTGAAACATGAAACAATGTTTTCACTACTAAAATAACGCATGACTTAATAATATAACTCATGTGGTATTTTAGTAGCTGTGCAGTAATTTACCGCATACTGAGATATCCGTAAGATACTGCTTAATGAATTGTCCTGGTCTGAAGTTCGCGGTCGAACTTTTGTTAGGTTGGAATGTTCGACTGTGAACCGAACAGGGGGGTGTTCGGTCCATCACTAGTAACCTGTAAAGGCATTTAAAACGTCACCTATAGAGATTTTTATGGTTTCCCCGACACAAAAAAGTTAAATTTTTCTCTTTTGGCATTGGATTGTGTTGTACCTATAGTGTTTCACTGTAATTGTTTGTTGACCATAACAGGTTCACAAAACACCTCCAAAAAATGAATTTACTGTACTATATAGCATATTGGTTTTAGAATTTCATCTTTAAGCCCTACACACATGTAGTATCATTTATCACAAGTAGCTAGTAGTGGAGATTGTTTCAGTATATGTGATAATTTGGCTGTTATTGCAGGATTACTCTGGCATTTTGCATTGAAACCGAACCATTGAGCTGTGTGCTGGCTGGCTTTGATTTTTACCTTGGCATTAATCTAGCTTAAAGCATGCGTATCTGAACCCAAAAACAAGACTGTTTTATATCGCAGTTTACCAATCCTTGGATGTGGTGGCTGCATTACTTTTCTGATTTTCATAGGTTTTTTTATTTTTACCTGGTGATCCAGACAGATACTGTTTCAGGTGTCTTCTCTATAGAGAAGCAATGGAGACACCTGTTGTCTTCCAGTGGGGACATTGGTTCTGGTGACAATCCCCACTTTGCAGGGTTTTCCTCTAACTTTCTTTTTGAGCTGTGGGATTGAAAGTGAAGAGAAACCTCTAATACCTTTAACTCTCCCTTACTCCATCCAAAATAAAAAAAAAAGAGTTTTGCTTCCAGTTCTACTTTTAGAACCACTTTAAACTCAGTAGCTGCTGAAATCCTTGTGTTCTGATTCGCTATGAATCCAATACCAGAAAGCCCTGATCTCTCTCACACACTGGAGTAAAGAAGAAAACCGTATCTGTGTGATGTTGTTCCTTTATCGTCCACACATAGATCACATAGACTGTACTAGGTAGGGACTTAGGCTATATTGCACCTATGCCAAAGCTATGGACAATAAGTTATTTACATATTTTTAAACAAACAGTAAAAGAGCTTTATTTTAAGCCACCTGACCTCTCTAGCTACTTGCACTATGAAGTAATTAATTCTCAAATGTCTTCAAATATCACAACAAAGACTCTGAAGTTGAGTTAGGGTTAGATACACCTCTTGTGTGCTCACATTAGTGGGTTGTAAGGCTTCCATTAAATTGCAACTAAAAGCAATTGGAAAGAGCTAGAATCTTAGTGCCTCTGTTGTGAATTTTGAAGATGGGTTTCTCCACAATGCCTGTAGTTACAGAGCTTTATTTTAAAGTATTTTTTTGCATGTTCCAAATGCAGACATGGTAATATGTAATACCAGTGTGTATAAGTGATTATATACTTTCTATACAGCACTCACATAATAGATAAATAATATATAAAAACATCGGTGTAACAAACAAAGAGCATAGTAACAATTCACACTTCACAGAATCATTGCGTTTCTGTCCAAGATTTTAAATTGTACTGCAATTGTGGCAAAACACAGCAGGCATGTTTAGGTGCCATTTGTTTTTAATGGCACCTCAAATGTGCAGTTTGCCATGATTGTCACACGACAGAATTATGTGCTGATCATGGCAGATTGCATCACGTTAAACCTGTCTCCAAAACAGGAGCAGGAGCTGGAATGTGATCTTAGAGAAGAGTGCCCTTCTGTACTGTGCAGTGTTCCTGTGATTGCACTGGGTACCAATAGCTGTGCAGTAGTGCAGGGTAACCAGAGACTTGCCTTTTGGTCCCCAGCTATGAGGCCTTAGACCGTCCAACACCTGCAAATGCTTAAGGAAAAGACTGTCCTCGAATTGCTCAGTATTAACAGTTTTGGAGTATCTCATGCCCCAACACCTCTCCTGTTACAAGTGTTACCAGCAATAAATCACAACCTTTAGACTGTTTATTGGAGAGAGAGTGAATGGACAGATGCTTGGGTAGACAAAACAGACTGTATACTTTTGGGGAAGAACCAGTTAATACCAGTGGCCCCTTTGTGGGTTGCACTATATAAGCAAAAAAGTATCTGTCTTCCACATGTGAGTTAGTATCCTCCTGATACAATGTGCAAAAGACCTCCACCTCAAATTGGAAATGTACTCACCCTCTTAGTTAGCCACTCTCTCTTCTATTATATTATGTTATGAATATGGTAATACTTTAGTGTGCATAGTTTGGGCACAAGTTTACTTCACTTGCAGTGTTGTGTTCAATGTAGTGTTCAAAGATATCTGGGACCTGGCTATGATCTCTGGTAGAGATGCTGGGATCATAAAGCTAACTATCAAACATCATCTGACGATCAAGTCATCTGGCAGGTAAAGCTATTGACATATATTTGTTTCAACCTTGTATTTGACGGTTTGCCTGTCATAGAACTGTATGAAGAAATCCATTTAAAATACAAATTTTCTTCCTGTCAGACTCAAAACTGGTGTTTTACCCTCACTGATGGATCTAATACTAAACAGAGCGATAATATGTATTTTATAGCATATAATTTAACAAAAAAAAAGAAGTCAATGTTGTTTTATGGCACCATTAAAGTGTTCGTCTGAGACGGGAAAATGGTTAACTCCAGCCCCGCAGTTACCTTCTGTAAATTATCCGTCATTAAGAACTTGTCAGATAAGATGTATGTGATTGACATTTTCTATGTTTGCAACAAATTTATATTACATCTGCCCAAGGCTCCTTCTGACACTGATTACGGCAGATTATTGTCACCTGCCACCTTCCCAGGAGCTCAGGCCGCGTACGTATCGGAAAGAATCTTTATTACAGAAGAAAGGCATTGTACACAAGCTTAGGACTTGGCATGGCCAACAGATAGAAGAGCAAAAGCCACCCCATTGCTCCAGCGGCAGGAAACAATGCCAGAGCATTGACCTATGAAAATAAATATTTAATAAGCAATCAGTCAGGGATCAAATATGTCAGGTCCGTAGAGTACACCAGACAGGGAATTAAACAAGACCTATTTATGTTTTGTAAGGAATTACAGATAACACAATTAGAGAGAACATGTTGAGGGCACCGCTGGAATCACTTCATAACAAGTAGGACATTGCTGTTTATGATGAAACTAACACTTACCAAACATGACAGCTTAGCTGCCTAAAATGCGTGATGAAATAAATCACAGTTGTCATATAATGTAATAGAGTACAAGAAACCTTGGCTATTTCATTGTGGCAAAATGTACATCTTTCTACACAAGTAAAAAAAAAAGGATGTAAGGAAGAAAACTGACGGATTTTTTTTAGTAATGCCTGGGCAACTTGTAAAAGGCAGAAATGAAGAGCAGGTAACTAGCATGTACTTTTTATTATTAGGCCACGTTCACATGGGCATGCCTTGTGCAGGGTTGTGTTTTGCTGGCATAGGTATGCACAGGTGTTGCATGCATCCCTAAGGTGGCAGTCCCATAGATGTCTATTGGGACACAAAGTACAAATATATGGAACTAATGGATGCCAAACTCCTCTAGCTCATCAAGTAATGTATATTCTAAATTACCTCAGCCTCAGGCTCCTTCTATACCATGCCCCTAATCTGTTTTGCCCCATCCCCTGGGCTTAATCGTAGAGGTTTTTAATTGTAGTGGACCTCTATGATTAAGCTCTGGGCATGGATGTTAGGGACGTGGTATAGGAGGAGCCTAAGCCTTAAGCCCATTTTCATATATCACTTGAGGATTGCAGCTTGTGTTTTCATATATCACTTGAGGAATCCACTAGAGGATTGCTGCATCAATTAGTTTCAATATACTTGCACTGTTTTTTGCATTAGGTTTACAGGCAAACCTGTATCCTTATTGTTCCATGTATCACTGGATCAGTTGTTATCAATTGGGTTCCTCGAGCGGCACTGGAAGCAGTTACTGGGTATCATGAGTACTGGGACACATGGCTGCATTGACACAGCTTCTGTGTCCCAATACGACATCTGTGTGGGTATGAGTGCGTGTCACCGAATTTAACTTATTTATTTATTTCAGGTACTTATATAGCGCCACCAGTTTACGCAGCACTTTACATATATATTGTACATTCACATCAGTCCCTAACCCTCAAGGGGTGTACAATCTAAGGTCCACCTTACATTCATACATACACATACTATGGCCAATTTAGACAGGATCCAATTAACCTACCAGCATGTCTTTGAGTGTGGGAGGAAACTGGAGTACCCCGAGGAAACACACACAGGCACAGGAAGAACATGCAAACTCCAGGCAGGTGGTGCTGTGGTTGGGATTCGGACCAACGACCCTAGTACTGCCAGGTGGAAGTGCTACCATTTAGCCACTGTGCTGTGCTTGGGTACATTTGAGGCCATACACATGTCCCCACACAGATGTCCCAGTAGAACACAGCAGCTGTGTCTATCCAGACATGTGTCCCAATAGACATCTATGGAACTGACAACATGTGGATGCATGCAACACCTGTGCATCCCCATGCCAGAAAAAACACAGCCCTGCACAGGGCACACAAATGCCCATGTGAACAAGGCCTTAGACTAGTATCTACACTGACTTATCTCTAAAAAGAAATCAGCATTTTGATCTAATTTCAGAGATGCTTGACAGGCAATTAGGAGATATGATGACTGCTCGCCATTTGTTGTAGCCCTGTAAATGGTGGGCCAACATGCAGCAACTGGTTGAATGGGTTGCATTCATTGGCGGTGGCATTGCAACTATGGCATGTGAACACCTCTGTCTGTTGCCTTTGCAGCTTAAGGGTTGGTGGTTGGGACAGGGCTCTAAATATGTGGCTCATCTGTGTCTTTTTAACACACCCCCAACCCAAGTCTAATCAAGCCCTTACCGATTGTTAAATTATTAGGCTTTTAAAGGCTTATGAAAGCTGACTGGTTTACAGGTTACGTTAGTTAAAATTGAGCATTGCTTTTTCTTTTTATAAAGGGACTTTCCAAGGAAAATAGAGATTTCTTCACCTGAGACTACTCCCTTAATGTATAACTGAAGACAAGTTAGAGTGGAGAGAGTTAAGAGCACCTGTCAGATCTTTTTTTTTTGTTTAACTGTTTGTGTCTCTGGGAGACTCAACCTCTCTATTTGTCTTGTTTATTTTTATCACCAAGAGTAAAAGTGAAAGAAAATACCAAATTATAAGTGGTCACCAAAACAGGAATAAAGGGGAAATCTTCCAATGAAGACTCTAGTTCCGGTGACCCTGGTAACAAGAAGGAATTCTCCCACTTTGAAGAAATTTTCTCTCGGTTTTTGTTTTGTCTATAGGACAATAAGTGAAGGGAAATTTCCCCAATGGGACACAGATGACAACAAAAATGTCAGGGGTTGTATCCCCCTTACTCTATCCAAAATAGTAAGGAAAAGTTTTTTTAATATATAATAGAGAGGGGTACCCACCTCCGACAACCTATTTGTAAGCAATAACAAGACCCCTGTACCTTGTGGTGCTTGGCTTAACTATGAAATACAATTGCTTACAAAAAAAATATATATATATTTTTTTTTTTTAATATATCTTTTATTAAGTTTTTTCCATACAAAATCACTGTACAACCAACATTTCAGCATACAAATTTTTACAAAATATATACCTTTTTCCCTCCACCTCCAATTTATTCCCCTTTTTCACTTTCTATTTTCTTTCATTTCTGGTTCCTCGAATATTCTTTCAATCTAACTTCATCCCCTGCATCTCGTATCTCCTCCCTCCTACGAGACATTCTTTTTTATCTAGGCTCATCCTACTCTTTGTACTCTTTAGCCTCCAACCGCTTTGAGGTATCTTTTTGATGTTTTAAAGTTGTACCATCCACCCCAAAGTTTTTCAAATCTTTCCGTTTGATCTACATCCAAATGGTTTAACTCCTCCATCCTATATGTATATTCAACTCTATTTATCCAATCCTTTATTTTTGGTGGATCTTGTGTTTGCCAAAATTTTGAAATAAGTTCTTTAGCTGCGTTTATTATATTCTATTCTTATATTGTTTCACTGAGGTCTCCGTTATATGAAATAAACAAACCCACGGGTCCTTCAGTATTATCCCCAGAATCTCTTGTATATATTGAGTTATTTCTTGCCAAACCGTCTGTATTTTAGGGCACTCCCACCAAATGTATGACATTGTTCCCTTCATCCCACACCCCCTCCAACATAACAGTGAGACTTCAGGTCATTGTTTATGTGCAATATTAGCTGTGGTATACCATCTAATTAAACATTTAAAATTAATTTCTACTGTGTTCATGTTTATCTCCCCATGTGTTAAATTAAATATTTTATTTTTTTTGTTGCTCATTCAGTTTTGTTCCTAATTCCTTTTCCCACTTTTCTAAGTACAATGGAGGGTCACATCCAGCTATATCAGTAAGAATCTTATAAATCCTAGACATAAGAAGTTTTGAGTTGTATTTAAACTAAACATTCATTCAAGTGGATACATATCCTCCACTATCCTTAGTGGCTGTGGGAGCGCTGCAACAAAGTGTTGTAATTCTAAATTTGAAAAATAAATCTTTCTTACTCTTTACATCCTGAAAAGAACATATCTTCCCTTTGTCCATAATATCCTTTAAACCTGCATTTCAATCCTGTATCCATTTCCCCAAAATATTGTTTTTACGCAGTGGGAAAGACTCCATTCCAACCAATGGTATTAACAGTGAGTTGTACTTCCATCCCATTTGTTTGTGCATTACATCCCATACCCTTAAAATGTTCCATGTCAAAGTGCTTGCATTTTTGTCCATTGAACAAAACTTTTGTGGAAGGCAAATAATCCTAAATGTGCCTTAATAAGTGTACTTTCTATTTTTACCCAACTGCTCCCCCATGAGTTACCTATCCAATCTGCTATTCGTGATAGTAGAACTGAATAGTAATATTTCATAAAATGTGGCAAGTTTAAGCCCCCTTTCCCTTTATCATTACACAGCACTTCATCTTTAACTGTTGGTTTTTTATTTACCCATATATACCTAAGTATCATCTTTTTAAGGGTCGCAAAAAAGGACCCTGATAGATATATTGGTAACATGTGAAACTTGTATAAAATTTTTGGTACAATCACCATCTTTACAATATTTATCCTACCTATCCAGGAAAGCTATCCCGATGACATTGTTTTCAATTAATCCTTTATCTTGTTTATTAGTGGTATATAATTTGCCTGGTATAACTTCTTTATAGAGGGGGTTAACTTTATTCCTAGATAGCTTAGGTCTTTTTCCTTCCATGTAAAGGAGAATTCTTTTTGTAGAATCTGTTTCTCTATCTTTGAAATATTAATATTTAATATCTCAGATTGTGAGGGGTTAATTTTCAAATTTGATAGTTCTCCATAATCTTTTAACATGCTCATTAAATTAGGTAGCATTAATCTAGGGTTTACAATATAAAACAACATATTGCCTGCGTACTTTACGACCTTATGTTCCACATCTCCTATCCTAATTCCTGTGACATCCACACTCTTTCGTATTATCACTAATTATGGTTGCAGAGATATTGTAAACAGTAGGGGAGAGAGTGGGCATCCCTTTCTTGTTTGTTTGGTTTTTTTCTCTAGAAAACAGTGGGATGTCAGGGGTCCAAACATGCTACCGAATTATTGACCCCAAAGATGAGTACTAGGGGTCTGAATGAGCGTATGTGTTTTGAGCTCAACCTGAAATAGGAATCAGGAGTGCTAATAAACCACAACAGATTCCAGGGCTAGAATTAGGCCAAGGGGTTTTAAAGTGTAGGGAGGGAAGGAGGGGGGATGGCTGGGGTAATGGGGTAGATGGGAGAGGAGGGAGGAGAGTAAGGGTGGGGAAGCAGGGGAGGGGTAGAATTTTCTGGTTCTAAACTGGTTTTATTCAAACCCCTTGAAATGAAAATTTAGATGGGAACATCTAACCTGAATCCGATTGAGCATGCATTTCACTTGCTGAAGACAAAACTGAAGGAAAAATGCCCCAAGAACAAGCAGGAACTGAAGACAGTTGCAGTAGAGGTCTGGCAGAGCATCACCAGGGATGAAACCCAGCGTCTGGTGATGTCTATGCGTTCCAGACTTCAGGCTGTAATTGACTGCAAAGGATTTGCAACCAAGTATTAAGTGAAAGTTTGATTTATGATTATTATTCTATCCCATTACTTTTGGTCCCTTAACAAGTGGGAGGCACATATGCAAACTGTTGTAATTCCAACACCGTTCACCTGATTTGGATGTAAATGCCCTCAAATTAAAGCTGACAGTCTGCAGTTAAAGCACATCTTGTTTGTTTCATTTCAAATCCATTGTGGTGGTGTATAGAGCCAAAAATGTTAGAATTGTGTCGATGTCCCAATATTTATGGACCTGACTGTATATGCTAAAGTATTAGCAACATGGATGAAAGAGTTGATGCCTGACTGGATACACTTAGACCAAGTGGGACTTATCCCAGGTATAGAAGGTTGGGACAATGGACTAAGATCATTACTCCTTCTGCAAAAAGTAAGGAGAGAAAAGATGCTGACGATAATTTTGTCGATTGATGCCGAAAAAGCATTTGATAGGGTGGACTGGGGATTTATGATAGATACATTAGAGGCACTAGGTATTGGGCCCAAAATGTTACAGTGGATAAAAAGGCTATATAGTTGCTCATCCGCAGCGGTGAAGGTTAATGGGTCCCTATCACAGTTTTTTAAAATGTACAATGGAAAAAAGATATATATTTTGATGAAACAACATTGGGTTTTACCACAAGAAAAAAAAGTGAATTCTGAAATTTCTCATACTAGATTCTGGTCAACCTGGGAACTGGCCTGACCCTTTAAATTAAGTGTACATTTTGAGTTTTGATCCCTTGATACACCATTGTGTATTTTTATATATTAAGTAAATGCAGGCTCAAAGAAAATGGATATTAGCAGCCCCAGTTTGATCCCTGTCACTATTATCTATCACAACCATTCTCATCCAGGGTTCCATGGAACTCTAGGGTTCCTCCAGAGGTTGATAACAATTCCTTCAGCGTTGGCTAATTACCCTCAATTTTATGAGACCTGTATAGTTCCGGGGCCAACGCCATTTAGCAGATAAATATTAAAAGTGAGCTGCTCTCATAAAACAAATGCCTAAAATTAAACAAATATCTTTAATTAATAAATGCATATGTGTATATATACACTATATTGCCAAAAATATTGGACACCCCTCCAAATTATTCAGGCGTTCCAATCACCTCCATGGCCACAAGTGTAAAAAAATAAAGCACCTAGGCTTGCAGGGTGCTTCTACAAACATTTGTGAAAGTCGCTCTCAGGAGCTCAGTGAATTCAGCTTGTTACTGTGATAGGTTGCCACCTGTGCAATAAGTACATACATGAAATTTCCTTGCTACTAAATATTCCACGGTCAACTGTTAGTGGTATTATAGCAAACTGGAAGCAACTGGGAACAACAGTAACTTAGCCATGAAGTGGTAGGCCATGTAAAATGATAGAGCGGGGTCAGCGCATGGTGAAGCGCACAGTGCACAGATGTCACCAACTGTCCGCAGAGTCAATAGCTAAAGACCTCCAAACATCATGTGGCCTTCAGATTTGCACAACAGTGCAGAGAGCTTCATGGAATGGGTTTCCCTGGCTGAGCATCTGCATTCAAGCCCTACATCACCGAGTGCAATGCAAAGCATCAGATGCAGTGGTGTAAAGCACGCCGCCATTAGACTCTAGAGCAGTGGAGATGTGTTCTCTGGAGTGACAAACCACGCTTCTCTGTCTGGTAATCCGATGGACATGTCTGGATTTGGCAGTTGCCAGGGGAATGACTGTGTTGTGCCAAGTGTAACATTTGGTGGGGAGGGGGGATTATGGTGCGGGGTTCTTTTTAAGGGGTTGGTATTGGCCCCTTAGTTCCAATGAAGGGAACTCTTAAGACGTCAGCATACCAAGATTTTTTGGACAATTTCGTGCTCCCAACTTTGTGGGAAAAGTTTGAGGATGGCCGCTTCCTGTTCCAACATGACTTTGCACAAAGTAAGGTCCATAAAGACATGGATGGGCGAGTTTGGGGTGGAGGAACTTGACTGGTGTGCACAGAGTTCTGACCTCAACCCGACAGAACATGATTGGGATGAATTAGAGTGGAGACTGCTATCTAGGCCTTCTCATCCAACATCAGAGCCTGACTTCACAAATGCGCTTCTTGAAGAATGGTCAAACATTCCCATAGACACACTTCTAAATCTTGTGGACAGCCTTCCCAGAAGAGTTGAATCCCAATATTAAGTCCCAATACTTTTGGCAATATATATGTATATTACTAATATGTGTGAAACACCATAAAAAAACAATGTAACTATCCCTTTAAATGTGAACAACATACATAACAATGCGCAAAGTCCTCATGTACTGTAAGTGTAAAGGACAGTCCGTGATCCAGTGCATACACTAAATGTGAGAGCCACATGGCAGAGTCAGTTTACATGACATCAATTACCTTTTAGGGTGTAAGGGTGGCATTCTGCCCACCACCCTACTGAGCGCATTTCCAGTGATCACCATACATGGCGCTCTTTCCACTGGCCATCATTGTAAGCTAAATTTTTCCCACTGACCCCTCCCCAATAAATTGGTTTTAGCAAACATTCTTCCAGGGCCTAAAAATTAATTGAGGGTTCCTCTGGGGTAAAATAGGTGAGAAAGGATTATCTAACAGTTAGGATTCCCCAGTGACCCTTTATTGGAACATGTTATAAAATACATAAGACTCAAAAAAAATCATGTAAATTGTATAAGGTCCTAAAATGGTTGCAAGCAATTTCTTCTGGTGACAAACAAACATCAAAAAGGAGGAGGAGATGGGGTAAACTGAAAATTAATGGTCAGTGCAATTAAAACAATTTATTTTGACCTGAAAGATGCCTGCAATAATCCAATTTTCCAAGGCACAAATCAAATTAAAAGAAAGCACAGAGGCACTGTGCAATTAGCAAATTTTATTTGAAACAGCACAGCACCATATGTGTATATGGCATAGGGAGTGTTCAGAGCACTAGAAGGCATGTTGCACTACCAGAGAAACCTTTTCTTCTTAGCACCTGAAATCACAGTGGACTACTGAAAATCCAGAATCCAGGGATGACATGAGAAAACATCTTTATCTCTTGTACAATCCACACCACAGAAGCACTACAAGGACTATTTTGTTTTTCAGAATTTGGAGATGAACTGAAAAAACACTTTTTGACCTCATTCATGTGGCCGGTCCAGTCAGGCCCGCCTGTTAGTTTTTCAGACAAACCTGATTTAAAGGTCCATTCATTCCTTTGGACAGGTGGGTATAAACGGACTTGTGTCTATTTACACCCGCCTACCTCCAGGTCCAAACCAGTCTGCTAAAAAACATAAGAAGATCCATTCCCTTTGGAATAGGTGGAGCAGATCAGAGAGTAGTTGGGTGTAAACAGACAACCTTTTACTCCCAAAATGACCATGGAGCAGAGCAAGCTTTGTCTGTGACCGCTCTACAGAAAGTGAGATGGATGTGTCATCTACCCACTTTGCTCCAGTCAGCAGGGGATCTGTGAGCTGATACCCTGCTGATCGGAACAGAATCCACCCCTTGCAAAAAGGACTTTTGTCTTTTGTACATTTATTAGTATTAAAGCATACAAGGGATAACAAGAGAAAACCTTTACCTCTTAAACACTGACTACAACTGAGGCATTACAAGGTCCTGTCTTATTTTACAGTATTCAGCGATAACATGAAAGAACACTTTTTGCCTCTTCTTCATATGGCAGAACTGAGGCATTAAAAATGTCCTTTTGTCTTGGAACCTGTTGTCCACTCATCATATCGGAGACATTACAAGGTCCCATCCCTTCCTTTAATTCATAATGGCTTGCTTTAGAGCACATGTGTCAAGCACGAGGCCTGCAGGCCGAATCCAGCCTGCCAGGCAATTTCATGTGGCCCTTGCACCTCTTCTGTACCCACCTTGTCTCCACCCTCACCTTGTCTCAGCAGTTGGCAGCATAGAGGAGGACAGAACACCAGATCCTGTGCTCCTCTGCCAGATCCTGCGCTTCTCTGTGTAGTCAGAGCACATCCTCGTTTCAGCCTTCTCTGATCTTAGTATTCAGCCGACTGTGGCAGCTGGCAGTAACCCTCCTCCGGTCCTGCTCCAGACCCTGCACTTTCTGCTTCCCAGCTTCGCCCCCAGCTTCTTCCCGACAACAGCACATGTGATATGATGGAGGATGCGGGAATCTTATCTTTTTATGGTGGGGGGGCTCTTGACATCTGATGTAAAGGAGAATGGGGTGCTCTGGACCTCTAGTCTTACAGATACAACTGGCCCTTTGAGAACAAACATATTGCTGATGCGGCCAGCAATAAAATTGAGTTTGACAACCCTGCTTTAAAAAATAGTTTGCCATAGGCTGTCGAAATGTAACCAGTTTTCAGTAGGACAGGGACATCTTTAAAGCTCAACTGAAGTTTTGAGGATACATAGCAACCAAGACTGTATACATGGTGCGTTGTACACTATCTACCATGATGGAAACCCTCCGCGAGTGATTGCTTTTTTCTATGTTTTCTATGACAACTGGAAAAATATTCCTTATCCATGTGTCAGTAAATCCAATAAAATCCAATATTTCCATCTCACATGCTCCGGGAAATGGCTTCTAGCAGGCGGGTGTTGTAGCAACTGCTGGGAACCAGTAACAACACAAGGTTAAAGCAAATGTCACCAGAACACCATGGATCTTCAAAATAGCATTCACAATTTATTACCGCGATCATATCCCAGCAAAGAATTGTGATGTTTTGGGGATACATAGGCCCTTTTCATCACAAGACTGATGAAGGGGTCGGTATGAACCCAAACTTTCACAATTCTTTGCTGGGATGTGATCGTTGTAATAAATTTTGGATGCTATGTTGAAGATCCATGGTGTAATGGTGATATATGCTTTACCCATGTTGTAGTTGTGTCAATATTTGGAAAGTTTGTGTGATAAATATGCATTGTACAATGACTGTTTATATAAAAAAAGTTATTAAAAAACCTTTGTAAGGAATAGGTAAAATAATACACAGCAATTTTTTTAAATCTCACCTAATGGGTTTACCTTTTAAAGGATATGTTCTAAACTTTTCTAACATGTTACAGATGTATCCGCTCCCCCTGCCCCCCTACTTTGACAGCTAGCGGGGGTTCTTCTCCCCCCCCCCCATCCCTCTGGCTGTCACAAGCTAAAAAAAGTATTCTGTGAATGGGAATACTACAAATCCCGACAGCATTTGCGGCTGTCAGCTTGTACAGTAATTCTCAATGAACTAGCAGAGCGCTGTTGAGCTCTCTAGGTAGTTTACTGAGCTTCCTGTCATTGTGTAACTGCCTGCCCATATCAGAGGTACAGGAAGACAGATACACAGACAATCTGCAGACGATTTGCTGATAGTGGATGCAATGCATTACAGGCTCCTAACTAGAGATGAGCGAATCGAACTCGGCGAAGTGGAATTCGTTTCGAATATTAGGAAAATTTCGATTCGCGACAAATCCGAAAATTAGCAGACTTCAGATGCGCGAAATTTTTCCTAAAATGGCGGCGACATGTGCGGCGACGGAGCGGGGATGTCTGGGAAGGCGCGCAGACAAGGCGCGCTGACCCATAATGCATTCATTCATGACATGTGATCGCATTAGCCAATCAGCAGCCAGCCAGCCAGCACTGTGTAATGGTCGAGCTATAAATGGCGGCCATTTTAGAATTCTCCATTTGCCTCCAGTCATTCAAGAGAGGCAGAGCTGTCTGTATTGAGGGAGAGAGTTAGGGACACAGAAACGTTACTTAGGGCCAGAGAAACGTTACTTAGGGCAAGAGAAACGTTACTTAGGGACACAGAAACGTTACTTAGGGCCACAGAAACGTTACTTAGGGCCACAGAATCGTTACTTAGGGACACAGAAACGTTACTTAGGGACACAGAAACGTTACTTAGGGCCACAGAAACGTAACTTAGGGCCAGAGAAACGTTACTTAGGGCCACAGAAACGTTACTTAGGGCCACAGAAACGTTACTTAGGGCCACAGAATCGTTACTTAGGGACACAGAAACGTTACTTAGGGCCACAGAAACGTTACTTAGGGCCACAGAATCGTTACTTAGGGACACAGAACCGTTACTTAGGGCCACAGAAATGTTACTTAGGGACACAGAATTGTTACTCAGGGACAGACACAGAATTGTTACTGAGGGACACAGAATTGTTACTGAGGGACACAGAATTGTTACTGAGGGACACAGAATTGTTACTCAGGGACAGACACAGAATTGTTACTCAGGGACAGACACAGAATTGTTACTCAGGGACAGACACTGAATTGTTACTCAGGGACAGACACTGAATTGTTACTCAGGGACAGACACAGAATTGTTACTCAGGGACAGACACAGAATTGTTACTCAGGGACACAGAATTGTTACTGAGGGACACAGAATTGTTACTCAGGGACACAGAATTGTTACTCAGGGATAGACACAGAATTGTTACTCAGGGACAGACACAGAATTGTTACTCAGGGACAGACACAGAATTGTTACTCAGGGACAGACACAGAATTGTTACTGAGGGACACAGAATTGTTACTGAGGGACACAGAATTGTTACTGAGGGACACAGAATTGTTACTCAGGGACAGACACAGAATTGTTACTCAGGGACAGACACAGAATTGTTACTGAGGGACACAGAATTGTTACTGAGGGACACAGAATTGTTACTGAGGGACACAGAATTGTTACTCAGGGACAGACACAGAATTGTTACTGAGGGACACAGAATTGTTACTGAGGGACACAGAATTGTTACTGAGGGACACAGAATTGTTACTCAGGGACAGACACAGAATTGTTACTCAGGGACAGACACAGAATTGTTACTGAGGGACACAGAATTGTTACTGAGGGACACAGAATTGTTACTGAGGGACAGACACAGAATTGTTACTCAGGGACAGACACAGAATTGTTACTGAGGGACACAAAATTGTTACTGAGGGACACAGAATTGTTACTCAGGGACACAGAATTGTTACTCAGGGACACAGAATTGTTACTCAGGGACAGACACAGAATTGTTACTCAGGGACAGACACAGAATTGTTACTGAGGGACACAGAATTGTTACTGAGGGACACAGAATTGTTACTCAGGGACACAGAATTGTTACTCAGGGACAGACACAGAATTGTTACTGAGGGACACAGAATTGTTACTGAGGGACACAGAATTGTTACTCAGGGACAGACACAGAATTGTTACTGAGGGACACAGAATTGTTACTCAGGGACAAAGAATTGTTACTGAGGGACACAGAATTGTTACTCAGGGACACAGAATTGTTACTCAGGGACAGACACAGAATTGTTACTGAGGGACACAGAATTGTTACTCAGGGACACAGAATTGTTACTCAGGGACACAGAATTGTTACTCAGGGACAGACACAGAATTGTTACTCAGGGACACAGAATTGTTACTCAGGGACAGACACAGAATTGTTACTGAGGGACACAGAATTGTTACTCAGGGACACAGAATTGTTACTCAGGGACACAGAATTGTTACTCAGGGACAGACACAGAATTGTTACTCAGGGACACAGAATTGTTACTGAGGGACACAGAATTGTTACTCAGGGACAGACACAGAATTGTTACTCAGGGACAGACACAGAATTGTTACTGAGGGACACAGAATTGTTACTGAGGGACACAGAATTGTTACTCAGGGACAGACACAGAATTGTTACTGAGGGACACAGAATTGTTACTGAGGGACACAGAATTGTTACTGAGGGACACAGAATTGTTACTCAGGGACAGACACTGAATTGTTACTCAGGGACAGACACAGAATTGTTACTGAGGGACACAGAATTGTTACTGAGGGACACAGAAGTGTTACTGAGGGACACAGAATTGTTACTGAGGGACACAGAATTGTTACTCAGGGACAGACACAGAATTGTTACTCAGGGACACAGAATTGTTACTCAGGGACACATAATCGTTGAATTAAAGAGTATGTCAGACAACATGCAGAGGAGTGGCAGAGGAGGAAATGTTTTAGGAGCGAGCAGACGTGGCAGCAGACAAAGGGGTCGAGGCAGCACTAGTCGCAGCCAGAGGCCATTGCTCCCGGTGTCATCCAGCGGTCGTGTCTCCACCGACAACCCTGCCGTCATCGATTGGTTGGCTCGGTCGTCTTCCTCTTCCCAGGTCACCTCTGACACCTACAGCCAACGGTCGGTGGGTACGTCAGACACAACCGTTAGTTGGCATGGCCCAGGAGCAAGCCCACTGAAATCACGTGTCCTCTACCTGCCCCTGTCCTTTGGTGTTCCCTCACCAAGCGAAGTATCGCATGCTGTGGGCTCAGCCCCACTTTACAGTGAGGAAGAGCTAACAGAGGGCGGTCAGGAACGGGGGGAGACATCCGCCTCTTCAGCAGCCAGGCGAAGAAGTAGTGGCGAGGAGAGTGGCTCGGTAGCCGGTCTAGAGACAGGTCTGTCTCCTGACCCACACGCAGCCGAGGGGGCTAGTAGTGAGGCGGAGACCCTAATTGATGATGATGAGGCTGATCGCACTTGGCAGCCTCGTCGTCATCAGGCTATTGCTTCCGCATCATCAGGAGAAGAGGGTGGCAGCTTGGCAGCGAGCAAAACAGTCGGTGGGTTGCCCAGGAGGCAGCAGGGTCGCAGCAGTGTCAGTGGAGGCAAACGGCCATGGAGTAGAGCACCAGCTCCACTGCAGCCTACCACCACGGCCAGTAGTGGTGCCGGTGTGCACGGAGGAAGTAGCAGTCAGCCAGTGAGGAGTATCGGGGGCAAAGTTTCCTACTCGGCGGTGTGGCAATTTTTCGTCAAGCCGCCCGAGGAAGTAAACGTAGCCGTATGTCGACTATGTGGCCAGAAAGTCAAGCGTGGCCAGGGGGCCCATGTTGGGACTACAGCGTTGCGGCAGCATATGCAGCGTCGCCATTTGGTGGCCTGGGAAAACCGTGATAAAGATACGGCGGTTCTGCCTGCCCCAGCCCCCGCTCCATCACCCGCTCCGTTACTTGCTCCGTCACCCGACGTCAATCGCCCTCTATCAGCCAGTCAAGGCTCCAACACCTCTGCTGAGGGGAGTTGTCGCTCGTTGGCATCTTCCGCTCGTTCAGATGCTCCTTCTCCTGCTACTCCTCTTCACGGATTCCGTCAGCAGTCTTTCTTGGAATCCGTTTCCAAGAGACAACAGTTTGCGAGCACGCACCCGACGGTGCAAAAGCTGAACGTCCTCCTGTCCAAGTTGCTGGTGCTGCAGTCCCTCCCTTTCCAAGTGGTGGACTCAGCACCTTTCCGAGAAATGATGGCTTGTGCTGCGCCGCGGTGGAGAGTGCCAAGCCGTCATTTCTTCGCCAAAAAGGCAGTGCCAGCCCTGCATTCACATGTAGAAGAGATGGTGGGCCAGTCTTTGAGCATGTCGGTCTCTGCCAAAGTGCACGGCAGCGCCGACGTGTGGAGCTGTAACTACGGTCAGGGACAGTACATGTCATTTACGGCCCACTGGGTGAACGTGGTGCCGGCACAGCCGCACCAGCAACTTGGACAGGTCACGCCGCTTTTGCCTCCACGTTTGCACGTCCTTGGTCCACAAAAGATGTCCGCCTCTACCACCTCTTCTTCCGCCGTGTCCTCAGCCGCCACCCCCGTGCCAAGTCCCATTACCCGACCGGCATATCACATGTGCAGGGCGCAACGGTGTCACGCTGTGCTGCACCTGGTATGCCTTGGCGAACGTAGTCACACAGGGGAGGAACTTCTCAGTGTAATGAACAGAGAAATCGACAGATGGCTGTCTCCGCGCAAACTGAAAATCGGAACCATGTTGACCGACAACGGAAAGAACATGGTGTCTGCTCTGCGTCAAGGAGGGTTGTGCCATGCGCCATGCATGGCTCACGTGTTCAATCTGGTTGTCAAGCGGTTCCTAAAATCCACCATCCCACTGCAAGACATCCTTAAAATGTCACGTAAACTTTGCATGCATTTCAGCCATTCCTACACCGCAAAGCACACCCTCCTTGAGCTGCAGCGGCAGAACAGAATTCCACAGCATCGCCTGATCTGCGACGTTGCAACAAGGTGGAATTCAACCCTACACATGTTAGACCGCCTTTATGAACAGCGAAAGGCCATCACCGATTTCCTGATGTTACAAGCGGATAAAGGTACTCCCCTGTGTAAATTCGATGTCAGCCATTGGCAGCTCATGCGTGACACCTGCCGCTTGCTCAGGCCCTTTGAGGAGGCCACGCTATTCGTGAGTCGGCAGGACTATGGGATGAACGACGTCATTCCTCTGTTGCACGTCCTGGAACAAATGCTGTTAACAATGGCTGGTCAGGGTGCGGTAGACGTGGCTCACAGATCTCAACGCCACATGACCCCTGTGGGGGCAGGACAGGAAGAGGAGGAGGTAGAGGAGGACATTTGTGCTCAGGAATTATTGAGTGAAATGGGTGGTTTTTCCACTCAGCGGACAGGAGTGGAGGAGCAGGAGCATCTGGTAGAGGAGGAGGAGGAGACAGAGGACCCAGACGCACCGTGGCAGTATGCTGTGGAGATGGAGGCAGGGAGTCCCTCGCATTCCTTGGCACAAATGGCCCATAGCATGCTCGGTTACTTGCGTAGCGACAGCCGAATAATAACCATCAGACAGAGGGATGACTTTTGGCTGTCCACCTTGTTGGACCCTCGCTACCGTTCAAAAATGGTGGCCTTTTTCACACCTGCTGAGAGGGAGGCCAAAATAACGTACTATAAAAACCACCTATGTAGTCAGCTGGTCTCTGCCTTTCTGCGCCAACGTCCATCCTCAGACACTGTGGGCCCTGTGCGCTCGTGTTCCGCTGCCATGGCAGCAGGGGAGGGGTCGGGTGGTAGGAGCAGTGGCAGCTCCACCAGCAGCGGCTGCCTCAGTGTGCAGTCGATGATGAGTAGCTTTCTTCACCAGCACAGTGAGGAAACTACTAACCAGCCGCAGCAGCAGCATCAGGTGGACCTGGAGTAGGACCTCAAACAACAGGCTTGGGCCTACTTGGACAGCACCCTGCCAACCGAGGTAGACAATCCCCTTGACTACTGGGCAACGAAACTTGACCTTTGGCCCCAACTAGCTGAATTTGCCCTTGAAAGGCTGTCATGCCCGGCCAGTAGCGTGGCATCGGAGCGCGTGTTTAGTGCGGCAGGAGGTATTGTAACTCCGCGGAGGACACGACTGTCCACCCAAAGTGTGGAGAGACTCACGTTTGTGAAAATGAATCAGGCGTGGATTAGTCTGGATTTCAAACCACCAGTTCCTGACACAACTGACTAAATCCGCCATGAATCATGCCCCAAACATGTGCCACTTTCAGGTCTCCTCACACTGCTGGTGGGTTCCATTTTGTCATAGGGTGCTGGCAGATTACGGGCCTCCCATTGCTGCTGCCAGGCCCGTAATCTGCCATGGGCTCCTGTACCGCCTCCTCATGCTGCTGCCAGGTCCAGAGTCTCTCATGGGTCCCTGTACGGCCTCCCATTGCTGCTGTCTCCATTGCCACACTCTGCCATGTGCCACTTTCAGGTCTCCTCACACTGCTGGTGTGTTCCATTTTTTGTCATAGGGTGCTGGCAGATTACGGGCCTCCCATTGCTGCTGCCAGGCCTGTAATCTGCCATGGGCCCCTGTACCGCCTCCTCATGCTGCTGCCAGGTCCAGAGTCTCTCATGGGTCCCTGTACGGCCTCCCATTGCTGCTGTCTCCATCGCCACACTCTGCCATGTGCCACTTTCAGGTCTCCTCACACTGCTGGTGTGTTACATTTTTTGTCATAGGGTGCTGGCAGATTACGGGCCTCCCATTGCTGCTGCCAGGCCCGTAATCTGCCATGGGCCCCTGTACCGCCTCCTCATGCTGCTGCCAGGTCCAAAGTCTCTCATGGGTCCCTGTACGGCCTCCCATTGCTGCTGTCTCCATCGCCACACTCTGCCATGTGCCACTTTCAGGTCTCCTAACACTGCTGGTGTGTTCCATTTTTTGTCATAGGGTGCTGGCAGATTACGGGCCTCCCATTGCTGCTGCCAGGCCCGTAATCTGCCATGGGCCCCAGTACCGCCTCCTCATGCTGCTGCCAGGTCCAGAGTGTCTCATGGGTCCCTGTACGGCCTCCCATTGCTGCAGTCTCCATCGCCACACTCTGCCATGTGCCACTTTCAGGTCTCCTCACACTGCTGGTGTGTTCCATTTTTTGTCATAGGGTGCTGGCAGATTACGGGCCTCCCATTGCTGCTGCCAGGCCCGTAATCTGCCATGGGCCCCCGTACCGCCTCCTCATGCTGCTGCCAGGTCCAGAGTGTCTCATGGGTCCCTGTACGGCCTCCCATTGCTGCTGTCTCCATCGCCACACTCTGCCATGTGCCACTTTCAGGTCTCCTCACACTGCTGGTGTGTTCCATTTTTTGTCATAGGGTGCTGGCAGATTACGGGCCTCCCATTGCTGCTGCCAGGCCCGTAATCTGCCATGGGCCCCTGTACCGCCTCCTCATGCTGCTGCCAGGTCCAGAGTCTCTCATGGGTCCCTGTACGGCCTCCCATTGCTGCTGTCTCCATCGCCACACTCTGCCATGTGCCACTTTCAGGTCTCCTCACACTGCTGGTGTGTTACATTTTTTGTCATAGGGTGCTGGCAGATTACGGGCCTCCCATTGCTGCTGCCAGGCCCGTAATCTGCCATGGGCCCCTTTACCGCCTCCTCATGCTGCTGCCAGGTCCAGAGTCTCTCATGGGTCCCTGTATGGCCTCCCATTGCTGCTGTCTCCATCGCCACACTCTGTCATGTGCCACTTTCAGGTCTCCTCACACTGCTGGTGTGTTACATTTTTTGTCATAGGGTGCTGGCAGATTACGGGCCTCCCATTGCTGCTGCCAGGCCCGTAATCTGCCATGGGCCCCTGTACCGCCTCCTCATGCTGCTGCCAGGTCCAGAGTGTCTCATGGGTCCCTGTATGGCCTCGCATTGCTGCTGTCTCCATCGCCACACTCTGCCATGTGCCACTTTCAGGTCTTCTCACACTGCTGGTGTGTTCCATTTTTTGTCATAGGGTGCTGGCAGATTACGAGCCTCCCATTGCTGCTGCCAGGCCCGTAATCTGCCATGGGCCCCTGTACCGCCTCCTCATGCTGCTGCCAGGTCCAGAGTCTCTCATGGGTGCCTGTACGGCCTCCCATTGCTGCTGTCTCCATCGCCACACTCTGCCATGTGCCACTTTCAGGTCTCCTCACACTGCTGGTGTGTTGCATTTTTTGTCATAGGGTGCTGGCAGATTACGGGCCTCCTATTGCTGCTGCCAGGCCCGTAATCTGCCATGGGCCCCCGTACCGCCTCCTCATGCGGCTGCCAGGTCCAGAGTCTCTCATGGGTCCCTGTACGGCCTCCCATTGCTGCTGTCTCCATCGCCACACTCTGCCATGTGCCACTTTCAGGTCTCCTCACACTGCTGGTGTGTTCCATTTTTTGTCATAGGGTGCTGGCAGATTACGGGCCTCCCATTGCTGCTGCCAGGCCCGTAATCTGCCATGGGCCCCCGTACCGACTCCTCATGCTGTGACATTGCAACAAGGTGGAATTCAACTCTACATATGTTAGACCGCCTTTACGAACAGTGAAAGGCCATCACAGATTTCCTGATGTTACAAGCGGATAAAGGTACTCCCTGTGTAACTTAGATGTCAGCCATTGGCAGCTCATGCGTGACACCTGCCGCTTGCTCAGGCCCTTTGAGGAGGCCACGCTATTCGTGAGTCGGCAGGACTATGGGATGAACGACGTCATTCCTCTGTTGCACGTCCTGGAACAAATGCTGTTAACAATGGCTGGTCAGGGTGCAGTAGACGTGGCGCACAGATCTCAACGCCACATGACCCCTGTGGGGGCAGGACAGGAAGAAGAGGAGGAGGTAGAGGAGGACATTGGTGCTCAGGAATTATTGAGTGAAATGGGTGGTTTTTCCACTCAGCGGACAGGAGTGGAGGAGCAGGAGCATGTGGTAGAGGAGGAGGAGGAGGAGACAGAGGACCCAGACGCACCGTGGCAGTACGCTGTGGAGATGGAGGCAGGGAGTCCCTCGCATTCCTTGGCACAAATGGCCCATAGCATGCTCGGTTGCTTGCGTAGCGACAGCCGAATAATAACCATCAGACAGAGGGATGACTTTTGGCTGTCCACCTTGTTGGACCCTCGCTACCGTTCAAAAATGGTGGCCTTTTTCACACCTGCTGAGAGGGAGGCCAAAATAAAGTACTATAAAAACCACCTATATAGTCAGCTGGTCTCTGCCTTTCTGCGCCAACGTCCATCCTCAGACACTGTGGGCCCTGTGCGCTCGCGTTCCGCTGCCATGGCAGCAGGGGAGGGGTCGGGTGGTAGGAGCAGTGGCAGCTCCACCAGCAGCGGCTGCCTCAGTCTGCAGTCGATGATGAGTAGCTTTCTTCACCAGCACAGTGAGGAAACTACTAACCAGCCGCAGCAGCAGCAGCAGCATCAGGTGGACCTGGAGCAGGACCTCAAACAACAGGCTTGGGCCTACTTGGACAGCACCCTGCCAACCGAGGTAGACAATCCCCTTGACTACTGGGCAACGAAACTTGACCTTTGGCCCCAACTAGCTGAATTTGCCCTTGAAAGGCTGTCATGCCCGGCCAGTAGCGTGGCATCGGAGCGCGTGTTTAGTGCGGCAGGAGGTATTGTAACTCCGCGGAGGACACGACTGTCCACCCAAAGTGTGGAGAGACTCACGTTTGTGAAAATGAATCAGGCGTGGATTAGTCTGGATTTCAAACCACCAGTTCCTGACACAACTGACTAAATCCGCCATGAATCATGCCCCAAACATGTGCCACTTTCAGGTCTCCTCACACTGCTGGTGGGTTCCATTTTGTCATAGGGTGCTGGCAGATTACGGGCCTCCCATTGCTGCTGCCAGGCCCGTAATCTGCCATGGGCTCCTGTACCGCCTCCTCATGCTGCTGCCAGGTCCAGAGTCTCTCATGGGTCCCTGTACGGCCTCCCATTGCTGCTGTCTCCATTGCCACACTCTGCCATGTGCCACTTTCAGGTCTCCTCACACTGCTGGTGTGTTCCATTTTTTGTCATAGGGTGCTGGCAGATTACGGGCCTCCCATTGCTGCTGCCAGGCCTGTAATCTGCCATGGGCCCCTGTACCGCCTCCTCATGCTGCTGCCAGGTCCAGAGTCTCTCATGGGTCCCTGTACGGCCTCCCATTGCTGCTGTCTCCATCGCCACACTCTGCCATGTGCCACTTTCAGGTCTCCTCACACTGCTGGTGTGTTACATTTTTTGTCATAGGGTGCTGGCAGATTACGGGCCTCCCATTGCTGCTGCCAGGCCCGTAATCTGCCATGGGCCCCTGTACCGCCTCCTCATGCTGCTGCCAGGTCCAAAGTCTCTCATGGGTCCCTGTACGGCCTCCCATTGCTGCTGTCTCCATCGCCACACTCTGCCATGTGCCACTTTCAGGTCTCCTAACACTGCTGGTGTGTTCCATTTTTTGTCATAGGGTGCTGGCAGATTACGGGCCTCCCATTGCTGCTGCCAGGCCCGTAATCTGCCATGGGCCCCAGTACCGCCTCCTCATGCTGCTGCCAGGTCCAGAGTGTCTCATGGGTCCCTGTACGGCCTCCCATTGCTGCAGTCTCCATCGCCACACTCTGCCATGTGCCACTTTCAGGTCTCCTCACACTGCTGGTGTGTTCCATTTTTTGTCATAGGGTGCTGGCAGATTACGGGCCTCCCATTGCTGCTGCCAGGCCCGTAATCTGCCATGGGCCCCCGTACCGCCTCCTCATGCTGCTGCCAGGTCCAGAGTGTCTCATGGGTCCCTGTACGGCCTCCCATTGCTGCTGTCTCCATCGCCACACTCTGCCATGTGCCACTTTCAGGTCTCCTCACACTGCTGGTGTGTTCCATTTTTTGTCATAGGGTGCTGGCAGATTACGGGCCTCCCATTGCTGCTGCCAGGCCCGTAATCTGCCATGGGCCCCTGTACCGCCTCCTCATGCTGCTGCCAGGTCCAGAGTCTCTCATGGGTCCCTGTACGGCCTCCCATTGCTGCTGTCTCCATCGCCACACTCTGCCATGTGCCACTTTCAGGTCTCCTCACACTGCTGGTGTGTTACATTTTTTGTCATAGGGTGCTGGCAGATTACGGGCCTCCCATTGCTGCTGCCAGGCCCGTAATCTGCCATGGGCCCCTTTACCGCCTCCTCATGCTGCTGCCAGGTCCAGAGTCTCTCATGGGTCCCTGTATGGCCTCCCATTGCTGCTGTCTCCATCGCCACACTCTGTCATGTGCCACTTTCAGGTCTCCTCACACTGCTGGTGTGTTACATTTTTTGTCATAGGGTGCTGGCAGATTACGGGCCTCCCATTGCTGCTGCCAGGCCCGTAATCTGCCATGGGCCCCAGTACCGCCTCCTCATGCTGCTGCCAGGTCCAGAGTGTCTCATGGGTCCCTGTATGGCCTCGCATTGCTGCTGTCTCCATCGCCACACTCTGCCATGTGCCACTTTCAGGTCTCCTCACACTGCTGGTGTGTTCCATTTTTTGTCATAGGGTGCTGGCAGATTACGAGCCTCCCATTGCTGCTGCCAGGCCCGTAATCTGCCATGGGCCCCTGTACCGCCTCCTCATGCTGCTGCCAGGTCCAGAGTCTCTCATGGGTCCCTGTACGGCCTCCCATTGCTGCTGTCTCCATCGCCACACTCTGCCATGTGCCACTTTCAGGTCTCCTCACACTGCTGGTGTGTTCCATTTTTTGTCATAGGGTGCTGGCAGATTACGGGCCTCCCATTGCTGCTGCCAGGCCTGTAATCTGCCATGGGCCCCTGTACCGCCTCCTCATGCTGCTGCCAGGTCCAGAGTCTCTCATGGGTCCCTGTACGGCCTCCCATTGCTGCTGTCTCCATCGCCACACTCTGCCATGTGCCACTTTCAGGTCTCCTCACACTGCTGGTGTGTTCCATTTTTTGTCATAGGGTGCTGGCAGATTACGGGCCTCCCATTGCTGCTGCCAGGCCCGTAATCTGCCATGGGCCCCCGTACCGACTCCTCATGCTGTGACATTGCAACAAGGTGGAATTCAACTCTACATATGTTAGACCGCCTTTACGAACAGCGAAAGGCCATCACAGATTTCCTGATGTTACAAGCGGATAAAGGTACTCCCTGTGTAACTTAGATGTCAGCCATTGGCAGCTCATGCGTGACACCTGCCGCTTGCTCAGGCCCTTTGAGGAGGCCACGCTATTCGTGAGTCGGCAGGACTATGGGATGAACGACGTCATTCCTCTGTTGCACGTCCTGGAACAAATGCTGTTAACAATGGCTGGTCAGGGTGCAGTAGACGTGGCGCACAGATCTCAACGCCACATGACCCCTGTGGGGGCAGGACAGGAAGAAGAGGAGGAGGTAGAGGAGGACATTGGTGCTCAGGAATTATTGAGTGAAATGGGTGGTTTTTCCACTCAGCGGACAGGAGTGGAGGAGCAGGAGCATGTGGTAGAGGAGGAGGAGGAGGAGACAGAGGACCCAGATGCACCGTGGCAGTACGCTGTGGAGATGGAGGCAGGAAGTCCCTCGCATTCCTTGGCACAAATGGCCCATAGCATGCTCGGTTGCTTGCGTAGCGACAGCCGAATAATAACCATCAGACAGAGGGATGACTTTTGGCTGTCCACCTTGTTGGACCCTCGCTACCGTTCAAAAATGGTGGCCTTTTTCACACCTGCTGAGAGGGAGGCCAAAATAAAGTACTATAAAAACCACCTATATATTCAGCTGGTCTCTGCCTTTCTGCGCCAACGTCCATCCTCAGACACTGTGGGCCCTGTGCGCTCGCGTTCCGCTGCCATGGCAGCAGGGGAGGGGTCGGGTGGTAGGAGCAGTGGCAGCTCCACCAGCAGCGGCTGCCTCAGTCTGCAGTCGATGATGAGTAGCTTTCTTCACCAGCACAGTGAGGAAACTACTAACCAGCCGCAGCAGCAGCAGCATCAGGTGGACCTGGAGCAGGACCTCAAACAACAGGCTTGGGCCTACTTGGACAGCACCCTGCCAACCGAGGTAGACAATCCCCTTGACTACTGGGCAACGAAACTTGACCTTTGGCCCCAACTAGCTGAATTTGCCCTTGAAAGGCTGTCATGCCCGGCCAGTAGCGTGGCATCGGAGCGCGTGTTTAGTGCGGCAGGAGGTATTGTAACTCCGCGGAGGACACGACTGTCCACCCAAAGTGTGGAGAGACTCACGTTTGTGAAAATGAATCAGGCGTGGATTAGTCTGGATTTCAAACCACCAGTTCCTGACACAACTGACTAAATCCGCCATGAATCATGCCCCAAACATGTGCCACTTTCAGGTCTCCTCACACTGCTGGTGGGTTCCATTTTGTCATAGGGTGCTGGCAGATTACGGGCCTCCCATTGCTGCTGCCAGGCCCGTAATCTGCCATGGGCTCCTGTACCGCCTCCTCATGCTGCTGCCAGGTCCAGAGTCTCTCATGGGTCCCTGTACGGCCTCCCATTGCTGCTGTCTCCATCGCCACACTCTGCCATGTGCCACTTTCAGGTCTCCTCACACTGCTGGTGTGTTCCATTTTTTGTCATAGGGTGCCGGCAGATTACGGGCCTCCCATTGCTGCTGCCAGGCCCGTAATCTGCCATAGGCCCCCGTACCGACTCCTCATGCTGTGACGTTGCAACAAGGTGGAATTCAACTCTACATATGTTAGACCGCCTTTACGAACAGCGAAAGGCCATCACAGATTTCCTGATGTTACAAGCGGATAAAGGTACTCCCTGTGTAACTTAGATGTCAGCCATTGGCAGCTCATGCGTGACACCTGCCGCTTGCTCAGGCCCTTTGAGGAGGCCACGCTATTTGTGAGTCGGCAGGACTATGGGATGAACGACGTCATTCCTCTGTTGCACGTCCTGGAACAAATGCTGTTAACAATGGCTGGTCAGGGTGCAGTAGACGTGGCACACAGATCTCAACGCCACATGACCCCTGTGGGGGCAGGACAGGAAGAAGAGGAGGAGGTAGAGGAGGACATTGGTGCTCAGGAATTATTGAGTGAAATGGGTGGTTTTTCCACTCAGCGGACAGGAGTGGAGGAGCAGGAGCATGTGGTAGAGGAGGAGGAGGAGGAGACAGAGGACCCAGACGCACCGTGGCAGTACGCTGTGGAGATGGAGGCAGGGAGTCCCTCGCATTCCTTGGCACAAATGGCCCATAGCATGCTCGGTTGCTTGCGTAGCGACAGCCGAATAATAACCATCAGACAGAGGGATGACTTTTGGCTGTCCACCTTGTTGGACCCTCGCTACCGTTCAAAAATGGTGGCCTTTTTCACACCTGCTGAGAGGGAGGCCAAAATAAAGTACTATAAAAACCACCTATATAGTCAGCTGGTCTCTGCCTTTCTGCGCCAACGTCCATCCTCAGACACTGTGGGCCCTGTGCGCTCGCGTTCCGCTGCCATGGCAGCAGGGGAGGGGTCGGGTGGTAGGAGCAGTGGCAGCTCCACCAGCAGCGGCTGCCTCAGTCTGCAGTCGATGATGAGTAGCTTTCTTCACCAGCACAGTGAGGAAACTACTAACCAGCCGCAGCAGCAGCAGCAGCATCAGGTGGACCTGGAGCAGGACCTCAAACAACAGGCTTGGGCCTACTTGGACAGCACCCTGCCAACCGAGGTAGACAATCCCCTTGACTACTGGGCAACGAAACTTGACCTTTGGCCCCAACTAGCTGAATTTGCCCTTGAAAGGCTGTCATGCCCGGCCAGTAGCGTGGCATCGGAGCGCGTGTTTAGTGCGGCAGGAGGTATTGTAACTCCGCGGAGGACACGACTGTCCACCCAAAGTGTGGAGAGACTGACGTTTGTGAAAATGAATCAGGCGTGGATTAGTCTGGATTTCAAACCACCAGTTCCTGACACAACTGACTAAATCCGCCATGAATCATGCCCCAAACATGTGCCACTTTCAGGTCTCCTCACACTGCTGGTGGGTTCCATTTTGTCATAGGGTGCTGGCAGATTACGGGCCTCCCATTGCTGCTGCCAGGCCCGTAATCTGCCATGGGCTCCTGTACCGCCTCCTCATGCTGCTGCCAGGTCCAGAGTCTCTCATGGGTCCCTGTACGGCCTCCCATTGCTGCTGTCTCCATCGCCACACTCTGCCATGTGCCACTTTCAGGTCTCCTCACACTGCTGGTGTGTTCCATTTTGTCATAGGGTGCTGGCAGATTACGGGCCTCCCATTGCTGCTGCCAGGCCCGTAATCTGCCATGGGCCCCTGTACCGCCTCCTAATGCTGCTGCCAGGTCCAGAGTGTGTCATGGGTCCCTGTACGGCCTCCCATTGCTGCTGTCTCCATCGCCACACTCTGCCATGTGCCACATTCAGGTCTCCTCACACTGCTGGTGGGTTCCATTTTTGTCATAGGGTGCTGTATGGCCTCCCATTGCTGCTGCCTCCACCGCCGCACTGTGGCTCCACACTCTGGTTTTGGCCCCGTGACTGCCCAAATGAGTGAAGTGTGCGGTGATTCTAAGATCGACGGCACTCATCTGCATGTCATACTGACTGACAGTATTATTTCTCTTCCCCAGCAGACTCCAAGGGCATTTAAATTAAAGGTACAGTGTTCTGCACTAATATAAAGGCTCTCTGAAGCCTAGAAACACCCTTTTATAAGTTAAAATCGCAGCGAATATATTCGCATCGAATCGAATTTATTCCTCGAATTCGCCGAATCAGCCGAATCGAATTTTTGAATACTTCGCTCATCTCTACTCCTAACAAAAAAACAAAAAAAACCGCATATTTTCCTACCTGCAAAAAATATGTGCATTTATTTTTTGTTTTGTAAAGGTGAACTTATCCTGTAAGAACTGGCCCTCAAAAGCAAGAGAATGTTGTATAATAAAAATAAATTTTGTGCCAAAAACAATTTTTCAAGATAGGAATTGGGGATAAATCATCAAAAGCAACATAAAACATTTTTTTTTATCTTTGACTGGAATAATGGAAGACTTTAACCCTTGTTAGCTCATTTCCTGCACCGACGGTGAACTCACTGCCCTTGCAATCTGCATGCAGGTGCCAATGTATTGTTAATAGCACCCCAAACACAGATTGCAAATGCAGTGTGTTTTTGGTCACTAAATCACATGATATCGTCGTACCATGCATTGTGGTGCCATACTTGCACTTGCACTACTTTTTACACATTCCAGTGCGATTTTCAGCCCATTCAATTGAATTGGCTGTGTAAAGTTTAGGAGTATAGCCTCTCGGGACCACGTGCAAAGCCGTTTGTCTTAACCATTTCATTCCCGGCCAATAGCCAAATGGCAGCCGGGAAAACGCACAGGATTTCTGGGTGAACGCCATGTGGCGTATTCCCGCACATGCGTAGTTATCGCGCTTGCAGAGCCGCGCAGCGGCGCGATCTGTCACCGGCCGTGTACCTTGGACACGGCCGATGACAGATCTGAGTACCGGCGCCATTGCTGGTACCATGTGATCTGCTGTGACTGATCACAGCAGGTCACATAACAGTTGTATACAATGGATGGCTTCATTCATGCCATCCATTGTATATTAGTGTCTAGCTGTGAATGGTCACAGTGATCACATGCACATGTCATGTGATTAGCTGTGGCCAAATCACAGCTAAGCACATAAAAAAAAAACCCTGAATGAATCGATGTCATTCAGATAAATGCTTGCTTATAGCAAAGTAATTCTTTGCTATAAGCAAATTGTGTAAAAAAAAAAAAAAAGTACTGATCACTTCCCCAAAGTAGTACAATGTTACTATAGTAACATTGTACTACTTTGGACAAAAAAAATCTTAAAAAAAAGAAAAAAAAGTAATAAAAATTTTAAAATAATAAAAAAATATATATATATATATTTTTTTTTCATACTGTCACCAATCAGTGTCCCTAATCACCTCCATGCCAGTTATATGATGACGCTGTACTGCACTGGTGACAGTATGTAAAAAAAAAATAGTGAAAATAATTTTTTTACTTTTTTCATTTTCCGAAAAATTATGACAAAAAAAATACAACTTCAAAAAACTCGCCATGCCTCTTATGAAATAAGTCGGACTGTCTACTCTGCAAAAAGGGGTCATTTGGGGGATATCTGTACTGTCCTGACATTCTTGGACCTCAAGAAATTAGATTGGCTGTCAGTACTTCAGGATTGATCAATATTCAGATCTATACCATAGTTTGTGAACTCTATAACTTTCTTAAAAACTAAAAAATACATCCTAATTTGGGTTATTTTCACCAAAGACATGTAGCAGAATACATCTCAACCTAAATTTATGAAGAACAATTATTTATTTGCAAACTTATAACTTATAACAGAAACAAAGAAAAATTTGGTTTTTTTTCAAAATTTTTGGTCTTTTTTTGGTAATTTAGCAAAAAATAAAAACCCCAGCGGTTATTAAATACCACCAAAAGAAAGCTCTAGTTGTGTGAAGAAAATGATAAAATTTTAGTTTAGGTACAATGTTGTATGACCGCGCAATTGTCATTCAAAGTGTGAGAGCGCTGAAACCTGAAAAATGGCCTGGGGGGGGGAAGGGGTAAAATTGCCCGGTATTGAAATGGTTAAACATAAAGGTGTTTATTTTTCTTTCAAAATAAACCAAACAGTACTTTCCGTAGCAACAGAGTGGTGACTTAATTCCAGAAAATATAACACAAAAGTCTCCTTATCTTCAGCATGAACATCATAAAAGAAACACAAAGAAACATGGAGTTCATATATGGGATTACCCAGTCCAACTCTGGTTGTTTGGCAAATTCCATCACATTTGCAGCACTCAGACAGGCCTGTTTCTCAAACTCCTACTCACCACACCTTAGCACTGGAAACTTCCTGCCTTACCCCTGGTTCACATATCCGTGTTCCTGCGGGCCGCCTTTTGTGTGGACACTAGAGCCCATTCATTTGAATGGACTCCCGTGCCCTGGGACACGCAAGGAAGAAGTCCCTGCACTTCTTCTGAAAACGCAGCCCACACGGGAAACTCGGTTCCCACTACGGTTGCGATTTCCAGTGCGGGTGGCGTTCCATTAGAATTATGGCACCCGCCCTCGGGTCCGCATTCCTCTGTGCGGGTGATGCGGCTGCACTGATTTTTGTGCGGATCCACAGCAGCACCATCCGCACATATGTGAACCTAGCCTTATGTGCTGCTTCCAGGAGGCTGCTGAACCCTGTAGGGCCCAGAGTCCCCAGAGTCAGAAATGAAGGTCATTTTCCCACCCAAATGTAATTCCAAAATTCTGGGTCCCAAATAGCCTACTAAGCTGCAAATAAGGTTGTTTGTTACTGCTGTCTTGCTGGACTATCAATATTATTATGTAATTGACCAGGAGGCTCAGTGCCAGTGACTTTTTGGTGTGGAAATAAAAGTGAATAAAACTCCTGGACAAGGTGTCTTACACCCATGTGTCCTCAAAGAGTTGAGCTCCAGTATTTCAAAGCCATTGTTTCTAATTTCTACAGATTTTGAAAGGCTGACTTTGTATAGGTGGATTTGCACCTGTATTTAAACAAGTAAAGTCTTTACCAAGTAATTACAGACCTGCAAGTTTATTGTCTGTAGTTGGGGTATACTTGAGAGCTTGATAAAATACCACACAGAAGTATATTTACCAGAAAACAATTACAAACCATAATCAGCATGGAATCATGAAAGTCTGAAGTTGTCAAACAAATCTTTTTCTTTTTATCCAAAAGTAAGGAAGAGCTTAGTCAAAGGAGCAGCTGTGGATATAGTATTCAGCAAATGGATAGAAAACAATTGTATTTAAAGAGCAGTGATTAATCATTCATATTTGTAATGGTCTAAGGTTATTAGTGATGTACCCCAAGGCTCAGTGTTGGGACTCTTACCTTTTAACCCCTTTGCATATTATATAGAGTTTGGGATTAAAAGTACTATTTCTGTGTTTGCATATGACACCAAGATAAGCAGTATAAAAAAAGGTCTTAAGGATATCTCTAACTTACAAACAGACCTGAATGCAATGTTTGATCGGGCAACTATGGGTCAAATTAGGTTATATTTTAATATTAGTGATGGCCCAAACATACCTGGGTTTGGTTCAAGCAGAGTTTAGTAAACATGAGTAAAGTTTGGGTGCCAAATCTGAACCCCATTGAAGTCAAAGCGAGCCCAATATTAAACAGTTTTGACTGTTTTCTAGGCTAATAGATAAGGGGTTGTCAAACAAATGACACAGGGGTTTTCTTTTTAAACAAAGTGGCCAGGACGTCCATTCTTCTATACCAGACACATATCTAAGATGGGGGGTCTTATCTATCTAAGGGAAAAAAAAAACACATGTGGGAGTTCACTCATAAACTATATCAGGCCCTTTAGGTCTGGTATATATATTAAGGGGGACCTCATGGAAAACAAATAAAGTTGTGTGGTGGAAAATAGGTTTAACCTCTGTATACAGAAAGGCTTCTTTACCATAGGAGCAGTGAAAACGTGGAATAGACTCCCTCAAGACCTAGTTCTAACCAGTGGAGTTAATTATGAAAAAAGATGAATGCACATAATATAACTGGCTGTAATAATTTATAAGTAATAACACCAGAGATCCGAGATCCAGGGAACATCCATTTGCTGTATGAACCACGCTTTAGAGGGTTGTTTGCATCCTCTGGATCAGCTGTCAGTATAGAGTTCTGTATATTGAGCTTTCAACTTACTCATTCATTCTTTCTTTTGGATTATTATTATTATACATTATTTATATAGCGCCAAAATGTTTGCTCAGTGCTGTACATTATAGTGGGGGACAGTACATGAGACAATACAGTAACAAGACAAAACACAAGGGGTTCGAGGGCCCTACTCTTTTGAGCTTACAATCTAGGAGGGAGGGGATAGTGGTACAGGAGGAAATGGCTGAGGAGGAGTGTAGAGTGTAGATCGGCTGTTAGGTCAGGGTGGGGTAGGCTTCCCCGAAGAGATGGGTTTTCAGGGTGCGCCCAAAGGTGAGGAGGGAAGGTGACAGTCTGATGGATTGGGGTAGTGAGTTCCAGAGGATGGGGGAAGTCCTGCAGTTGGCCGTGGGAGGTGGAGATCAGGGAGCTAGATAGTAGGAGGTCTTGTGAGGAGCGAAGATTACGGGTTGGGTGCTATTTGGGTATCAGGTTGGTGAGGTAGTTTGGGGCAGCGTTATGAATGGCTTTGTATGTCAGTTTTAGTAGTTTGAATTTAATGCGTTGGGCAATCGGAAGCCAGTGGAGGGAATGACAGAGGGGGGTGGCAGATGCGGAGTGGTTGGTGAGGTGGATGAGTCTGGCCGCTGAGCTCAGGATAGACTGGAGTGGGGATAGTCTGTGATGAGGTAGGCCGGTGAGAAGGGAGTTGCAGTAGTCCAGTCGTGAGATAATAAGGGAGTGAATGAGTTGTTTAGTAGTGTCTGGGGTTGGAGATGTTGCGGAGGTGGAGCCTGCATAAGTTTGCCAACAATTGGACATGGGGTTAGAAGGACAGGTTTGAGTCAAGAGTGACACCTAAGACTTTGGCTTGCGGGGTGGGACTGATGGTGGCGTTGGTCGTGATGGAGAGGGGGGGGGCACGGGCTGGGGGGTAAATTAGGAGCTTGGTTTTGGAAAGGTTCAATTTGAGGAAATGGAGCGACATCCAGTCTGATATGTCATTCAGTAGGTGGGTGATACGGGCGGAGACTGAGGGGGTGAGGTGAGGGGTGGAAAGGTAAATTTGCGTGTCATCAGTGTAGAGGTGGTAGTTGAAGCCGTGGGAGTGTATCAGTTTGCCGAGGGAGAAGGTGTAGATGGAGAAGAGAAGGGGCCCGAGGACAGAGCCTTGGGGGACCCCAACAGAGAGGGGGAGAGAGAGGGAGGTGGTGGCATTATAGGTAATGCTGAAGGAGCGTTGGGATAGATAGGAGGAGAGCCAGGAAAGAGCGGAGTCTCTGATGCTGAGGGAGTGTAGTTTATTAGGGAGGAGGGGTGGTCAACTGTGTCGAAGGCCGCGGAGAGGTGGAGTGTAGGGAATGGAAGCCAGACTGTAGTGGATCGAGGAGGTTGTTGTCAGTGAGGTGGGTGCTTAGGCGATTGTAGACTAAGCGCTCAAGGAGCTTTGAAGTAAATGGCAGTAGGGAGATGGGTCTAAGATTGTTCAGGTCGGTGGGGTCCAGGGAGGGTTTTTTGAGCATGGGAGTGATGTGTGTGTGCGCTTTAGGGGGGAGGGGAATGTGCCAGTGGAGAGGGAGAGATAAACTCAATAGTCTTTTTTCAGTTTAACGAAGCAATTATGTATACAATAAAGATCAATCTTTAGCCCACCTCCCGCCAAAGAAGATAAAACAAAGTACAACAGTTAACATCCTCTGCAATCTTGCTCTTAGCCTCATATATATACGGTTCATAAAATGGAGCTTATTTAGCATAAAGCCATAAAGTCACTTGTTGAGAAACACTGTATGAAAAATGAAGTATGTTTTGTACTTGTTCAGAGCTCCAAACACACAGCATTAGACTGTATTCAACCAAGCTAATCATTTTCCTGTGTGGGCTTTCTAACACACTAGAAGAATGCATTTTATAGTGATTTGCAAACTAGTGAAGAAAATAACACAAGGTTTGTGCATATAGATTTGAACACCTATTTGATTATGCAAAATTAATTAATTGTTCTAGTCGGAGACTGGTCTTCAGCAGATGAAAGGCTTACTTTGTGTCTCTATGGTGACCAGGAGGGAAAAAGCTAAGAAAATGGGAGATTGATTAAAGGGTTTATATTTAATAATTTTGAGGCAATGAACTGTTCTCAGACTATATTAGCTTCAAAGAAATGTAAAGACAGGGGGTACAGTTTGATTAAGGTAAACTTATTATACTAGGTGAATACACCCCACAACAAAAACTACTCCATCTAGTATTTTGTATGACCTTCATGATTTGTAAGGACAGCACCAAGTCTTCTAGGCATGGAATGAACAAGTTGCAATATCGATCTTTTTCCATTCTTGAAGAACAACCTTTTTTTAGAGCCTGGATGCTGGATGAAGAGTGATGCTCAACTTGTCTCTTCAGAATTCCCCATAGGTGTTCGATTGTGTTCAGATCAGGAGACATACTTGGCCACTGAATCACTTTCACCCTGTTCCTCTTCAGAAATGCAACAGTGGCCTTAGATGTGTGTTTTGGATTATTGTCATATTGGAAAATTGCACGACGACCAAAGGCATGGAAGGTAGCATCTTCTCTTTCAATATAGAACAGTACATCTGTGAATTCATGATACCATCAATGACATGCAGCTCACCAGCATTAGCAGCACCCATGCAGCCCCACAGAAAGACACTGCCACCACCATGTTTCACTGTGGGCACCATGTATTTTCCTTTGTACTGCTCACCTTTGCAACACCATAAAGTTTTGAAGCCATCCGTTCCGAAAACATTTATCTTGGCCTCATCACTCCAGAGTACAGAGTCCCAGTAGTCTTCTTCTTTTTCAGTATGGGCCCTGGCAAATTCTAGGCAGGCTTTTTTGTGCTTGGGTTTAGGAGAGGCTTCCTTCGTGGACGACACCCATGCATGCCATTCCTCTGCAGTGTACACCATATCGTGTCACATAAAACAATCACCCAAGTTTGGCTTTCTATTTCTTTAGCTAACTGCAGTGAACTTGCATGGCAACTTTCTTCAATCCTTCTCGTCAGAACTTCTCATAAAAGGTGTTAACTTCCGTGCACGGTTTGGACGTTTCTGTGAGATGGTTGCAGTTTCATCTTTGTATCACTTTTGCTACAGTATTCTGACTGATAAGTAAAGCTTTGCTGATCTTCTTGTAGCCTTCACCTTTCTTGTGTAAAGAAATTATTTTCTTACTCAGGCCCTGTGACATTTCTCTTCCATGTGGTGCCATTGCTGACAGCATGACATGGGAAGGGGTTTTCTTTGCTAAGAAACATCCTTTTATAATCAACTGTCTGCTGGACACCTGTTTAATGAAAAATTAGACTCTCCTGTAGTTGAATTCTTCTTAATTAGGATTTTGTTGTCTAAAATTTAGCTTTGCTTCTAAGACTTTTATTGGGGTGTATTCATTTTTGCAACACGCTCTTGAATGAATTTGTTAGGAAAAAAATTTTTTTGTGTGTGCAAAGTAACCTCTTTCCTGCCGCCCTATAGCAGATATACTGCTACAGGGCGGCAGGGGTGCACAAAATCACGTATGTATACATGATTTAGCATTTCTGGGCCTGCTATCCGGGTCCTGGACGGTGATTACTCGCTGGCACACAGTGATCAAGCAGGATTACTGATGGAGGGAGAGAACTGTAAGTAAACAAAACAGTTCTCTCCCCTGTCAGCTGCTGCATGCTGCTATGCATGGCTTTACATAGCAGAGCCATATATAGCAGTGTGCTTACACACACAGCACACTGTAAAACAGCACACAGTTAACCCTTTGACCACCCCAGATGTTAATCCTTTCCTGCCCAGTGCCATTAGTACAGAGTCAGTGCTTTTTATTATTACTTTATTGGTGTCACTGGGGATGTCAGTGACACCAAGTCTGCTCCCCCCAGTGTCAGAATGCCCACCACAGTCCTGCAATAAGTCGCTATCAACACCATTACTAGTTAAAAAAAAAAAATCCCAGTATACATACCACCATTTGTAAATGCTATAACTTTCATGTAAACCAATTAATTTACATGTATTGGGATTTTTTTTAGAAAAGACATGTACCAGAATATATTTTCACCATTTTTTTTACTTTTTACTGGACATATTTAATAGAAAAAAAGTCATAAATATTGTTTTTGTTCCTCAAAATTGTCTGTCTTTTTTTTAAAAGCGCAAAAAATAAAAAACACACAGGCGATCAAATACCACTGAAAGAAATCTCTATTTGTGGGAAAAAAAGGGATGTAAATTTAATTTCGGTGCAGGGTTGCATGACCGTGCAATTGTCAGTTAAAATAATGTAGCGCGGAAACGCAAAAAATGGCCTGGTCAGGAAGGGAGGTAAATCCTCTGAAGAGCAAGTGGTTAACAAATCTTGTTTGCAGTAAATGGCCCACATTTGTGGAAGTATTTTGTAGTATAGTGTCCCATAGAAAATGTTGATTCTGAAAGGAAGGTAAAGGTTTTCTGACAAATTTGTTGGGGTGTACTAATTTATGCTGGGCACTGTATATGAAAATTGATTAATCCTGATGTATTGCCGCTCTCATTTATTAAGGTCCAAAATGCCAAGACAGTACAAATACCCCCCAAATTACCCCTTTTTGGAAAGTAGACAGTCTGAGGTATTTAGTAAAAGGCATGGTGAGTTTTTGAAGTTGTAATTTTTTGTCAGAATATTTTTGGAAAATTTCTGAAATTAAATAAAAAATAAATTCCACATTTTTTTTAACTTACTGTCACAAGAGTATTATATCATATGGTTGGTGTGGCGGTGATAAGGGATACTGACTGGTGACAGTATGTGAGAAAAAACTTTTTTTTTTTAATTTTTCAAATGTCTTTTTGCAATTTTCTTTTTTACATTTTTTTTTATTTATACTGTGACCAGCGCAGTGCAGTGTTACCATAGTGACACTGTACTACTCTGGGGAAGTGATCAGTATTTTTTTTACACTGTGATTGCTTATATCAGTGATGATCACTGTTATAAGCAATCATTTTATGAATGGCATCAATTCATAGCCAGTATGTTCCATTGTGGCCTCTGTGATTGGCCACATCTATCACATAGTACAGATGCACTGTAATTGGCCCTATCTGTACCATGTGATTAGTGTTACCATTCACAGAGATCACCACAATAGTACACAATGAATGACTAGGAATGAAAACCATTAATTATGTGCAAATGTCATATGATCGTTGTGATCACATGGTACTGGGACTGACCCTGTACAATGATCTGTTCCGTGGACATAACGGGTGACAAGTTACACCGCAACATGGCTGCTAGGACATGTGTGAGGTGTGTGGCTCGGAGGAGATCATATGAATTCTTCCGAGAACCAGAAAGCTCCTGCTTGGCCATCATTTGTTAATAGACTGGGAGGGAAGCAGTAAAATAGCCCACCTAGCACCAACGTTAGTGGCAGATGCGAGTGTACGAAAAGGCGATTGCACCCGCGGATGTACGTGTGCATGGACATGTGCTCCTTTTCTAAGTGGATGTGTAAGACCTATGCTGGCCTATTCCTGGCACAGGAATCCACCTAGAGGAGCTATCTTGCCTGCTTGCATGCCCTTCCGGACAGATAGTAATGCAGATAACGGCACTAACATGATGATGTCACCACTGCTTTTTGTACCATTACTCTATCAGTGCAAAGTGCCATAATGATGCCGTCTCAAGGGGCAGGCCCATGGTACCCTGCACTCCCAGAATGTCCTTAGTCTTCTGGGTTCAATGATGCTGGGAAGTAAATATGTGCAGGAGATATGACACAACCAGGAAGATTCCTGAAAGTAATTTTTTAAAAAAGTTTTGATGATTGCACTTTAAGTAGAACTTTTTTTAACCAAGAATTTGACACTTGGACTAGCGGCAGCTCACTGTCGCGTTTCCACTAAGATGGTTTCAGCATCTTTATTACAAAGTTTGCTGTAGGGGGCAACCATTTTCTGCAGTTATATAGAGAGTTCTTTTCAGTTTTTTAATGTTTGATTTTACTGGACTCTATCCTGGACTTGTACATAACACAGGCAGTACTCACCCACTTGGCCTAGATGTAAGCATGATTTATATTAGTAGTTTTGATGTATCCCATTATGTGTGTCTTATCATCAATATGTTTTAAACAGCAACACTCATCAGCCAGGCCTGAGGAAGCGGCTTTGACCACAAAATGTGCAGACAAATAGGGGTTGATACCTCCTGTAATTAGTTACCTGATATGTATATTACAATGTATTGCATGCTGTAAATACAATATGTACATGGGATTCGGGCTTTGATGGTCCAAGGAGGTCCACGAGGTTCATCCATAGACCCATGGGACGACTTGTGTCCACTGGAAATGAAAAAAGTAATATGGGAAAGCCCTTATAGTGTAGTGAATTACTCAAATATAGTTTCTCCTGTGATATGGGGATTGCTTAGCTCAACGGTAGATGTGTATTTTAGCGAGTTCATTCCAGACAGGAACTAAACGTAAGGGCCTGTTAGCCCACTTTTATTAAACAGTAACTGAAAAGCCCTTTCAACACAAGGTTTCCCACGCAGGGGGTTTCACTCAAAATAATACACAGTGAAAATGCAGAGCCACCTGGTTCTCTAGTTAGCAGTACCTCTGCTTGGTTTGCTCTCTCAGACCACTGGCTTTTCAGGCTCTCTCAGCCTAGGTAACAGCTGCTTGCTGTTCAGGCCCCATATGGCCTCTTGACAGAGATTTCCCTGTACCTCAGCTTGCTTCCTCCAGAGACTCACGGATTCCCTCCAGCCCCTTGGACTCACTGGCCTCTGCAGCTTCCTCAGCCTCCCAGACCCACTCTTGGTCTCCCAGACTCTCGTAGCTGGCCAGACTTTCCCAGTTCTTGGGCCCAGAATCCAGCTCAAAAGGGTTATAGTCTCTACCAGGAGCTTCCAACTCTCCTGACAGGGCTCTGTCTTCAGGCTTGTAGCAATAGCAACTGCTATTCCACCTCCACCACCTTTGAGTTATGCTCAGATCTGCCTTATAACGAGTGTGTGCACCTGGACACACACACACCCTGCAGAACTTTTGAAAAACCTGGACACAAGACTGAAGACTCCGTCCCACCCAATACTCTTTGGAGCTTTCCAGCTTACAGCCCCGATCCAGACTTAACAAATCCAGGGAAAGCTTAAAACATAGCTTTCTCTGCTTGCAAAACATTTTCTAGTGCCTCTCAAACTGACTGTTTGAGAGTCCTGTGTCCTGCTCAAACCCATTTCCACAGTGGCAGAGCCTCGCACTGTCACACTCCATAGAATCAAAAAGAAAATAACTGAGGTTGCAGTGACCCTTAAGGCCCTGTTCACAGTGGACAATTTGGAATCGCAGGCAAGATCGCCATGATTCTGCCCATGATTCCAAATCATGCAACACATGTTTGGGTGCCATTGTGCTCAATTCTGCCACGTTGGCCACACAACAAAATTGAGTGCCAATCTCGACAAAACACATGTTTAACATTTGCGCTAAGCTTATTGCCGAAAATGGTGAAGGAACTTAAAAATAAAACGGGCAGACACGATGGACCACTCTGTCTTTTTCTTCTGTCACATTTCTATGTGACAAATGGGTAAGTGAATGGGCTGCCCTAAGCACTACGCACAGGAACATGTGAAAATCGTCCTTTCAGGATCACAAGCGGGAATGCTCGTTCCTATAACTTCCCATGAGCGCAGGTGGAGAATACTCTGTCTCCATGGAAGATTAGAAAGGTCGCTCTCGATGCCAATGGGGTCCCAGTCTTGGATCCTCTGCAGAGTTCTCAGGTGGGTGTGAAATCAGGTGAATTGGACCAACCCACCTAATATATTCAGTAGGTACATGTTTTTTTATTATGAGGACTTATTAGTCCTCTTTACTTTTTAAGAATATTTTATGGATATGGTATGTAGATATCTAAGGTTCACTTTTCTCTTTCCTCATTGGTACATGCAAAGTCCTGTGTTGTTCTTGGCAGGTGTGCTTTATTATGTTGATTGTTCCCAGATTCTGGAGATGAAAATAACAGCTGTATACACTGCAGATTTTGTGGATGATGATTATAGACAATGTTAGTTTGATTTTAAGCCAGAGGTGGTCAACTTGTGACCCGCGGGCCACATGTGGCCCACGGAGTACTCTGATGTGGTCTGTGACCTCGGGGTCTGGGTTGGTGGGTCAGCAAGCCCAGATCATGATCAATGGGCTGCAAACCCGCCAGCCCAGAACATCAGAATGCATGGAGCCATCACCGGCGGCAGAGGAAGCAGGAGCCGCATAAGCTGATGCTTCCTCTATAGCTCTGGCTCCTGTCCCTGGTGAAGTGACACCAAGTGCACTTCACCTAGGATCTTTCTAGCAGCCCGGAGAGCGATGACAGCAGAAATTGGAAGAGGAAAATGTCAGTGTATTAAACATCACATACACTGCACTTTGGGAGGAGGAGGAGGCGGGGGGGTGGTAATATGCCATAGTTGAGACGTGGTTTTACCACAAAACCCCAACCACTGGTGTAGCGTCAGATGCCGCAATGACAACTCCGCCCCATGCTCTAGGAGGCCCATGCTGTCTCCATGTCACATTCTGTGTTACACTTGGACAGGAGGGTCAGCAGTGGTGCCATATACAGGAACCAATCCTCTCCATTTTCCTCATGCAACCGCTAAAAGCCGCCTTCTCCCCCTCTCCCTCCTGCCAGCATTCAGTGGCTGCAGAAGGAAAATATTCATTATGCTATTAAAAAATTTGAAATATTGAACCATTTAATTTCATTGTTGCCCGCAACCGAGTTCCCACACCTGGATGAAGGAGCCCAGGAGGCACAGGAGACAGCAGCACTGTCAGTCTGGGGGGAGGATAGTGTTAATGTAGTAGCAGATTTAAATACTCTAACAAAACAGCCAAACTCCAGCTAATACAATACAGTATAATCAGTTGCAGCAAACAATTTTTTCTGTCCTTTTGGGGTAAAGGTTTTACATAAATAAAAGCTGATCAGTGTAAGCACCCCTGTCAATGTTAAATTGTTTAATCTCTGTAACTGATACATTCTGCTGGAGAGCTTGATCTTGATAAAAACAACAGACCTATTGGCCAGATCACCAGATGATATAGAAAGAAAGCCTTAAAAAAGAAAATGAATGCAACCATCACATCTAGGAAATATTAGGCTACAGTATAATGAACGTTGGCTTTTGGGTTTCATACCACTTTAAATCCATGTGCTCCTTTTTAATAAAAACTTTCCAAATCCAACATGCATAGAAGGGAGATCTAGCAGGACTGTTATAGTTGTATATTTGTGCTTATGGCTAGTTTTATTTAGACACAATAAGATTTGTCTTTTTTTGGTTTTGATTTGTTGGCATAAATTCTCACATTCAGGCTTTGAAATGTTCCGTCTCATCTTTATCCATAGTTTGCACAAATCTATTTTCCAAGCAGGATAAAATCATTTCACAGTGCATGCTAAGGAAGGAAATTAGAATAAATTAGTTCAAGGGCACTTGAAATGACAGCAGATGAGGGGCGTGAAGGAACAGAAAGTGGTTACAATGATCATAAGAGTTTATTCTATTTGAACAGTAACACCACCAGTGGACCTTAGGAAGCAATGAGTGTCTGAGAGCGCCTCTGATGCTGCTGAATCTGGAGTAATAGGGGTGTACTATTAAAAACAATTGCAGAACTGTTCGTCCTGTAAAACGGCATGTACATTCGTTCTGTGTGAACTGGGTGCAAAAACAATTGTTACTAGGCTCTTTTATCTCCAGGTTGAATGTTATTCTTCACCCTCGGTTCACATCTATGCGGGCCGCGTTTTGCATGGGCACGAGAGCACATTCATTTGAATGACACTCTGGGAAGAAGTCCCTGCACTTCTTTGGAAAACGCAGCCTGCATGGGAACCTCGGTTCCCAGTACAGTTGCGGTTTCCAGTGCGGGCGGCGTGCCATTAGAACTAATGGTTCCCTCCCGCGAGTCCGCATTTCTCTGTGCAGGTGGTGGCTGCATGGATTTTCGTGCGGATCTGCAGCTGCACCACCCGCACAGATGTGAACCTAGGGTTAAGCTGTATTAACCACTTGCCGCCCTGCTGCTCCACTATGGCAGGCATAGTCATGTATACATACTTGACTGCCTTCTTCTGGGTCTGCGGGGCCCCTGCTGACCAGTGCTGTGATTGGACACAGCACAAGTTCAGCAGCTGATTTCGGCCAGTGAAGTCAGCTGATTGGCTTACAAAACACAGAACTCTGAATACAGGGAACAGCAATCTGGCTGTTTTTTCTCCCTGCAAAGCAGAGAGAAAAAACTGCCATATAGTAAGGTAAAAGCAGCACATATTATACACATTGTTAGACACATAATTAACCCCTTGACTGCCCCGAGATGTTAACCCCTCCCCAGTCAGTGTCATTAGTACAGTGACAGTATTAGCATTGATCCCTGTACTAGTGTCACTAATGATGGTCAGTGTCAGTCAGTTAGTGTCCCTCCCAGCCAGTGTCAGCTGGCGATCACCGTCATTACCACTATAGTGTCATAACTGCATACATTCCGGTATATATACCATAGCTTGTAGACGCTATAACTGTCTCACAAACCAATCAATACACACTTGTTAGGATTGTTCTTTTCACCAAAGACATGTAGCAGAATCCGAGCTGTGGATAAGGGGGTAAAACCAGTTCTCCTGTACGGGGCCCAGGCCAGCAGGAGGGCCCAAGAAGCTGGGTATATTGCTTGTGGGTGAGTGGGTAGGGAGGGTGATCAGCACTGGGGGGGGGGGAATTACTGGAACTGATCCCCTGTATGGGTCTCTCTGCAGCAGGTCAAAGCTGGTTTCCTCTCCCTTCCGCTGAATTTTGGCTGCTGCAGAGGGAGCCATACAGGGGATTGGTTCCAGTAATTGCCCCCCACCGCACCTATCACCCGCTCTGTGTCACCCTGCAGTGCTGCCGGCTTCCCTCCTCTCCTTCCCACTGGCTTCTGCAAGCACACAATAGGATCCTTCAGGATGAAGAGTAAGGGGGTAGTGTCCAGTAACATTTTACAGGCCCTTCCTTTCCTGAATTAACACAGTTAGTAATCGGTACCAATCACTCGCTGTGTTCATTCATAACTGACGCATTATAAACAGTGGTTTTTTTTTTTGGGGTGGGAGGGCCCTGTCAGGTTGGCTGTATAGGGCCTCGTGGTTTTTAACAGCAGCCCTGAGCAGAATACATTTTGGCCTAAATCTATGAAGTAATGTAATTTTTTTTTTTTTTTTACATGTTTTATAACAGAAAGTAAAAAAATATTGTTTTTCTTTCAACATTTTCAGTCGTTATCATTTATATAATAAAAATGTAAAAACCCAGTGGTGATCAAATACCACCAGAAGAAAGTTCAATTTATATGAAAAAAAAAATGAGAGAAATTTCTAGTTCAATAAATTTTTATTGAAGTTTACAGATTTACAAAGATAGAGTACACAAAAAAAACACAGAACAGAGTAGAAGGGGCTGGAACACCCCTTTTCAGGTTCCAAGAAAATTCAGCAACATCTAAGACTACCGGAATGTACAAGTCCATAGGTAGCAGAATCGTAGCGAAAGGACAACAGGTTCTTCTGAGGGTGATCCAAATTCTACTCAGTCCAAGGGAAGACCGTAGATGGCAAAACCCTTTAGGTATATCAAGGCTCTACTCATCTGCAATAATAGAGAAGATACAACTGGTACCAATACAATCACTCACTGGGGCAACCTGAAATGAAGGGCAAAAACTGAATGGCCCAAATCGAAAAAAAAGAAAGGAAAAAAGGGGGGGGGAGAATCAAGAAAAGAGTGAATGGGGAAGAGGGAGTAGAGAAGGGGATGGAAGAAAAAGGAGGGAAAGGGCAGCACCCTAGAGTGTCGTAATGGCCTAGCAACTCAGTCCTACATCGTAAGAGGAGGAAAGAGAAAGCAGGGTCACAATGCACTCTGGTCAGGTTGGTAGTAGTCTATCCCAGGGGAACCAAATCTTTAAAAATGTATCTTAGTAGCAATAAAGAGAAAGTAACTAGTTTTGCATGCTTTTTACGTACTGCCTGTATAGGTTTGAGTAGTAGGGCCTTGACTGGGTCTTTCTTCAGGTTATAGTGGAGGAGCGTGTGAGTCAGGGTGTACACCCAAATCCAGAGCCTGCGAACCCTCAGGCAGGTCCACCAGATATGGGCCATCGTGTCTTCCTGTCCACATAGCTGAACACAGAGAGGAAAATGACATAGATTTTGTTTGCATACAGTCTTGCATGACCGCGCGTATGCCAGTTAAAGTAGCGCAGTGTTGAATAGCAAAAAACTGGCCTGGTCATGAAGGGGGTAAAACCTTCTGGAGGTCAAGTGGTTCAACCCAAAACCAAAAATGTAATATTCTGAAAACAATGGTGTAGCGCTAAAATAAATACTAAACAGAAGCATCAATAATACATATTAGCATATAAAGACATATGAACATGTACAGTAGGTGAGCGGTCACAAACTGCACAAGTGACCCCCCAGATAAAATATCCCAAATCAGGGGGACTGAATGACTGTGAGGCAAGTGATTCCCTATAGGGGAACACAACTAGTACACAAGTGCAAGTGTCCAACACATATAAAAATCATGCCAGATGAAAGTCCACTGAATCCACTTATAATGTGCAGAATACAGATAAAACACATGTGTGTGACAGATCTGTGTCCACTCTGCTGCAGAGCAGACACAGGCCTGCTTTTTCCTATGGGGCGGTCGCAGGAGACTCTGAGAATAGGTGCAGGTACTCCCCGTTTCCAAATCATCCCTTGTCTCTGTCCCCTACCCACCTCCAAGCAGCATCCCTTTGTTTCAACACCCACCTGCCTCTTTCAGTGAATAGAGAACCAAGTATCATTTTGTGGTGCTAAATAATTTGTATGGTATTTGTTAATTATAAAAAAAAGCAGTAAAATGGACCCCCCAGCAACAAAATACCCACCCCAGGAACAACAGATCCACCCTAGCAACAATAGACCCCTGCCAGCAACAACAGATCTCCCAGCAGCCAGCATCACTACATCTTCTAGCAGCCAACAATAGATCCCTCCCTTAACAACAGACCCCCCCAGCAACAATTGACCCTCCCCCACAACAACAGATCCCTCCCAGCAACAATTGACCCTCCCCACAACAACAGAGCCCTCCCAGCAACAATTGACCCTCCCCCACAACAACAAAGCCCTCCCAGCAACAATTGACCCTCCCCCACAACAACAGAGCCCCCTAGAAACAATTGACCCTTCCCCACAACAACAGAGCCCTCCCAGCAACAATTGACCCTCCCCCACAACAACAGAGCCCTCCCAGCAACAATTGACCCTCCGCCACAACAACAGATCCCTCCCAGCAACAATTGACCCTCTCCCACAACAACAGAGCCCTCCCAGCAACAATTGACCCTCCCCCACAACAACAGAGCCCTCCCAGCAACAATTGACCTTCTCCCACAACAACAGAGCCCTCCCAGCAACAATTGACCCTCCCCCACAACAACAGAGCCCTCCCAGGAACAATTGACCCTCCCCCACAACAACAGAGCCCTCCCAGCAACAATTGACCCTCCCCCACAACAACAGATCCCTCCCAGCAACAATTGACCCTCCCCCACAACAACAGAGCCCCCCTAGAAACAATTGACCCTCCCCCACAACAACAGAGCCCTCCCAGCAACAATTGACCCTCCCCCACAACAACAGAGCCCTCCCAGCAACAATTGACCCTCCGCCAGAACAACAGATCCCTCCCAGCAACAATTGACCCTCTCCCACAACAACAGAGCCCTCCCAGCAACAATTGACCCTCCCCCACAACAACAGAGCCCTCCCAGCAACAATTGACCCTCCCCCACAACAACAGAGCCCTCCCAGCAACAACTGACCCTCCCCCACAACAACAGATCCCTCCCAGCAACAAGTGACCCTCCCCCACAACAACAGAGCCTTCCCAGCAACAATTGACCCTACCCCACAACAACAGAGCCCTCCTAGCAACAATTGACCCTCCCTCACAACAACAGAGCCCTCCTAGCAACAATTGACCCTCCCCCACAACAACAGAGCCCTCCCAGCAACAAGTGACCCTCCCCCACAACAACAGAGCCTTCCCAGCAACAATTGACCCTCTCCCACAACAACAGAGCCCTCCCAGCAACAATTGACCCTCCCCCACAACAACAGAGCCCTCCCAGCAACAAGTGACCCTCCCCCAAAACAACAGATCCCTCCCAGCAACAATTGACCCTCTCCCACAACAACAGAGCCCTCCCAGCAACAATTGATCCACTACCAGCAATAATAGATCCCCCAGCAGCCAGCATCAATAGCCCCTCCAGCACACCCCAGAAACCCTTGCCATCACATACATTCCCCCTTGTTCCCGCTGAAAAAAAGCCCTGGGCAGTCGGATAGAAACGGACTGCCTGTCCGTTTCCACCCGACTGTCATCTGATTTGCCGGACGGATGGAGAGCGGATTCCCATATGTCTGTTTTGGCGTACGGAATTGGATCAGATGCCGGAGGGTGTAATCAGACAACCCGCCAGTTTATAGAGGTCTATGAATGGTCCAATCGGGTCCGCCTGAAAAACTGACAGGTGGACCTGATCGGACCATCAGTGTGAAAGGGGCTTATGAAAAAAATAGTATTCACAAAAGTTACATAATGGTTTTACTTCTGTGCTCATTGGTAAGATAGCAATATTTGACCCCTGACCTCTACCCCTTAATGCGGACTTTACAAAGGCAAGCACAGATGATCCCATATTGTGGTAAAGGGCCAATCACAGCAGCCCTTTACCATGTGTCCAGGCACAGCTGATCACATGTAAACAAATGCCGGTTATCAGCATTTCCTTTCCTCAGCGCTGTCACAGGTGACAGGGGACATTTACATTACAAGAGAAAAGTCCAGAGGGTCAAACCCAAGAGAGACAACAGGGAACAAGGGGAAGATGGGAAATGGAAAACATCAGCTGGGATTGCTCCAGATTGTCTTTGGGAGCGCCTAATATGTGCCAAAGAGGAGAAATTTAAGACATAGAAAAGGAGTTGACCATAGAAAATTTTGAAGAAAAAGAAAAATTCTCACAAATGCCTACTAAATACTGAAATAGCAGATATGTTTATGAGCCTTGAACGGTCTATAAAGCAAGAGATGGCGGTAATACATAAAGACCTGGGGCATGTTTTGCCACGGGTAGAAGAAACGGAAGCAAAACTGGATAAACATGCTCAAATAATAATAAATTTAGAAAAACAGATGGAGGAGATGCTGAAGGAGCAAAGGAGTCTGCTATATAAATTGGAAGATCAAGAAAACAGAGATAGAAGGAGTAATTTGAGGATAAGGGGTCTGCCCGAGACTCCACAAGGAGAAGATTTGATGGAGAAAACAAGGAAAATGTTCAATACAATAATGGGAAGACCAGCAACAGAGCACTTGAAGATTGACAGAGTACATAGAATAGGAAGATCCCAAGGAAACGTGAGTGAAAATCCCAGAGATGAGATTGTGCGATTCCATCACCATAAAGATAAAGCAGATATACAGTTGCAAGAAAAAGTATGTGAACCCCTTGGGATTACGTGGAGTTTTGCATGAATTGGGCATAAAATGTGCTCTGAACGTCATCTAAGTCACAACAATAGAAGAACACAGTCTGCTGAACATAATGCTACACAAACATTAGATGTTGCCATGGTTTAATTGCACATAACATGTAAACATTCACAGTGCAGGGAGGAAAAAGTATGTGAGGACCTAGCTTAATGACTTCTCCCAGAGCTAATTGGAGCCAGGAGTGAGCCAACCTTGACTCCAATCAGTGTGATGATATTGGATGTGTTGCTGACAGCTGTTCTGCCCTTAAAAAACACACACCTGTTTTGGGTTTACTGGTTTCAAGAAGCACTGTCTGATGTGAACCATTCCTCGCAGAAAAGAGCTCTCAGAAGACCTACGATCAAGAATTGTTGACTTGCATGAAGCTGGAAAGGGTTACAAAAGTATCTCCAAAAGCCTTGATGTTCATGTGTCCACGGTAAGACAGACTGTCTACAAATGGAGAAAGTTTAGCACTGTTGCTACTCTCCCTAGGCGTGGTCGTCCTGTAAAAATTACTGCAAGAGCACAGCGCAGAATGCTGCATGAGGTAAAGAAGAATCCCAGAGTGTCAGCTAAAGACCTACAGAAATCTCTGGCACATGCTAACATTTTTGTTGACACATCTACAATAAGGAAAACATTAAGCAAGAATGGAGTACATGGGAGGACACCACGGAGGAAGCCATTGCTGTCCAAAAAGAACATTGCAGCACGTTTGAAGTTTGCAAAAGAACACCTGGATGTTCCACAGCACTACTGGCAAAATATACTGTAGACAGATGAAACCAAGATTGAGTTGTTTGGGAAAAACACACAACACTATGTGTGGAGAAAAAAAGGCACAGCACACTAACATCAAAACCTCATCCCCACTGTGAAACATGGCGGAGGGAGCATCATGGTTTGTGGCTGCTTTGCTGCCTCAGGGCCTGGACGGATTGTTGTCATTGATGGGAAAATGAATTCCAGAGTTTATCAAGACATTTTGCAGGAAAACGTACGACCATCTGTCCGCCAACTGAAGCTCTGCAGAGGATGGGTGATGCAACAGGACAATGACCCATAGCATACAAGTAATTCAACAAAACAATGGCTGCAACAGCACAGAATACACCTTCTGGAGTGGCCCAGTCAGAGTCCTGACCTCAACCCGATTGAAATGCTGTGGCATGACCTTAAGAGAGTGATTCACACCAGACATCCCAAGAATATTACTACACTGAAACAGTTTTGTGAAGAGGAGTGGTCCAAAATTACTCCAGATCGTTGTGCAGGTCTGATCTGCAACTACAGGAAATGTTTGGTTGAGGTTACTGCTGCCAATGGAGGGTCAACCAGTAATTAAGTCCAAAGGTTCACAAATTTTTTCCTCCCTGCACTGTGAATGTTTACATGTTATGTGCAATTAAACCATGGCATCATCTAATGTTTGTGTAGTATTATGTTCAGCAGACTGTGTTCTTCTATTGTTGTGACTTAGATGACGTTCAGAGCACATTTTATGCCCAATTCATGTAAAACTCCACGTAATCCCAAGGGGTTCACATACTTTTTCTTGCAACTGTATGGAAGGAAGAAAAGAGGGACACCAGTAATAAAATACGAAGATGCAAGTTTTTAGATCTATGCTGATATAGCATCGGAAACTTTGACCAGAAGGAAAATGCTGAAACCATTACTGGAACAGATGTGAAAACAACAGTACGTTACATCTGGGGATTCCCAGCATGTCTAATTGGATGGAGAGACGGTCGCTCTGCAAGATTGAGATTCCAAGAAGATCTAAAAGACTTGTGAGAGACTAGAAATACAGAAAATAGACATCCCATTGTGGGAAGTGGAGGTAAAGGAGAATAGGGGAATAGAAAATGAGAGTTGGCAGTCAGTCCCCAAAAGGAGAGCACATCAGAGATAAAATAGGAGGGGGAGAGAAGGAAAGGGGGGGGCGGAGAAACTGAGAGGTCATGAGTAGAGATGAGCGAATCGAAGTAGGCGAAGTGGAATTCGAGTCGAATATTGGAAAATTTTCGATTCGCGCCAAATCCGAAAAATAGCCTACTTCGGACGCGCGAATCAAAATTTTTCCTAAAATGGTGGCGGACATGTGCGGCGACGGAGCGGGGATGTCTGGGAAGGTGCGCAGACAAGGCGCGCTGACCCATAATGCATTCCTTAATGACATGTGATCGCATTAGCCAATCAGCAGCCAGGCAGCCAGCACTGTGTAATGGTCGAGCTATAAATAGCGGCCATTTTAGAATTCTTCATTTGCCTCCAGTCATTCAAGAGAGGCAGACCGCTCTGTATTAGGGACAGAGTTAGGGCCACAGAAACGTTACTTGGGGACAGAGAAACGTTACTTAGGGACAGAGAAGCATTACTCAGGGACACAGAATTGTTAATGAGGGCAACAGAATCGTTACTTAGGGCCAAAGAAACGCTAGTTAGGGCCACAGAATTGTTACTCAGGGACAGACAGAATTGTTACTGAGTGCCAGAGAATTGTTACTTAGGGCCACAGAAACGTTAGTTAGGGCCACAGAATTGTTACTCAGGGACAGACACAGAATTGTTACTGAGGGCCACAGAACTGTTACTTAGGGCCACAGAAACGTTATTAGGGCCACAGAATTGTTACTCAGGGACAGACAGAATTGTTACTGAGTGCCAGAGCATTGTTACTTAGGGCCACAGAAACGTTAGTTAGGGCCACAGAATTGTTACTCAGGGACAGACACAGAATTGTTACTGAGGGCCACAGAACTGTTACTGAGGGCCACAGAAACGTTAGTTAGGGCCACAGAATTGTTACTCAGGGACAGACACAGAATTGTTACTGAGGGCCACAGAACTGTTACTTAGGGCCACAGAAACGTTAGTTAGGGCCACAGAATTGTTACTCAGGGACAGACACAGAATTGTTACTGAGGGCCACAGAATTGTTACTTAGGGCCACAGAATTGTTACTCAGGGACAGACAGAATTGTTACTGAGTGCCAGAGAATTGTTACTTAGGGCCACAGAAACGTTAGTTAGGGCCACAGAATTGTTACTCAGGGACAGACAGAATTGTTACTGAGTGCCAGAGAATTGTTACTTAGGGCCACAGAAACGTTAGTTAGGGCCACAGAATTGTTACTCAGGGACAGACACAGAATTGTTACTGAGGGCCACAGAATTGTTACTTAGGGCCACAGAAACGTTACTCAGGGACACAGAATTGTTACTGAGGGCCACAGAACTGTTACTTAGGGCCACAGAAACGTTATTAGGGCCACAGAATTGTTACTCAGGGACAGACAGAATTGTTACTGAGTGCCAGAGAATTGTTACTTAGGGCCACAGAAACGTTAGTTAGGGCCACAGAAAGGTTACTCAGGGACACAGAATTGTTACTGAGGGCCACAGAACTGTTACTTAGGGCCACAGAAACGTTAGATAGGGCCACAGAATTGTTACTCAGGGACAGACACAGAATTGTTACTGAGGGCCACAGAATTGTTACTTAGGGCCACAGAATTGTTACTCAGGGACAGACAGAATTGTTACTGAGTGCCAGAGAATTGTTACTTAGGGCCACAGAAACGTTAGTTAGGGCCACAGAATTGTTACTCAGGGACAGACACAGAATTGTTACTGAGGGCCACAGAATTGTTACTTAGGGCCACAGAAACGTTACTCAGGGACACAGAATTGATACTGAGGGCCACAGAACTGTTACTTAGGGCCACAGAAACGTTAGTTAGGGCCACAGAATTGTTACTCAGGGACAGACACAGAATTGTTACTGAGGGCCACAGAATTGTTACTTAGGGCCACAGAAACGTTACTCAGGGACACAGAATTGTTACTGAGGGCCACAGAACCGTTACTTAGGGCCACAGAATTGTTACTCAGGGACAGACACAGAATTGTTACTCAGGGACAAGAATTGTTACTGAGGGCCACAGAACCGTTACTTAGGGCCACAGAAACGTTACTCAGGGACACAGAATTGTTACTGAGGGCCACATAACCATTACTTAGGGCCACATAATTGTTACTCAGGGACAGACACAGAATTGTTACTGAGGGACACAGAATTGTTACTGAGGGCCACAACCGTTACTTAGGGCCACAGAATTGTTACTCAGGGACACAGAACCGTTACTGAGGGCCACAGACCGTTACTTAGGGCCACAGAATTGTTACTCAGGGACAGACACAGAATTGTTACTGAGGGCCACAGAATTGTTACTTAGGGCCACAGAAACGTTACTCAGGGACACAGAATTGATACTGAGGGCCACAGAACTGTTACTTAGGGCCACAGAAACGTTAGTTAGGGCCACAGAATTGTTACTCAGGGACAGACACAGAATTGTTACTGAGGGCCACAGAATTGTTACTTAGGGCCACAGAAACGTTACTCAGGGACACAGAATTGTTACTGAGGGCCACAGAACCGTTACTTAGGGCCACAGAATTGTTACTCAGGGACAGACACAGAATTGTTACTCAGGGACACAGAATTGTTACTGAGGGCCACAGAACCGTTACTTAGGGCCACAGAAACGTTACTCAGGGACACAGAATTGTTACTGAGGGCCACATAACCGTTACTTAGGGCCACATAATTGTTACTCAGGGACAGACACAGAATTGTTACTGAGGGACACAGAATTGTTACTGAGGGCCACAACCATTACTTAGGGCCACAGAATTGTTACTCAGGGACACAGAACCGTTACTGAGGGCCACAGACCGTTACTTAGGGCCACAGAATTGTTACTCAGGGACAGACACAGAATTGTTACTGAGGGCCACAGAATTGTTACTTAGGGCCACAGAAACGTTACTCAGGGACACAGAATTGATACTGAGGGCCACAGAACTGTTACTTAGGGCCACAGAAACGTTAGTTAGGGCCACAGAATTGTTACTCAGGGACAGACACAGAATTGTTACTGAGGGCCACAGAATTGTTACTTAGGGCCACAGAAACGTTACTCAGGGACACAGAATTGTTACTGAGGGCCACAGAACCGTTACTTAGGGCCACAGAATTGTTACTCAGGGACAGACACAGAATTGTTACTCAGGGACACAGAATTGTTACTGAGGGCCACAGAACCGTTACTTAGGGCCACAGAAACGTTACTCAGGGACACAGAATTGTTACTGAGGGCCACATAACCGTTACTTAGGGCCACATAATTGTTACTCAGGGACAGACACAGAATTGTTACTGAGGGACACAGAATTGTTACTGAGGGCCACAACCGTTACTTAGGGCCACAGAATTGTTACTCAGGGACACAGAACCGTTACTGAGGGCCACAGACCGTTACTTAGGGCCACAGAATTGTTACTCAGGGACACAGAATTGTTACTGAGGGCCACAGAACCGTTACTTAGGGCCACAGAATTGTTACTCAGGGACAGACACAGAATTGTTACTGAGGGACACAGAATTGTTACTGAGGGCCACAGAAACGTTAATCAGGGACACAGAATTGTTACTGAGGGCCACAGAACCGTTACTTAGGGCCACATAAACGTTAATCAGGGACACAGAATTGTTACTGAGGGCCACAGAACCGTTACTTAGGGCCACAGAATTGTTACTCACGGACAGACACAGAATTGTTTCTTGAGGGACACAGAATTGTTACTGAGGGCCACAGAACCGTTACTTAGGGCCACAGAAACGTTAATCAGGGACACAGAATTGTTACTGAGGGCCACAGAACCGTTACTTAGGGCCACGTAAACGTTAATCAGGGACAGACACAGAATTGTTACTGAGGGACACAGAATTGTTACTGAGGGACACAGAATTGTTACTGAGGGCCACAGAACCGTTACTTAGGGCCACAGAATTGTTACTTAGGGACACAGAATTGTTACTGAGGGCCACAGAACCGTTACTTAGGGCCACAGAATTGTTACTTAGGGACACAGAATTGTTACTGAGGGCCACAGAACCGTTACTTAGGGCCACAGATTTGTTACTTAGGGACACAGAATTGTTACTGAGGGCCACAGAACTGTTACTTAGGGCCACAGAATTGTTACTCGGACAGACACAGAATTGTTACTCAGGGACACAGAATTGTTACTGAGGGCCACAGAACCGTTACTTAGGGCCACAGAATTGTTACTCAGGGACACAGAATTGTTACTGAGGGCCACAGAACTGTTACTTAGGGCCACAGAATTGTTACTCAGGGACACTGAATTGTTACTGAGGGCCACAGAACTGTTACTTAGGGCCACAGAATTGTTACTCGGACAGACACAGAATTGTTACTCAGGGACACAGAATTGTTACTGAGGGCCACAGAACCGTTACTTAGGGCCACAGAATTGTTACTCGGACACAGAATTGTTACTGAGGGCCACAGAACTGTTACTTAGGGCCACAGAATTGTTACTCAGGGACACTGAATTGTTACTGAGGGCCACAGAACTGTTACTTAGGGCCACAGAAAGGTTACTCAGGGACACAGAATTGTTACTGAGGGCCACAGAACTGTTACTTAGGGCCACAGAATTGTTACTCGGACAGACACAGAATTGTTACTCAGGGACACAGAATTGTTACTGAGGGCCACAGAACCGTTTCTTAGGGCCACATAAACGTTAATCAGGGACACAGAATTGTTACTGAGGGCCACAGAACCGTTACTTAGGGCCACAGAATTGTTACTCAGAGACAGACACAGAATTGTTACTGAGGGACACAGAATTGTTACTGAGGGCCACAGAACCGTTACTTAGGGCCACAGAATTGTTACTCAGGGACAGACACAGAATTGTAACTCAGGGACACAGAATTGTTACTCAGGGACACAGAATCGTTGAATTAAAGAGTATGTCAGACAACATGCAGAGGAGTGGCAGAGGAGGCAATGTTTTAGGAGCGGGCAGACGTGGCAGCAGAGGAAGGGGTCGAGGCAGCACTATTCGCAGCCAGAGGCCAGTGCTCCCGGTGTCATCCAGCGGTCGTGTCTCCACCGACAACCCTGCCGTCGTCGATTGGTTGGCTCGGTCGTCTTCCTCTTCCCAGGTCACCTCTGACACCTACAGCCAATGGTCGGTGGGTACGTCAGACACAACCGTTAGTTGGCATGGACCAAGCTCACTGAAATCACGTGTCCTCTACCTGCCCCTGTCCTTTGGTGTTCCCTCACCAAGTGAAGTATCGCATGCTGTGGGCTCAGCCCCACTGTACAGTGAGGAAGAGCTAACAGAGGGCGGTCAGGAACGGGGGGGAGACATCAGCCTTTTCAGCAGCCAGGCGAAGAAGTAGTGGCGAGGAGAGTGGCTCGGTAGCCGGTCTAGAGACAGGTCTGTCTCCTGACCCAGACGCAGCCGAGGGGGCTAGTAGTGAGGTGGAGACCCTACTTGATGATGAGGAGGTTGATCGCACTTGGCAGCCTCGTCGTCATCAGGTAATTTCTTCCGCATCATCAGGAGAAGAGGGTGGCAGCTTGGCAGCGAGCGAAACAGTCAGTGGGTTGCCCAGGAGACAGCAGCAGGGTCGCAGCAGTGTCAGTGGAGCCAAACGGCCACGGAGTAGAGCACCAGCTCCACTGCAGCCTACCACCACGGCCAGTAGTGGTGCCGGTGTGCACGGAGGAAGCAGCAGTCAGCCAGTGAGGAGTATTGGGGGCAAAGTTTCCTACTCGGCGGTGTGGCAATTTTTTGTCAAGCCGCCCGAGGAAGTAAACGTAGCCGTATGTCGACTATGTGGCCAGAAAGTCAAGCGTGGCCAGGGGGCCCATGTTGGGACTACAGCGTTGCGGCAGCATATGCAGCGTCGCCATTTGGTGGCCTGGGAAAACCGTGATAAAGATACGGCGGTTCTGCCCGCCCCAGCCCCCGCTCCATCACCCGCTCCGTTACTTGCTCCGTCACCCGACGTCAATCGCCCTCCATCAGCCAGTCAAGGCTCCAACACCTCTGCTGAGGGGAGTTCTCGCTCGTTGGCATCTTCCGCTCGTTCAGATGCTCCTTCTCCTGCTACTCCTCTTCACGGATTCCGTCAGCAGTCTTTCTTGGAATCCGTTTCCAAGAGACAACAGTTTGCGAGCACGCACCCGACGGTGCAAAAGCTGAACGTCCTCCTGTCCAAGTTGCTGGTGCTGCAGTCCCTCCCTTTCCAAGTGGTGGACTCAGCACCTTTCCGAGAAATGATGGCTTGTGCCGCGCCGCGGTGGAGAGTGCCAAGCCGTCATTTCTTCGCCAAAAAGGCAGTGCCAGCCCTGCATTCACATGTAGAAGAGATGGTGGGCCAGTCTTTGAGCATGTCGGTCTCTGCCAAAGTGCACGGCAGCGCCAACGTGTGGAGCTGTAACTACGGTCAGGGACAGTACATGTCATTTACGGCCCACTGGGTGAACGTGGTGCCGTCACAGCCGCACCAGCAACTTGGACTGGTCACGCCGCTTTTGCCTCCAAGTTTGCACGTCCTTGGTCCGGCAAAGATGTCCGCCTCTACCACCTCTTCTTCCGCCGTGTCCTCAGCCGCCACCCCCGTGCCAAGTCCCATTACCCGACCGGCATATCACATGTGCAGGGCGCAACGGTGTCACGCTGTGCTGCACCTGGTATGCCTTGGCGAACGTAGTCACACAGGGGAGGAACTTCTCAGTGTAATGAACAGAGAAATCGACAGATGGCTGTCTCCGCGCAAACTCAAAATCGGAACCATGTTGACCGACAACGGAAAGAACATGGTGTCTGCTCTGCGTCAAGGAAGGTTGTGCCATGCGCCATGCATGGCTCACGTGTTCAATCTGGTTGTCAAGCGGTTCCTAAAATCCACCATCCCACTGCAAGACATCCTTAAAATGTCACGTAAACTTTGCATGCATTTCAGCCATTCCTACACCGCAAAGCACACCCTCCTTGAGCTGCAGTGGCAGAACGGAATTGCACAGCATCGCCTGATCTGCGACGTTGCAACAAGGTGGAATTCAACCCTACACATGTTAGACCGCCTTTACGAACAGCGAAAGGCCATCATTTCCTGATGTTACAAGCGGATAAAGGTACTCCCCTGTGTAACTTTGATGTCAGCCATTGGCAGCTCATGCGTGACACCTGCCGCTTGCTCAGGCCCTTTGAGGAGGCCACGCTATTCGTGAGTCGGCAGGACTATGGGATGAACGACGTCATTCCTCTGTTGCACGTCCTGGAACAAATGCTGTTAACAATGGCTGGTCAGGGTGCGGTAGACGTGGCGCACAGATCTCAACGCCACATGACCCCTGTGGGGGCAGGACAGGAAGAAGAGGAGGAGGTAGAGGAGGACATTTGTGCTCAGGAATTATTGAGTGAAATGGGTGGTTTTTCCACTCAGCGGACAGGAGTGGAGGAGCAGGAGCATCTGGTAGAGGAGGAGGAGGAGGAGACAGAGGACCCAGACGCACCGTGGCAGTATGCTGTGGAGATGGAGGCAGGGAGTCCCTCGCATTCCTTGGCACAAATGGCCCATAGCATGCTCGGTTGCTTGCGTAGCGACAGCCGAATAATAACCATCAGACAGAGGGATGACTTTTGGCTGTCCACCTTGTTGGACCCTCGCTACCGTTCAAAAATGGTGGCCTTTTTCACACCTGCTGAGAGGGAGGCCAAAATAACGTACTATAAAAACCACCTATGTAGTCAGTTGGTCTCTGCCTTTGTGCGCCAACGTCCATCCTCAGACACTGTGGGCCCTGTGCGCTCGCATTCCGCTGCCATGGCAGCAGGGGAGGGGTGGGGTGGTAGGAGCAGTGGCAGCTCCACCAGCAGCGGCTGCCTCAGTCTGCAGTCGATGATGAGTAGCTTTCTTCACCAGCGCAGTGAGGAAACTACTAACCAGCCGCAGCAGCAGCAGCATCAGGTGGACCTGGAGCAGGACCTTAAACAACAGGCTTGGGCCTACTTGGACAGCACCCTGCCAACCGAGGTAGACAATCCCCTTGACTACTGGGCAACGAAACTTGACCTTTGGCCCCAACTAGCTGAATTTGCCCTTGAAAGGCTGTCATGCCCGGCCAGTAGCGTGGCATCGGAGCGCGTGTTTAGTGCGGCAGGAGGTATTGTAACTCCGCGGAGGACACGACTGTCCACCCAAAGTGTGGAGAGACTCACGTTTGTGAAAATGAATCAGGCGTGGATTAGTCTGGATTTCAAACCACCAGTTCCTGACACAACTGACTAAATCCGCCATGAATCATGCCTCAAACATGTGCCACTTTCAGGTCTCCTCACACACTGCTGGTGTGTTCCATTTTTTGTCATAGGGTGCTGGCAGATTACGGGCCTCCCATAGCTGCTGCCAGGCCCCTAATCTGCCATGGGCCCCTATACCGCCTCCTCATGCTGCTGCCAGGTCCAGAGTCTGTCATGGGTCCCTGTACGGCCTCCCATTGCTGCTGTCTCCATCGCCACACTCTGCCATGTGCCACTTTCAGGTCTCCTCACACACTGCTGGTGTGTTCAATTTTTTGACATAGGGTGCTGGCAGATTACGGGCCTCCCATAGCTGCTGCCAGGCCCGTAATCTGCCATGGGCCCCTATATACCGCCTCCTCATGCTGCTGCCAGGTCCAGAGTCTCTCATGGGTCCCTGTACGGCCTCCCATTGCTGCTGTCTCCATCGCCACACTCTGCCATGTGCCACTTTCAGGTCTCCTCACACACTGCTGGTGTGTTCAATTTTTTGACATAGGGTGCTGGCAGATTACGGGCCTCCCATAGCTGCTGCCAGGCCCCTAATCTGCCATAGGCCCCTATATACCGCCTCCTCATGCTGCTGCCAGGTCCAGAGTCTCTCATGGGTCTCTGTACGGCCTCCCATTGCTGCTGTCTCCATCGCCACACTCTGCCATGTGCCACTTTCAGGTCTCCTCACACACTGCTGGTGTGTTCAATTTTTTGACATAGGGTGCTGGCAGATTACGGGCCTCCCATAGCTGCTGCCAGGCCCCTAATCTGCCATAGGCCCCTATATACCGCCTCCTCATGCTGCTGCCAAGTCCAGAGTCTGTCATGGGTCCCTGTACGGCCTCCCATTGCTGCTGTCTCCATCGCCACACTCTGCCATGTTCCACTTTCAGGTCTCCTCACACACTGCTGGTGTGTTCCATTTTTTGTCATAGGGTGCTGGCAGTTTACGGGCCTCCCATAGCTGCTGCCAGGCCCCTAATCTGCCATGGGCCCCTGTACTGCCTCCTCATGCTGCTGCCAAGTCCACAGTGTCTCATGCCATGTGCCACTTTCAGGTCTCCTCACACTGCTGGTGTGTTCCATTTTTTGTCATAGGGTGCTGGCAGATTATGGGCCTCCCATAGCTGCTGCCAGGCCCCTAATCTGCCATGGGCCCCTGTACCGCCTCCTCATGCTGCTGCCAGGTCCAGAGTCTCTCATGGGTCCCTGTACGGCCTCCCATTGCTGCTGTCTCCATCGCCACACTCTGCCATGTGCCACTTTCAGGTCTCCTCACACACTGCTGGTGTGTTCAATTTTTTGACATAGGGTGCTGGCAGATTACGGGCCTCCCATAGCTGCTGCCAGGCCCCTAATCTGCCATGGGCCCCTATATACCGCCTCCTCATGCTGCTGCCAAGTCCAGAGTCTGTCATGGGTCCCTGTACGGCCTCCCATTGCTGCTGTCTCCATCGCCACACTCTGCCATGTGCCACTTTCAGGTCTCCTCACACTGCTGGTGTGTTGAATTTTTTGACATAGGGTGCTGGCAGATTACGGGCCTCCTATAGCTGCTGCCAGGCCCCTAATCTGCCATAGGCCCCTATATACCGCCTCCTCATGCTGCTGCCAAGTCCAGAGTCTGTCATGGGTCCCTGTACGGCCTCCCATTGCTGCTGTCTCCATCGCCACACTCTGCCATGTGCCACTTTCAGGTCTCCTCACACACTGCTGGTGTGTTCAATTTTTTGACATAGGGTGCTGGCAGATTACGGGCCTCCCATAGCTGCTGCCAGGCCCCTAATCTGCCATAGGCCCCTATATACCGCCTCCTCATGCTGCTGCCAAGTCCAGAGTCTGTCATGGGTCCCTGTACGGCCTCCCATTGCTGCTGTCTCCATCGCCACACTCTGCCATGTGCCACTTTCAGGTCTCCTCACACTGCTGGTGTGTTGAATTTTTTGACATAGGGTGCTGGCAGATTACGGGCCTCCTATAGCTGCTGCCAGGCCCCTAATCTGCCATAGGCCCCTATATACCGCCTCCTCATGCTGCTGCCAAGTCCAGAGTCTGTCATGGGTCCCTGTACGGCCTCCCATTGCTGCTGTCTCCATCGCCACACTCTGCCATGTGCCACTTTCAGGTCTCCTCACACTGCTGGTGTGTTGAATTTTTTGACATAGGGTGCTGGCAGATTACGGGCCTCCTATAGCTGCTGCCAGGCCCCTAATCTGCCATAGGCCCCTATATACCGCCTCCTCATGCTGCTGCCAAGTCCAGAGTCTGTCATGGGTCCCTGTACGGCCTCCCATTGCTGCTGTCTCCATCGCCACACTCTGCCATGTGCCACTTTCAGGTCTCCTCACACACTGCTGGTGTGTTCAATTTTTTGACATAGGGTGCTGGCAGATTACGGGCCTCCCATAGCTGCTGCCAGGCCCCTAATCTGCCATGGGCCCCTATATACCGCCTCCTCATGCTGCTGCCAAGTCCAGAGTCTGTCATGGGTCCCTGTACGGCCTCCCATTGCTGCTGTCTCCATCGCCACACTCTGCCATGTGCCACTTTCAGGTCTCCTCACACTGCTGGTGTGTTGAATTTTTTGACATAGGGTGCTGCCAGATTACGGGCCTCCTATAGCTGCTGCCAGGCCCCTAATCTGCCATGGGCCCCTATATACCGCCTCCTCATGCTGCTGCCAAGTCCAGAGTCTGTCATGGGTCCCTGTACGGCCTCCCATTGCTGCTGTCTCCATCGCCAAACTCTGCCATGTGCCACTTTCAGGTCTCCTCACACTGCTGGTGTGTTGAATTTTTTGACATAGGGTGCTGCCAGATTACGGGCCTCCTATAGCTGCTGCCAGGCCCCTAATCTGCCATAGGCCCCTATATACCGCCTCCTCATGCTGCTGCCAAGTCCAGAGTCTGTCATGGGTCCCTGTACGGCCTCCCATTGCTGCTGTCTCCATCGCCACACTCTGCCATGTGCCACTTTCAGGTCTCCTCACACTGCTGGTGTGTTGAATTTTTTGACATAGGGTGCTGGCAGATTACGGGCCTCCTATAGCTGCTGCCAGGCCCCTAATCTGCCATGGGCCCCTATATACCGCCTCCTCATGCTGCTGCCAAGTCCAGAGTCTGTCATGGGTCCCTGTACGGCCTCCCATTGCTGCTGTCTCCATCGCCACACTCTGCCATGTGCCACTTTCAGGTCTCCTCACACTGCTGGTGTGTTGAATTTTTTGACATAGGGTGCTGGCAGATTACGGGCCTCCTATAGCTGCTGCCAGGCCCCTAATCTGCCATGGGCCCCTATATACCGCCTCCTCATGCTGCTGCCAAGTCCAGAGTCTGTCATGGGTCCCTGTACGGCCTCCCATTGCTGCTGTCTCCATCGCCACACTCTGCCATGTGCCACTTTCAGGTCTCCTCACACACTGCTGGTGTGTTCAATTTTTTGACATAGGGTGCTGGCAGATTACGGGCCTCCCATAGCTGCTGCCAGGCCCCTAATCTGCCATGGGCCCCTATATACCGCCTCCTCATGCTGCTGCCAAGTCCAGAGTCTGTCATGGGTCCCTGTACGGCCTCCCATTGCTGCTGTCTCCATCGCCACACTCTGCCATGTGCCACTTTCAGGTCTCCTCACACACTGCTGGTGTGTTGAATTTTTTGACATAGGGTGCTGGCAGATTACGGGCCTCCTATAGCTGCTGCCAGGCCCCTAATCTGCCATAGGCCCCTATATACCGCCTCCTCATGCTGCTGCCAGGTCCAGAGTCTCTCATGGGTCCCTGTACGGCCTCCCATTGCTGCTGTCTCCATCGCCACACTCTGCCATGTGCCACTTTCAGGTCTCCTCACACTGCTGGTGTGTTCCATTTTTTGTCATAGGGTGCTGGCAGATTACGGGCCTCCCATAGCTGCTGCCAGGCCCCTAATCTGCCATGGGCCCCTATACCGACTCCTCATGCTGTGACGTTGCAACAAGGTGGAATTCAACCCTACATATGTTAGACCGCCTTTACGAACAGCAAAAGGCCATCACAGATTTCCTGATGTTAAAAGCGGATAAAGGTACTCCCTGTGTAACTTAGATGTCAGCCATTGGCAGCTCATGCGTGGCACCTGCGCTTGCTCAGGCCCTTTGAGGAGGCCACGCTATTCGTGAGTCGGCAGGACTATGGGATGAACGACGTCATTCCTCTGTTGCACGTCCTGGAACAAATGCTGTTAACAATGGCTGGTCAGGGTGCGGTAGACGTGGCGCACAGATCTCAACGCCACATGACCCCTGTGGGGGCAGGACAAGAAGAAGAGGAGGAGGTAGAGGAGGACATTGGTGCTCAGGAATTATTGAGTGAAATGGGTGGTTTTTCCACTCAGCGGACAGGAGTGGAGGAGCAGGAGCATCTGGTAGAGGAGGAGGAGGAGGAGACAGAGGACCCAGACGCACCGTGGCAGTATGCTGTGGAGATGGAGGCAGGGAGTCCCTCGCATTCCTTGGCACAAATGGCCCATAGCATGCTCGCTTGCTTGCGTAGCGACAGCCGAATAATAACCATCAGACAGAGGGATGACTTTTGGCTGTCCACCTTGTTGGACCCTCGCTACCGTTCAAAAATGGTGGCCTTTTTCACACCTGCTGAGAGGGAGGCCAAAATAACGTACTATAAAAACCACCTATGTAGTCAGCTGGTCTCTGCCTGTCTGCGCCAACGTCCATCCTCAGACACTGTGGGCCCTGTGCGCTCGCGTTCCACTGCCATGGCAGCAGGGGAGGGGTGGGGTGGTAGGAGCAGTGGCAGCTCCACCAGCAGCGGCTGCCTCAGTCTGCAGTCGATGATGAGTAGCTTTCTTCACCAGCGCAGTGAGGAAACTACTAACCAGCCGCAGCAGCAGCAGCAGCAGCAGCAGCATCAGGTGGACCTGGAGCAGGACCTCAAACAACAGGCTTAGGCCTACTTGGACAGCACCCTGCCAACCGAGGTAGACAATCCCCTTGACTACTGGGCAACGAAACTTGACCTTTGGCCCCAACTAGCTGAATTTGCCCTTGAAAGGCTGTCATGCCCGGCCAGTAGCGTGGCATCGGAGCGCGTGTTTAGTGCGGCAGGAGGTATTGCAACTCCGCGGAGGACACGACTGTCCACCCAAAGTGTGGAGAGACTGACGTTTGTGAAAATGAATCAGGCGTGGATTAGTCTGGATTTCAAACCACCAGTTCCTGACACAACTGACTAAATCCGCCATGAATCATGCCCCAAACATGTGCCACTTTCAGGTCTCCTCACACTGCTGGTGTGTTCCATTTTTTGTCATAGGGTGCTGGCAGATTACGGGCCTCCCATAGCTGCTGCCAGGCCCCTAATCTGCCATGGGCCCCTATACCGCCTCCTCATGCTGCTGCCAAGTCCAGAGTCTCTCATGGGTCCCTGTACGGCCTCCCATTGCTGCTGTCTCCATCGCCACACTCTGCCATGTGCCACTTTCAGGTCTCCTCACACTGCTGGTGTGTTCCATTTTTTGTCATAGGGTGCTGGCAGATTACGGGCCTCCCATAGCTGCTGCCAGGCCCCTAATCTGCCATGGGCCCCTATACCGCCTCCTCATGCTGCTGCCAGGTCCAGAGTCTCTCATGGGTCCCTGTACGACCTCCCATTGCTGCTGTCTCCATCGCCACACTCTGCCATGTGCCACTTTCAGGTCTCCTCACACTGCTGGTGGGTTCCATTTTTTGTCATAGGGTGCTGGCAGATTACGGGCCTCCCATAGCTGCTGCCAGGCCCCTAATCTGCCATGGGCCCCCGTACCGACTCCTCATGCTGCTGCCAGGCCCGTAATCTGTCATGGGCCCCTGTTGTCGCTTGTTGGCATATTCCGCTCGTTCAGATGCTCCTTCTCCTGCTACTCCTCTTCACGGATTCCGTCAGCAGTCTTTCTTGGAATCCGTTTCCAAGAGACAACAGTTTGCGAGCACGCACCCGACGGTGCAGAAGCTGAACGTCCTCCTGTCCAAGTTGCTGCTGCCAGGCTCGTAATCTGTCATGCGCCCCTGTACCGCCTCCTCATGCTGCTGCCAGGTCCAGAGTGTGTCATGGGCCCCCGTACTGACTCCTCATGCTGCTGCCAGGCCCGTAATCTGTCATGGGCCCCTGTACCGCCTCCCCATGCTGCTGCCAGGTCCAGAGTGTGTCATGGGTCCCTGTACGGCCTCCCATTGCTGCTGCCAGGCCCGTAATCTGCCATGGGCCCCCGTACCGACTCCTCATGCTGCTGCCAGGCCCGTAATCTGTCATGGGCCCCTGTACCGCCTCCTCATGCTGCTGCCAGGTCCAGAGTGTGTCATGGGTCCCTGTACGGCCTCCCATTGCTGCTGTCTCTATCGCCACACTCTGCCATGTGCCACTTTCAGGTCTCCTCACACTGCTGGTGGTTTCCATTTTTGTCATAGGGTGCTGTATGGCCTCCCATTGCTGCTGCCTCCACCGCCACACTGTGGCTCCACACTCTGGTTTTGGCCCCGTGACTGCCCAAATGAGTGAAGTGTGCGGTGATTCTAAGATCGACGGCACTCATCTGCATGTCATACTGACTGACAGTATTATTTCTCTTCCCCAGCAGACTCCAAGGGCATTTAAATTAAAGGTACAGTGTTCAGCACTAATATTAAGTCTCTCTGAAGCCTAGAAACACCCTTTTTTAAGTTAAATTCACAGCGAATATATTCGACTCGAATCGAAATTTTTCCACGAATTCGCCGAATCAGTCGAATCGAATTTTTGAATACTTCGCTCATCTCTAGTCATGAGAGAACCTCCCTTGTGGGTTTTTTTTTGTTTTCTCTCTTCCCTCTCCTTTGCCTCTTCTCTTTTTCCTTAGTAGGATAAGAATTTTAGATGAGAGGCGGAAAACAGGAGACCACATATACATCCAAAACACGTGGCCTAGGGACTGGGAGCATGGTCATGGTGGGTGTGTGGGGTCAATGTTTCATCCTAGTCTGGAATCGACCTAGGACCACAAACAATTCAAAGGCAAGATGCGAGCCTAGGGGCTTTGGGGGGGAAAGAGGGGGGTACAGGGGATGAGAACTGTGGGGGGGATATTCTCATGTTCCTTGGGATGGACAAATATACTCTCGTTGGGATGAATTTAGTTGAGGAAAAAAGAAAACAAATATGGAAAATGGAGGAGGTTAACTTTATGACCTATAGTGTAAAGGGTTTGAATACTCTGGGGAAGAGACATAAGACTCTCAGAGAATTACAGCAGAGATCTATTGCAGTAGTGTTTCTACAGGAGATCCATCTATTACAGGAAACAAATGTTGTTATTAGAGATGAGCGAATCGAACATGACGAAGTGGAATTCGTTCCGAAGATTTGGAAAAATTCGATTCGCGACGAATCCGAAGATTAGCAAACTTCGGATGCACGAATCGAATTTTCCCAAAAATGGCGGCGACATGTGTGGCGACGGAGAAAATGGACAGAGAAGATGGGGCGGGGATCTCTGGGAAGGCGCGCAGACAAGGCGCGCTGACCCATAATGCATTCATGACATGTGATCGCATTAGCCAATCAGCAGCCAGCCAGCACTGTGTAATGGTGGAGCTATAAATCGCGGCCATCTTAGAATTCTCCATTAGCCTACGGTCATTCAAGAGAGACAGACCTGTGTGTATTAAGGGACAGAGTTAGGGCCACAGAGACTTTAGGGCCACAGAATCGTTACTCAGGGACACAGAATCGTTACTCAGGGACACAGAATCGTTACTCAGGGACACAGAATCGTTACTTAGGGCCACAGCTATCAAAGAATCGAAAATTTAAAGTGACATACACCCTTTTTTTTTTGGTGGCTGTCGTGCACAGTTGGTGCTGCAGTTTGCCGATTGTGCAAAATAAACTGATTTTCTGCTTCACAACCACTATTGTACGTTCAAAGAGTTAAATCCATTTACACGCCGGCTGGCGGTAATATTTTTTGGGTGATTAGTGCATTCCAGTGACAGAAACGTACAGTTTCCAGCCAACGGCAAGCTGCAATTGACCGATTGTGTACAATAAACTGACTTTCTGCTTCACAACCACTATTGTACGTTCAAAGAGTTAAATCCATTTACACGCCGGGTGGCGGTAATATTTTTTGGGTGATTAGTGCATTCCAGTGACATAAACGTACAGTTTCCAGCCAACGGCAAGCTGCAATTGACCGATTGTGCTAAATAAACTGACTTTCTGCTTCACAACCACTATTGTACGTTCAAAGAGTTAAATCCATTTACACGCCGGCTGGCGGTAATATTTTTTGGCCCCCTGTACCGGCTCCTCATGAACGTGGTTCAGCGGGTTTGCATCACTTAACGGCAAATCGTTGACAAACGCTGGGACGTTCAGTGTTGTGCGCATTAAGCCAGACACCAAAGGGCAGCACAGACCTGTTATTACTCGCTCAAGCATGGCTGAACAAAACCAGTCTCTACCACAAATTGGACCCAGACCTGCCCAGGGTCTCGTAAGTAGATTGCACGGAGGAGTAGAGTTCGTTATTGGAATTAACTGTGAGGGACTTTTAAACCTAGGCCTGTGTATGGCCTTCAATTGAAGCTGCTTCTGCTCCGCCACTCTGCCATTGGACTCTTGATAGTCGTCTCCCCACGCTGCTGCTGGGGGGACTTTTTAACATAGGCCTCTGTATGGCCTTCAATTTTAGCTGCTTACGCTCCGCCACTCTGCCATGGGCCCCTGTACCGCCTCCTCATGCTGCTGCCAGGCCCGTAATCTGCCATGGGCCCCCGTACCGACTCCTCATGCTGCTGCCAGGCCCGTAATCTGTCATGGGCCCCTGTACCGCGTCCTCATGCTGCTGCCAGGTCCAGAGTGTGTCATGGGTCCCTGTACGGCCTCCCATTGCTGCTGTCTCCATCGCCACACTCTGCCATGTGCCACTTTCAGGTCTCCTCACACTGCTGGTGGGTTCCATTTTGTCATAGGGTGCTGTATGGCCTCCCATTGCTGCTGCCTCCACCGCCACACTGTGGCTCCACACTCTGGTTTTGGCCCCGTGACTGCCCAAATGAGTGAAGTGTGCGGTGATTCTAAGATCGACGGCACTCATCTGCATGTCATACTGACTGACAGTATTAGTTCTCTTCCCCAGCAGACTCCAAGTGCATTTAAATTAAAGGTACAGTGTTCTGCACTAATATAAAGGCTCTCTGAAGCCTAGAAACACCCTTTTTATAAGTTAAATTCGCAGCGTATATATTCGGCTCGAAGCGAATTTATTCGGCGAATTCGGCGAATCAGCCGAACCGAATTTTTGAATAATTCGCTCATCTCTAGTTGTTATATTCTAAATACTATCCAACCTGGTATTATGCAGATTCACCAGCTAGGCATGCTAAAGGGGTAGATTTAAGTTGGTAGATCCAGGTCGATTTCTATTCCTGAGGGGAAGGCAACGGGAAATAGAATGTACAATGGTAAATATATATTGCCCCAATAGAAATCCAATGACCTATCTGAAGAATATATTAAGAAGACTCTTGGATTTTAAGAAGGGTAAATTAATTGTGGCAGGAGATTTTAATTGCTATAAACAGTGAATACTTGTGAGCTATTATGTATGAGGTCTTCAGTAAATTATAGATAATTAATAAATAATTATCTACTGGTGTCATGCGCTTGGTGCGCTGGCACTCACACAGACTCACTTACTAGTGTTATTAAAGTAACAAAGATATAAATAGTGCCACGCTCCTATTGCTCTATAAAATAGTTAAATACAATCTACTCTCTTTCCAATGAATATATATATATTGAAACCTCTGCAAAATCCATAAACCACTATACTTAGTGGGTAAAAATAATAAATGAATCACTGTGACTGGTGAATCAAATAAATAATTGTAGAAAAAACTTAATAGCTTAGGCTGATATCAATCAATTAATTGTGACCAATAAATTAAATTAAAATTAAAGTGTGTATAAATACTTGGTGCCACTCATCAATCCACCAATATTGTGCAAAGACATATATTAATATTAATGTGCAAGTGCAAACATAATAATACATGAATGAATAAAAGTCTTTTGAAATAAGTGCAATGTGCAGGTGAGTTCCTTATTCCCTTTTGCCTCAGGTGCCTTGTGATCTCCCTATGCGCTCACCTTAATATTTGCCCAAATAAATTCAGGCAAATACGCTTTTAATCCTTCCAGGATTGATGGGATTTTGCTGATGTATATGATGTTCCACGAGGTAAGTATAGATCTATTATGGATACTCCTGTACTCTCCTTTCTCTCCTTAGGTTGCTGCTCATAGGTATTAAGACCAGCTCTATAGGGATCTCCTTGTTCCCCTCCTGGGGTCACCTTCTTCTCATATCCTCCCTCTCATCACGTTCACCACAAACGGTTTCCAGAGATCACCTGCAGAAACTTTTTGGCAACTGATTTGTAAACAAAGCTTGGAATGTGAATGTAGCGCCTCCAGGTGGTCAGGATTACAGACTCAGGCCATAGTCCCCTCCTCCTCTGCTGAGTGGGGTCTCCGCTATCCGCAGCTCTCTGTAGTTCTACACAGCAGGACCCGTGACCAGAACTTCCAGTGACTGGTCACTGGAAGTTCTGGTCACGGTTCCTGCTGTGTAGAACTACAGAGAGCTGCGGATAGCGGAGACCCCACTCAGCAGAGGAGGAGGGGACTATGGCCTGAGTCTGTAATCCTGACCACCTGGAGGCGCTACATTCACATTCCAAGCTTTGTTTACAAATCAGTTGCCAAAAAGTTTCTGCAGGTGATCTCTGGAAACCGCTTGTGGTGAACGTGACGAGAGGGAGGATATGAGAAGGAGGTGACCCCAGGAGAAGAACAAGGAGATCCCTATAGAGCTGGTCTTAATACCTATGAGCAGCAACCTAAGGAGAGAAAGGAGAGTACAGGAGTATCCATAATAGATCTATACTTACCTCGTGGAACATCATATACATCAGCAAAATCCCATCAATCCTGGAAGGATTAAAAGCGTATTTGCCTGAATTTATTTGGGCAAATATTAAGGTGAGCGCATAGGGAGATCACAAGGCACCTGAGGCAAAAGGGAATAAGGAACTCACCTGCACATTGCACTTATTTCAAAAGACTTTTATTCATTCATGTATTATTATGTTTGCACTTGCACATTAATATTAATATATGTCTTTGCACAATATTGATGGATTGATGAGTGGCACCAAGTATTTATACACACTTTAATTTTAATTTAATTTATTGGTCACAATTAATTGATTGATATCAGCCTAAGCTATTAAGTTTTTTTTACAATTATTTATTTGATTCACCAGTCACAGTGATTCATTTATTATTTTTACCCACTAAGTATAGTGGTTTATGGATTTTGCAGAGGTTTCAATATATATATATTCATTGGAAAGAGAGTAGATTGTATTTAACTATTTTATAGAGCAATAGGAGCGCGGCACTATTTATATCTTTGTTAAGGAGATTTTAATTGCTGCATGGACCCCCAGATTGATACGACGTCGCATGTGCCGAGAGATGGTAGTAGAGACTTGAAATCTATGCGAAGCATGCTAAATCAGTGTCAGCTGGTATATGTATGGAAAATTAAACACCCTAGGGAAATTGATTATACGTACTATTCTCCTGCACATACGATGTACTCCAGATTAGATTATATATTGATAGAACATAGACTTTTGGAGTTGCTGGTTAAAGTAAATATAGAAGTTACAACAATATCGGACCATGCACCTGTCATAATGAAGTTATTATGAGGAAGAGAGAAAGATATGTTAAATATGTGGAAACTAAATGAGTCACTCCTTCAGGATCATGAGACGGAACTGAGAGTAAAAAAAGAAATAGAAAAATACTTCGAAATAAATGAGACTGAAGGAATCTCAATCGCTATGGTATGGGAAGCACATTAGGCATATATCAGGGGAATTTTGATAGCAGTTCGAGCAGAAAAAAAGAAAGAACGGCAAACAAAAATAAATACGTTAAAAAGAGAACTATATGATCTAGAACAACTGCATGAAAAGTGAATGGTAAAAGACACACAACAGAAAATTATTAAAAAAGGAGAAGAATTAAGTAACTTACTGGAGCAAGAATCGAGGAGAATATTTAACATGATGGTAAGAGAAAGATATCAGTGGGGGAATAGACCTGGTAAATACCTAATGAGAGCACTGAGCAATAGGAAATTGAGGAATTATATAGAGAAAATTAAAGATGATAACGGTGAAATGGTGTACTCAACCACTGATATCACAAGTGTATTCAAAAAATACTACAGGAAGTTATATGAAGTGAACTCAGAAAAGTTAAAATGAGGTGAAGAAGAAAGAATTAGAAAAAGACAGATGTATTTAAAAGGGGCAGGACTACCGAGATTGGGAGAGGAACACTTAGCTCTTCTAGAAAAACCAATAACACAGGAGGAAATCCAGGCAGCACTGAAGGGAACAGCTGTGGAGAGGCGTCCTGGACCCAATGGTTATACTGTGAGATATTATAAAACATTTAAAGAACAATTAGTCCCTAAACTGTGTACATATATTAATGCACTAGGAGAGGGAATGGAAATGAGGGAGGAATCATTGCAAGCACATATTACAATCATACAATAGGAGGGGAAAGCTGGGACCTATTGTGCTAGCTACAGGTCTATCTCACTGTTGAATACGAATATGAAATTATATGCGAAAGTTCTGGCTACTAGGCTGAAAGTCTTAATGCCAGAGTGGATTCACTTAGATCAAGTGGGATTTGTTCCTGGGAAGGAGGGAAGAGATAATGGGCTAAGATCACTATTCCTCACAGTAAGAGAGTAAGTAAGAGAGAAAAACTCCCCATGTTGATTTTATCAGTAGATGCTGAAAAGGCTTTCAATAGGGTAGAAGCTTTAGAGCCAACCATCAGCCACAGTAAAGGTCAATGGCTCGTTATCAGAGTTTTTAAAAATGTATAATGGGAAAAGACAGGGGTGTCCGCTTTAGCCCCTGTTTGTCATATCTTTAGATCCTCTTTTGGCAACAGTACGACACAATCTGAATGTAAAAAGGATACAGATCGGAGAGATAGAACATAAAGTGGCAGCATATTCTGATGATATGCTATTGTACGTTGTAAACCCTAGGCTGATACTACCCAATCTAATGAGATTAATGAAATATTATGGAGATTTATCAAATTTAAAAACTAACCCTTCTAAATTAGAAATTCTTAATGGTAATGTTTCGACAACTGAAAAAAAGGCTCTGCAGAGAGAATTCACCTTTGCATGGAAAGAAAAAGAACTAAAATATTTAGGAATAAAATTAACCTCGTCTCCTAAGAATTTATATAAAATAAACTATATCCCATTAATAAATGAGATAAAGGATGAATTGAGGAGAATGGACCATGTTCCTGGATAGGATGGATAAACCTAGTAAAAATGATAATTTTCCCGAAAATCCTATATAAATTTCCTATGCTACCCATACAGCTTCCAGAGATTTATTTTAAAGTAATTAAGAAAATGATATTGAGGTACATCTGGGGAAATAAAAAACCGAGAATAAGTTATGAAGTGCTGTATAGAGATAATGAAAATAGGGGTTTAAATGTAGCGGATTTTAAGATATATAATTATTCTGTATTGTTGGCACGTATTTTTGATTGGACATATAATGCAATAGGGAAAAGTTGGGTCAATATAGAAAATACATTAAGTGAGACACAACTAGATAGGATAGTTTGGTTGCCACATCAGTATCCTAAGTTGTCTGAAAGAACGAGCACTTATACACGAAAGGTAATCAAGGTTTGGGAGAAAATCCACAAATAAATGGGATGGGAATTTGATTCAATGTTAATACCGCTTGTGGGAACAGATTATTTCCCACCCGGGAAGGAAAATATTTCTGGTAAATGGATAAAGAAAGAGAATACACAGTTAAAAGACATAATGTAAAAAGGAGAAATATGTTCCTTTGAGGAGTTAAAAAATAAAAAGGAGGTGTTTTTCACATTATATGGATAGAGATATTTTCAATTAAGACATTTTGTTGCAACACTCCCAAAGCCATTAAGGACAATGAAGAATTTAAATCCATTTGAATAACTCTTTATTGCAAGTAAGATACGGAAACATGGTACTTCCCGTATCTATAAAATCCTCACTGCAATAGTAAGATCTATTTCTCCGCCGTACATGAAAAAATGGGAAAGGGAACTCGGAATATCATTTAATGAGCAACAAAAAAGAAAATGTTTACACTAACGCATGGGACCATAGAACTGAAGATGGTGGAAATTAACTATAAATGTCTAACTAGGTGGTACAATACGCCAAGTGTGGCACATATGCAATATGTGTTGGAGGGGATGTGGGATTAAGGGTACAATGGCACATATATGGTGGGAATGTCCTAAAATACTGGTATACTGGGAGGATATAATTCACTTAGCACAGGAAATTTTAGGGATTAATATCTCGGAAGACCCAGACATATGCTTATTCCATAGAACTAAGATTCCAGCAGAAAGATATAAGAACTTCATGATATTCCATTTAATAAATGCAGCAAAAGGATTGATACCCAAATGTTGACAGGAACAGGGGCACAGAGAATAAAAGACTGGATAAAGAGGGTACATTATATCCATAGGATTATCTATAGGATGGAGGAAGTTTACCATGTTGAAGAAGACAGAATGGAGAGATTTAAAAAAAATGGGAAAAATGGGATGAGTTTAAGAAATAAAATAAATATGTTGAATTGGCAGGATGAGAGAACAATGAAAAGAGAAGATATGTATAAAAAAGAGGGGGAATAGGATATAGGATGATAGTAAAGAGGAGAACAATGTCCCGAGAGTAATAAAGGGAGAAAAGGAATTGGGAGATAATAGGGGAAAAGAAATTGGTAGGGGCTGTTGGGGGGGGATTGGGATTGGGTGGGGGGATTTTGGGTGAAATGAGCAAAGGAAAAGGTTTCTTTGTTAGTAAAGATGAGTATTGTGATAACTGATTTTTGTAATATTGAGATATTGAACAGGTCTATAGTTACTTGGTAAAGACTTTGACCCCTTTTAGATTATAGGCACCACGTTGGCCTCACATCAATCCAGTGGTACTATGCCAGTCATTAAAGAGTCCCCAAAAATTAGAAACAATGGCTTCGAAATTACAGTTTAATTCTTTTAGGACACGTGGGTACAAGCCATCTGGTCCAGGAGCTTTATTTACCTTTATTCTGACCATATCAGTTTGTGGATCATTTGAGGCTATGTCAATATTATCCCCATTATGGACAAGAGCTCCCCCCATGCTCCTTTGTATACACAGAGCTGAAGAAGGTATTTGATAAATTTGCTTGCCTTTATCCCCAGTCACCCAATTTTTGCAGCCCTGATTTCCTTTTTTAACATATTCTGTTATATTCTTTGTAACATTCCAATGATAATAGTGTTCTTTCATTTTTATATTTAGTAAAAGCTCTTTTCCTATTATTAATAGCTTTTTCAACTTTAGCTTTTAAAACTTATTGCCCATGGGAATATATTTTGCAGTGTGTTCGCATACAATTGTTATGGAAAATTCCTATTTCTGTTCTGTGTTCTTCAATGCCAATATTCCCTCCCAGTCTATGTCTTGGAGAGAAGCCCTCAGCCTTGGAAAATTTGCTCTCTTGAAGTTGAGTGGTTTTATTCCAGTATGTATTTGTTGTTTAAAGCTAACATTAAATGAAATCAATTTATGGTCATTGCTACCCATATGTTCTTTTATATGAACATTAGTAATGAGATCTTCATAGTTAGATAATACCAGGTCCAGCAGAGCAATTAATACCATTTATAATTGGGGTCTCTATGGGTACCATAAAATTGTCTTGTAATAGGTTTATACAGTGTTGTCACTTGACTGTTCCAGCAGTGCCATTACTCCAGTCAATTTCCAAGTAGTTAAAGTCCCCCATTATCATCACTGTGCCAGCTCTTGCAGCCCTTTCTATCTGTGCAAGGAGCGGAGTCTCCACCTCCTCATTAACACTAGGTGGCCTTTAACAAACTCCAGTAATTACCTTTGTAGTATACACACCCATGTGTAGCTTCACTCATAATGCTTCAGCCTCATCACACTCTCTATCAAGTAGGTCCTCTTTCGCACTCACTCTGAGATCATTTCTCACATACAGACACCACCACCGTTCCATGTATTGGCCTATGCCAAAATGATGTCATACATCCCAGGAGTCTTCATAGGCACTTTTTTCTTTCATCTGAAGGAGGGGAGAAGGGCTTTCTAAGCTAAGAACACCCTCCTGCCGGCATGCCTGAGCTAAGGGCAGATGGATTCCAGGAAGTAAATGCTACTTGAATCATATACCCTTACACAAGATGGCCAGAAATGCCAGAAATGCTAGGGGGTGCTTTTCAAAGCAAGTTATCAACAAAATAGAGCATGGAGACATGCGTTTGCTTTGAATATTGAAATTAATTAAATAGGGTTTTCAGTTTGTGGTGCTCAGTTTAATTCTACTTTAAATACATATGTGTTATCAGCTGTGAGTCATCTCACCCAATGTGATGGCTTTGCAGTTTCTGCAATTTCAATGTGGCTTTACTAAATGTATGTTGGCTTTGTAATAATTTGTGATAATTAATTGTTGTTCTTTCTTCTAGATATTGGCTGACAAACAAGGTGCACATAAAACGACCTACAACAGGGATTCTAATGTACACATTGGCTACACGGTTTTGTAACATGATCTATCTGTATGGCTTCTGGCCTTTCTCCCGAGATCTCCACCAAAACCCTGTAAAGTATCACTACTACGATAGCCTAAAATATGGCTACACATCACAAGCAGGACCACACGCGATGCCACTGGAATTTAAGGCTCTAAAAAACCTACATCTCCAGGGAGCTTTGAAACTTAATGTTGGAGAATGTGAATCAGCAACATAGCACCCTATGAAACATTATGCTTTCTTCAATAAGAACTGGTGGTACGAAGGAATATTTCAAAGACAATTCCCTGATCTAAATGAATATTGAAAAGTATTATTGGGAGACATGTGGACCAAAAGATCAAAAAAGCTAAAAAGAAACAATGGATTGGTGAAGTGGACTGAACAAGAGACCTAGACACATAGAATTATGGATCTGTGTCTCTGGATAGCCTAGCACACGCAACTGTGATGATGTTTGCCTTCTTGCTACAAAGAGTAGTACTAGCAACACAACAACACACACACGCTAGAACTAATACGGTGCTATTAAAAAAGCATAACAATGCGAATTATAGGAGCTGTTATGAGATCTCATTCCAAAAAGCTTTTATTACATGCTTTGTTTCTTATCTGAAAAAAATGAATGGAGACAATCATTTCACAGTAAATAAAAAGCTAACAGTATTAATGTCAATACACATAAATACGTTGTTTTAAACTTATATTAGCGTTGAAACAACAAGTTGTTCCAAAAAGATTTATTATTGTGCACATTAGGCCATTTCCCATAAACAAAAGAAACTAAAAAGGTTTTTTTTACCTTGCTTTATTCTAACTTCAAACTTTATTATCTATTACTGTTAGTTAGATCTTGTGGCAGACTTGATGGAAATTGGAGCAGCCTCAATGGACCACTTGGTCTTTATTCTGCCATCACTCTTCTAAATTTCTATGTTTCTAGGAGCAGAAAAGTTACAGAATGTTTCATGTAAAGTGGATGTGCCTAACAGAGTGGAGCAGGGCTTCGGTTTGGGTCCCAAGAGGTGCAAGTCATAGCTTTGCCTTTCAAACTAAGTTATGGTTGGCTCATGTAGATCAGATGTCCAGAGATACTTTACCGTACACTTAAAACTAAGCCTCAAATGTTGCTTTTACTGCTTCTTTGGGCAAGCATTGGTTTGTGCCTATACATTTCAGCGGTTGATGTGTATCAAAGAAGGTAACCAGAAGTGCAACTATGTATTTATATTTGAGATAGGGATTATACCGGCTTTATGTGATGCGTAAGTTATATTACTGTATATAAATGGATACGATGTTCACCAGTCAGGAAACAGTCCATACTTCATAATGCAGTTGTCACTCTTTTTATAGGATAGGCCTTAGGTGATGGTCCTGTTCTTGTAGAACATGTTGCCGTGTCAGTAGAACTTTAGAATATTTTCTGAAGTGAAGCATACTTCAGAATCATAACAGCGTGCCTGATTGCTGTGCAGTTTCAAATGTCCTGTGTATGGTATGGGGTCCAGTGTAGCCAAATAAAGTCAGTTTTAGATGATGTCTTATCACTGAGTTTGTAAGGATGTGTACAGCTTCTGTCTTTTTTCCCAAATGGGTCTGGCACTGGGTAGTTGTATCTACGATTTGACTGAGTCAGTTATGTTATTGTGCAGGTAAGTAGAAAAAGGTGTTTTGATATGTGTGGTTCAAGGTTCTTTGTAGTCAACAATATGAATATTCCTAGAAAAATAAATCAGACTAATGCACTGATATGATCTTTACATTTTCCATCCCGAAGAGGAAATATTTTTGGTAATAGACATTTCAGCACTTGAATGAATTTGAAATGAATTTTTCAGCATGGCACTTGTGTTCTCTCAGGATCCCATCAGTGTTTGTACACTATTTTGCATTTTCTGAACTCCAGGGAAGGAAGTATTAATTACCTGAGAAGTATCAAGATGGGTGCTGGGGGAAATATATCTTCATGACTCCATCAATGTCCAATTCCCAATTCCATTACATAGTTTAAAGTGCCCAAAAAAATTCTGTTGCTTTACTTTGAAGTATCCAAGTGACTTATAAAACCATGAATGGAGCCAAGAACAATGACTATGAAGACAGGATGGTTGATCATGACCCCCAAGTAGACATTGATTGGTCATTTTGTCAGCCATGGATTCATGTTCAAATAAATTTAAGACATGTGTAAAATATTATTACTTTAAGAAGGTGTATTGTTCTTTTCTTTTATTTTGTATTAAAATATATACTGGATGTGTGATTGTCTGAATTAATACAAAGGGTAAGCCAGCTGAGCAGAACATTACACTGGCAGCATCTACATTGTTTTTGCACAGTTAAAAAAGGTCTGGCCATAATTTACTGGTACTTTTCAAATATATATATAAATATGGCATATTTTTGCAGATGACAAGAATACATTTATAAAAAGAAGGCATTTATTGTCATGTCTGCTAGAACGTACTGGTCTGCATTTTCATAAAAACATTTTTAGAACCACTCAAATGATAAGGAGTCTAGCAGTTTAAAATGTATTTTCATTTTTACAGTCAAATTTGAGAAATCCTCAACACAACTGAGAAATCCCCACTTTATGTTTATGTGTTCCCATTTTCACAGCATGCCTAAAAAAAAAAAAATAGTCCAGGCAGCCGCACTACTGTAGAAATCACCTGTATTTAGAAAATTTACAAACAGGGTAAAAGCATAAAGAAAATAACAGCAGAGGAGCAGGATGTCCCACTGAAATGTTTCACGCTACACAAGTGCTTACTCATAGTAGTCTTGAGAGGTGATTTCTAAAGTAGCGTGGCCGTCCAAACTTCCTTTTTCCTTCATCATCAGCTGTGAGCTGGCCATGGGCCTGTTCAGTGCTATTGCAGTGTGTGTGGCTGGTGAACCTGGAGCAGTGTTTTTGTCTTTTGTTCAGCTACCTAATGTCTAAAAAAATGTTTTTTAAAGACTATGGTGCCACACCAAGCATAGGTTACAGGTCATAAATTTGAATGGCATGCAGACTTTTAAGGCAGCAACATAAAAGGTTGTTTTTTTTTAAATAACAAGCATGTTATACTTACCTGCTCTGTGCAATGGTTCTTCTCGGGTCCCCTGCCAGGGCTCCTGGCTCCTTCCCCCACCGAGTGCCCACCATAGCAAGCAAGCAACTAATAAGTAAAAATCAGATCATGTTGGTATGCACTTGATAGTTTAATTAACAGTCTGGTAACAGGCGACAGATGACAGATTTCAGTCTCTTTTCCTTGATTGTAATCTGAATGCTGGATTCCAGTTAAACTTAGGATACATTGTGCAATGTACTGTATAAGCCTTGTTGGACTGCAAATTTGAAAAATATTCTATGTAACTTCAACCAGAGGTTTAATTACAAGTCACTGGGCCCTTAAACACAATTGTGACGACCCTCCACCTCACAAGTGATCTCCCTCTTCGTGGCACTGTTAATACCATTACTTTCATTCCATTATATCCCTTACTGAAGGCTTCAGTTCTTCTACTGTTCCTTCACACTGGCTGGAACTAACCAGCCTGAGTCATACCTAAGTAGGTGGATCAATGTGCAGAAAGCAGTCTGCACTTCTTTAAGCCTTACCCAGCAGTTGGATTATAATTAACAAAGGTGGATGAAGGTTTGGATGAATACAGGAGGTGAGTTTTTTAATGTCTTCACAGGTCCTCACTTAAATTTCATCCTGTATCATTCAGTCCTGTCATCTATGATGACCGTCAGCCTTTATTATCCAGTGTGCCCGTGTACGATCACCTTCATATTCTATCATTCAACCTGGTCATCTATAATCAGCTTCATTCTTTGACATCCAGTGTACCCATCTATGTTGTTATCTAGTCATCATGATCATCTGCATCTTTTATCATTCAGTTTGCCCAACCTTCTTCATACTTTATCATCCAGGCCACCAATTTATGGTAATCCTCATAGTCTATCATCTAGTCTTCCCATCCAGAGTCATCTTCATTCTTTATCGTGCACTCTTCCCATTTGTGATGACCTTCATCCAGTCTATCATCCAGTCTGCTCATCTATGATCAGCCTTATTCTTTGTCATATAGTTTGACCATCTATGATCAATCTCATCCTTTATCATCCAGTCTGCCCATCTATAATGAGTCTCACTCACTCATTTTTAAACTTTGTTTACTGAAGACAAAGTAACAGCATAGAAGAAAATACACATCTACAGGAAAGATCTTGACATAGACATTATCTCTGTGGCAATGAAACAATAAAAGTGAAACCAGTAATAAAACCATTGTCTTGTGTGTTGTCATTCACAAACTGAAGATTCTTTTACAGTATCTCTGGTTTATATATATACATATATATATATATATATATATATATATATATATATATATATATATATATATATATGTTTTTCATATGGAATTATTTGGACAACCACAAGGATTCACTGATGTTGAGTACAGAAAACTGGTTTCATCCATCTTAATGCTATCATCTTATGGCCCATATTTAGAGTTTCCCTCAAAAGTATATGTATATAATGGGGCCACAACTCCTCATTCATGATTCCAAACAGGCAAATTTCCAGGGTGCTGGAGGTGGGCATTGCAATCAGGGATGACACTGGTCGCCAAAAATTGCTGAGCACAGGGCATGACCATATCAGATGGACAAAGTCCACTAGGGGTTGATGACAGCACAGACAGTTTATATGGAATAACTTACTAATTTTGAATCAATGGGTTAGTGTTAGATATGTGTGGTTGATAATGTACAGTTGAATAAGCTAGTTATTGAAAGCTGGAGATACTGACAAATGGGGTTTCCAAATATTGTCCAGTCTTCAGATGTCAGGGATGGCATTGGTATTTGACTCCTGACTGTCAAAGCAGACTTTCCTAACTTGGCATGAAGTAGCTGAGAGCACAAGGTGGATATCACCATCTTGGGTCCCTGAGATTTAATAATCCCAAATAAAGGGTGTTGGGATATTTGAATGTCTGAGAAATGAAACTGGATATTTAAGGCATGTGTCGATAGATAAAAAAAACCCTTTGGAAGTGCAAATGTTCCTGAAGTTAGCCATACAGTATATACATATCTGAATGTTGACATTTACATGAGACACATTTCTAATCCCCCTAGCCCATCAAGATGCAGTGTCTGGTATGGAGTTTTAATGGGCAAGCATTGGATTATCCCAATGTTTTAAATTATCATGAAGGTACATGTAGGGAGCAATTTTCTTGCCTTTTGCCTATGTTGATTTGGCTAGTCTATATATCAGGGTTTGGGTTTGGAAACAATTAGATTAGGGGAGCCTCTAAATAAATCAACAGTTGTTCAAGATGAAGAATATAGGCCAGGTAGGGATCTGCTATTTTAGGGACATGGGAAGAGAACCATTCAGCCAAATGTGTTTCAACTGTCCAGTCAGGTAGAATATAAAAATGCAGGAGAAGCCATGCCTGTCTCTTCTTTAGGTATTGGAAAAGCACACAAAATCAGCTTACATCAAAATACCAAATGAATGAAAACAATAAGGATGTTAATTCCTTAAAATAAGGATTTACAGACTACCATTGGCGGGATACATACTAACATTTGTGAAGAAGAAGCGTAACCCAAATTGATAATTTTCATTTACTAAACTGAAGCAAAGGAGCAATATTAGCAGCCAGGGACTACCTAGGATCCATAATAATGACTATCCCAAAATATTTAAGACCACAGAAAGGGGACTAGTTCCTACTCAGTTCTGCTTCCTAGCTTGGTACCAGCATAGCCATCCAGATGTCAAAGACAGATAGCTAAGGTTTCAATCATAGTTGAAAGCAGGAGAGGGATAATGGACAACCTTTATGGGTACCTTCATGCAGCAGTAAAGAGGCCCGGAAGCAGACTATTTACCAATATATTGGCACCTGAAACCCACCTGTGGAATATAGGTCCAAAGCCAAATTTAGCAAGGGAAGCGTGCAGAAATAGCCATTCAATGAAATCAAAGGCCCTGGTCATGTCAAGAGAGGCCAGAGCACAAAATTCTGGGAGATGACCAATAGTTGTACTATTATTTGTGTTCTGTGACTGTTAATTGAAGTCAATTTTCTGGGCATGAAGCCCAACTGATCTCCAGGGATTTTAGAACACACAAAAAAAAAATTAAACTTAAGTGCTAGGATCTTGGTTAATATTTTAAAATTCTAATTGAGAAGTGAAATATGTCTATAGGACGAACACTCCAAAGTATTCTTGTAAGACTTTAGTAACAAAATAATGGTTGACTCATACATAGGGATTGATTTAAGACAAATAGACAGTGCACTTTGCAAGTGCAGTTGCTCCAGAGCTTAGTAAATGAAAGTCTATTTGCCTTTAGTAAGTCAGCCCCATAGAGGCAGTCAAAGTCTATAGACTTCCAGAGGGATACCATCAGGACTGGAAGCTTTACGCAGGCTTAAAGCCATAATAGCAATCCTAATGTTGTCTTCTGTAATATCCCTGTCTAGCCATTTGGGCTTTCTGTAGATGAGGAGAAGGTATTTCCACAAGGTAGATGTCAACTTCCACATCAGTCTGGGTCAAGGTTGAGAAGTACAATTTGTAAAAGTCACGGAAACACTCAAGGACCTCTGAAGCCATAAATACTACATTGCCATCTCAGTTGTGGACCTTTGGGATCCACTACTACGGTCACCCTTTTTTTCTATCCTATGGTCCCTCACTCACATTTTTAATCTCTCCCTCTCTACTGGCACCTTCCCCTCCCCTATAAAACATGCACTGATCAACCACATACCAAAAAAAACCCTCAATGGACCCCACCAGCTAGCCAACAACTTAAGGCCTATCTCCTTGCTCCAGTTTACCTCTAAACTTTCAGAATGCTTAGTCTATAACCAGCTTAGCTCCTAACTCACTGACAACTACCTTCTTGACCCCTCAAAGTCTGGCTTTCACTTACTACACTCCACTGAAACTGCACAACTAAAACTCACTAATGATTTACTAACTGCTAAAGCCAATAGGCACTACGTCATACTCCTACTACTAGACTTCTCTGCCACCTTTCATACTGCTGATCATCCCCTCCTCCTCATAAAACTCCACTCTCTTGGCCTTCAAGACTCTGTTCTCTCCTGGTACTCCTCCTACCTATCGCAGCGCTCCTTCAGTGATAACCTATAACTCTGTCTCCTCCTCTCCACTTCCTCTTTATGTAGGGGTCCCCCAAAGTTCTGTCCTCGGACCCCCTCCTCTTCTCTATCTACACCTCCTCCCTTGGTCACTTGATGAATTCCCATGGCTGCAATTACCATCTCTTTGCTGACAACACCCAAATCTTTATCTCTACTCCTCACCTCACGTCTTCATTTCTCTTGCATTACAAACTTATTAACTGCCATATCAGCATGGATCTCGCACCACTTTCTTAAACTCAATCTTTCTAAAACTGAGCTCATAATATTCCCTCCTGCCCTGCTCCCTTCCTTGACTTCTCTGTCAAGATTACCAGTACAACTATCAATCCCTCCCCTCATGCCAGGGTACTAGGTGTAATCCTGGACTCCGACCTGTCCTTTCAGCCCCAAATCCAATCACTGTCTAAATAATGTAGACTTCACCTCCATACCATCTTCAAAAAATTCCCCCATTTTTAACTGTTGAAACCACTAACCAAGTTATTCACTCCCTTTTTATCTCTCACCTTGACTATTGTAACTCCCTCCTCATAAGCCTACCTCTTTGCAGATTATCACCTCTTCAGTCTACCATGAATGCTGCTATCAGGCTCATTCACCTTACCCACTGTTCAGTGTCCACCACCCCCCTCTGCCAATCACTCCACTGGCTTCCCATTGCCCAACGAATAAAATTCAAAACATTAACAATAACATACAAAGCCATAAAGAACTCTGTCCCAAGCTACATCACCAAACTTGTCTCCAAATATCACTCAAACCATCCTCTCCGCTCCTCCCAATACCTCCTGCTCTCCAGCTCCCTTGTCTCCTCCTCCCATGCTCGTCTACATGGCTTCTTCAGAGCCTCTCCCATACTCTGGAACTCCCTACCCCAATCTGTCCAGCTATCTCCTACTCTGTCCACTTTTTGGCGATCCCTGAAAACTCATCTCTTCAGAAAAGCCTATGCTGCCTTTAGTTAATAACCAAATCTTTTATTTCTACCATCAGTTCATCCCTCAGAGTTATTACCTTTTGTTCCATCAGCCATTTCTTATTAGATTGTAAGCTCCCAGGATCAGAGTTCTCCTAACCCTCTTGTTTTGAATTTGTATTGTTGTTGTATTGTCTCCCTTTATATTGTAAAGCACTGAGCAAACTGTTGGCACTATATAAATCCTGTATAATAATAATAATAATAATATGCTGGTATTCTGTTGTCTGTCTAAGTGGGCTAGCAGCTTGCTTGATTGATTGCTTTATTCAAAGTACTGTTGTTTACTGAAGAAAAGTTTTCACTTGGAGTTCTTGTATATTTTTTCAGCATATACTGTAAATGGGAAAAGCTATCCCAGCCATGTCAATCTGAAACTGGGTGGTCAGCAATAATATTTAACTCTGCAGCAGAGCACTCCCTGGCAAGCTCCTCATTCACCATCTTAGAAAAGTCTATTTTGCATAAGAAATGTTAGGTGTCAATGCTCTTTGAAGAAAACCTTTCAGTATGTACCAAAACATCCCGCCAATATCATCATCCCTAATGGCCTTCAGGAACATATTAATGTGACAAAAAATTACAGCTTCAAAAAAATTCACCATTCCCCTTACTAAATATTCCGACCATCTACTTTCCAAAAAGGGGTCATTTGGGGGTATTTGTACTGTCCTGGCATTTTAGGGCCTCAATAAATGAAATGTAATTAAAAAACAAACAACAAAAATTAAATATGCTGCACAATGTAGGATTTTTGTTTTTAATAACTTTTACACAAACCAATTAAAATATACACTTATTGGGATTTTTGTTATCAAAGACATGTGGCAAAATACATTGTGGTCTAAATTTATAAAGAAATTCGATTTTATTGGATATATTTTACAACAGAAAATAGAAAATATTGGGGGTTTCTTCAAAAATGTTGGTCTTTATTCATTTATATAATGAAAAATAAAAAAACTCAGAGATGATCAAATACCCCCAAAAGAAAGCTCTATTTGTGTGAAAAAAAGTTATATAAATTTAATTTACGTACAGAGTTGCATGACCATGCAATTGCCAATTAAAATAGCACAGTGCTCAATAGCAAAAAATGGCCTGGTCATCAAGGAAGTAAAATCTTCCGGAGCTTAAGTGGTTAAATTGATCTGGTACTCTATCATGGGAACTTATCAGGTCACGCAAGAAGGGATATTTTTTCTTTTAGGTCTAAGGCCCAGACCCTGAATGTCCTAGTGTACTAATACGGGTGAATGATCCAAAACCCCTCTAGTGAGATAAGTGCTAGATCATAAATGGGTCAAAATGGGTTATTACCCAGGATTACTCCTTCTTATCATACAGTCAGTTCATCTATAATCAGCCTAATCTTTTATTATACAATATGGCCATCTGTGATCACCCTCATGTTTTATCATCAAATCTGGCCACCTATGGTCATCCTCATCTTTTTCCAATCTGCTCATATACAAGGTGGTATCAAAAAGTTTCAAGACTAATTTTGTAACACGCCAACAGATGGCAGCACAAGGCTACACACACAGTCACAGGGAGCACTAACCTTCATAAGTCAGTGTGCCAAATAACATCATCCTGTGTACATTGTGAGCTGTGCAACTGGTGCTATTCTGACCACATGCAATACCACGTCTGCTATTTCAGCAAGTTAAAACAAAGAGCAAACGTGAAATTCTGCGTGAAATCCGTACACCCACATTTCGTTACCAATAATGATCCTCGACATGAAGGATGGGTCATCCTGACAGAGTTCTTGGCAGACTTTGATGCTGTGTTCCTTCTGCTCCTGGGTCAGTAGCCTGGGGACTGGGGACCTGGTCACTCAAAACATCTCAAACGACTCATTGCAGCATTGCTGTAAACTTGCCCAATCATGTGAAACGTCTCTGTGGCAGTATTGCCTATTTTCACATTTGCTATTTGTTCTAACTTTGTTGTAACTTGCTGTCCATGATGAAATAGCAGGCATGGTAATGCACGTGGTCAGAATAGCACCAGTTGCAAAGCTCCTGATGTACACAGGATAATGTCTTTTGACACACTGACTTATAAAGGTTGGTGCTCCCTGTAACTGTGTGTGCATCCTTGTGCAGATATCTGTGTTACAAAATGACTGTAGCACCTTTTAGTGCTACTAGACTAGTGTAATGTATTGCAGGGAAAATCACTGTATATGACTCATGATAACTGTGTAAGTCTGTGATTGAGGTTGGCTTATTGCAGGTCAGCTGAAAGACTTAACAGGTTGTGGCTCTATTGCCTCCTCCTGACTCTGGAGGACCATGGAACCTTCCAGAAGTCGATAAGCAGGAAGGGGTGGATACCTAATCTGCATGTTTATGGGAGCCAGGCTGACAGAGGAGTTGGGTGGAAGATGGAGTGCTGAGGAGACTGTTGATGCCTGGGCAGGGTCCCCTAGGTCTGGGGAGGGGGCAGCCTCCAGGCTGGGCTCGGGCTGGCTCAGGAGGATACATTCAGCAGTGCAGCATGAATAGGATTGAGACCTGGAGCAGTGGGAGCGAAGAGGACAGAGTGAGTACATCATCACACCCTGGGATCCACAAGGGGAAAGACTGCCACATGTAGCAAGCTTTCAAAAGACAGCACTACACTCAATCATTTATCCTTGTCCCAGGAGATCTTCAGAGCAGTCAGGAGGGCCTGGTAGTGTTTGCAGGTTGTGGAGCTGGGAGCAGTTCTACGGGGAGAGAGAAGACGTTTCTGCATGTAGTTACAAGAAGCTAAGCTTATTTTTGAGGGCCTGCTAGTTCCTCACCCATAAAGAGCTATTACTACTGATTCGCAAAGGCTGACAGCTTTCAAGGAAAAGAACAGTCCAGGATTTGTTTCTGTACATAGGAAAGAAGTGCCCCCCTTCATTGATTCAAGCCAAACTGGGCATCCTATAATCCCTATTTCCCTAACCAAGTTATTTTCCCCTAATAAAATAACAAAACCAAACTCACGGACTGGTCACTGACTGTGGATGAAAGTGTGGAAAATGCTGGTTGCCTGGCTGTGCAGAGCTTAGGGGTTCCATAAAACAGCGGCTCACATGAGGCTAGCGCTGCACTAGTCTGAGGCTAGCGCTGCACTAGTCTAGCAACTAAAATAAAAGTGCAGCGCTAGGAAAATATATAAAAGTGTCACAATCAATAAAAGTGATCAGAAAAAGTCCCAACAACGGTGACCTAGGGTAACAATGCACACTAACCAGAAGTGCACATTATAAGTGCAATGTAGCCAGGATGGAGTTCATAGAGTAGTCATCAGCATGAATAGGATAGATGTATTCCCTTGGTCAGTGAAGATCCTCACGATGGTACAGAGCTGAGCAGAAGAAATCCACTAGATGATAGGAAACTATCACTGCTTTGGTTATCCTGTGTGCCTCAGCTGCTTGTACATTTAAAGCGCTCGCTTACTTTTCTCTGTTTTATACTAGTCTAGAAACGTTTGATACCACCACATGCGGTCACATATCTCCTTCATCATCCAGTTTGCCTATCTGCGATGACCTCCAAGCTTGTCATGTTTAATTCTAGAATTAAAATCCATGATATGGTCTCTTCAAATGATCAGTAAAAGCCCTTAAAGAAATAGACCACAATTTGGGTTCATTAACTGACTGGTGAATGTAGAATAATGAAGATCAGGAGAGTTGCTAACCTGGAGACACAATGTCAAGAGAACATTAATCCCAGACAGGGAAGGTTAGTGTCTCTGCTCTATTCTTTGTAATTCCTCCAAAACTCAAGGCTAATACAATACTTTAATCTTCATTATTTATTTAAATACTTCAAGGCATTCAGGGGATACAAAAACAGTGATTAGCACAGAACGGTATCATTAACTCAGCGGTGCTACTCACCGGTTATTTTAAGTCACTGACTGGGTAAGAGGCTTTACTTCACAGCTTACTAATCATACCTATGCTTTTTCTAGAGTATTGCACTTCAGAAAATTACTTTATGCTCAGTCAAAGCTGTCTGCACATCAGACAATAAGCATGTATGGAGTTTTCAGCAATACGGTTTTTGATGCATTAAGCTGATCTCTGTTGGCAATAACATATAGATCAGGTCCTGTTGTCTCCCATGCCACAAACTGTGTGGTATCTGCAGCGCTATCTGAGCCAAACATGCTGAAGTTTTAGTCATCTCAGCATAAGTGTTTCTCAATCAAATATTGTATACTACTTTATTGCCAGCTGCACCATTTTTATTTTTAGTTTATCTCAAGAATGCTCTAATTTATCTATATTCATTGATAGTCTTTGTCATGTTTACCCAGCAACACTTTGGAATGTTTGAAAAAAAAAAAAATTTACATAGCCATTCATCCAGCTAATCTGCCTGTATGTTGTTCTGTAGGAATTGAGCAAAAACAAAAATTCTTTAGTCTATTGCTCTCTTATTATTATAATACAGGATTTATATAGTGCCAACAGTTTGCTTAGCGCTTTACAAAATGAATGAATATTGTTTTAGTATGGGCAGTAGTAAAATACAGCAATATAGCCACTAGAAGTACCAGAAGAGCATAAAAACTAAATACAGTGAAGGAAATAAGTATTTGATCCCCTGCTGATTTTGAATGTTTGCCCACTCACAAAGAAATGATCAGTCTAAAAATCAAATGGTAGGTGTATTGTAACACTGAGAGACAGAATAGCAACAGAAAATTCAAAAGAAATGCATGTCTAACAAATGATGCACTGATTTCCATGTTGATGAGGGAAATAAGTATTTGATCCCCTATCATTCTGCAGGATTTCTGGCTACCAGGTGTCTTTCATACAGGTAACAAGCTGACATTAGAATCAGTCTCTTAAAGGGAGTGCTGCTAATCTCATTTTGTTATTTGTATAAAAGACACCTGTCCACAGGAGCAATCAAACAATCAGATTCCAAACTCTCCACCATTGCAAAGACCAAAGAGCTGTCCAAGGATGTCAGGGACAGGATTGTAGACCTACACAAAGCTGGACTGGGCTACCAAACTATCGCCAAGCAGCTTGGTGAGAAGGTGACAACAGTTGGTGCAATCATTCGCAAATGGATGAAACACAAAACAACTGTCAGTCTCCCTAGGTGTGGTGCACCATGCAAGATCTCACCTCATGGAGTGTCAATGATCATGAGAACAGTGAGGAATCATCCCAGAACTACACATGATGATCTTGTCAATGATCTCCAGGTAGCTGGGACCACAGTCACCAAGAAAACAATTGGATTGAAATCCTGCAATGTCCGCAAGGTCCCTCTGCTCAAGAAAGCACATGTCCAGGCCCGTCTGAAGTTTTCCACTGAACATCTGAAGGATGCAGAGGAGGACTGGTTGAAAGTGTTGTGGTCAGATGAGACCAAAATCGATCTTTTTGGCATCAACTCAACTCGCCGTGTTTGGAAGAAGAGGAATGCTGCCTATGACCCCAAGAACACCATCCCAACTGTCAAACTTGGTGGTGGAAACATTCTGCTTTGAGGGTGTTTTTCTACTAAGGGGACAGGACAACTTCACCACATCAAAGGGACAATGGACGGGGCAATGTACCGTCAAATCTTGGGTGAGAACCTTCTTCCCTCAGCCAGGGACCCAAAACACACGGCCAAGGCAACAAAGGATTGGCTCAAGAAGAAGCACATTAAGGTCCTAGAGTGGCCTAGCCAGTCTCCAGACCCAATCCGAAAATCTGTGGAAGGAGCTGAAAGTTTAAGTTGCCAAACGTCAGCCACCAAACCTTAAAGACTTGGAGAGGATCTGCCAAGAGGAGTGGGCCAAAATCCCTTCTGAGATGTGTGCAAACCTGGTGGCTAACTACAGGAAAAATCTGACCTCTGTGATTGCCAACAAAGTATTTGCCACCAAGTACTAAGTCATGTTTTGTGAAGAGGATCAAATACTTATTTCCCTCACGAACATGCAAATCAGTGCATAATTTGTTAGACATGCATTTCTTTTGAATTTGTTGTTGCTATTCTGTCTCTCAGTGTTACAATATACCTACCATTCGATTCTTAGACTGATCATTTCTTTGTGAGTGGGCAAACATTCAAAATCAGCAGAGGATCAAATACTTATTTCTTTCACTGTATGCCTTTGTAACTAGAGATTTATTTTACAATTCTAGAGAACGCTAGAGGGAATTTGCAAATACATGTAATCAATGGTGACATTTATTTGCTAATTTCCATTAGCATACATAGAATAAATATACATGAAGATTCACTTGGCTAATGGCTATTATTTTTTTTTTAAATAGACCCCTTTGTGTTATAAAAAGCAAAACCAATTACTGTAGTTTGTTTTATATAATGTTTATATTGTAATCAAATATTTATTATATTAATTTATTTTGAGTATACCCCAAAAGATGGATTGTTTACCTGTCATAACAGAAATATAGGTGTAACAGCTGGATCAAAATATTGGAGTGCTACACCAAAATGCTGAAATCTAAACAAAAAAGCTTTTATTCCAAACATGTAGTGAATGAAATAGCCAACACGTTTTATTTTGCCCCTTCATCAGGGCTACAATGTGATATATATGACATCATTAGAATAAAAGTAAAACAGAAATATTGGGGCTGCCTTGGATGACCTTCTGAAAATTCCAGTAGCTATCTGTTATACTGACCCACTGGCTGCAATACCGATTTAATGTCCTATAATAAGTGTGCAGATCAGTAAAGATGGAACATCCTATTGCATACTCCTTCCAGGTCAGGTGACTCAAATTATTAAATTGTATCTACAGTATATCCAATTTTACTTGGATAGTGATTGGAAGGATTAGAACCCCTGTTATATTTAATTGTTATCACATTTTCTGTGCATAAGGGAAAAAACAACAATAAGAGCTAAATTTAACAAAATGCTATCTAAAATAACCACTGTGTAAAATCAAAAGAAACTGCATATTGCAAAAGGAACTAAAACGATTACATGATGGGAAAATCCATAACTAAGTCGCAAGGCGCATGACGAAACATGTTGGGGTTGAGCCACATGACGTCATCACGCACGACCATTAGGTTTTTTTGTAAGTGGAAATGCTGATCATATTATTTCTTAAGGGGGCAATTTCATTTTAAAGTGGCGAATCATTCCCAGTGCACAGGAGAATTGTGCACTGTATTTGTGAGTGCATTTCTTGTGGTGTTTATTGGCCTATGTTAAATAAAGGGTATGGTGTTGAAATATACTGCATGACGAAGGTTTTTTTTTTTTCTGAACAATATCAATAGGAGGTGGCTGGCTGGTATCCCTGGAAGCTGAGCATGTCTGATGAGTCCTGCTTAATACATCTGGAGAAACCTGAGGATCTTTTGCTCTAATTAAAGGGGTAGGTGCAGTTTGACCTATTTATTATTATAGGTCAATATTGAAAGGTGAGCAGGCCGTGTAGCTGGTGACTGAGCATGCGGTGGTGAAAATTAACAAAAACTGACGTTGTTCTGTATATTGTATATCATCATTGTGTTGAGTAGGGAGCCATCAATTGGGCAATAACTGCAACAACTGCACCCCTCAACAACAACAGGAAGTGTTTGTTAAAAAATAAAGATTTCCCATCTTCCACTACAGTTCCAGTTTAGCTTCCAGAAGGATACCAGTGAAGGTCTCCATTCTCCCTTTTACACACATATGCCTGTAAATTCTTCCATAGTGTTTGTTAAAGTCACATACATATCTAGATCACATTTAACTGTATTCAATGTGATTCATAGGTAGCTGTTTGCAAGAAATGTATTCATTGTATGCATTTGTTGGAGACATGTGTGCAAATACCGTATTTTCCGGCGTATAAGACGACTTTTCACACTAAAAAAAATCCCCCAAAAATCGGGGGTCGTCTTATACGCCGGGTATATGCCGGAAAACTGTCCATCCCGGGAGGTAATATGGAGGGCACATCTTCAACATCCCCAAGTGAAAGATGCCAAAAATTAATTTATTTAATCAATAAATAATTTACCCCGCTGGATGTAGCTTCTTTATCTTCGGCTGGATGTGTTGCTGGAAGCCCTATGTAGCTTCGGCTTCAGAACGTCTCTGTGCTGACACTGTCCCGCACTGAGCCAATCACGGCAAGCCTGCTCGGATTGGCAAATGTTGAACAGACCGCCTCTCTAACTCAGCCAATCTGAGCAGGCTTTTTATGCATACGAATTATGAATACACCGCTTGCCGTGATTGGCCCAGCGCAGTTCATACAGTGTCAGCACAGGGACGTTCTGTAGCCGAAGCCACAGTACTGCTCAGATTGGCCAGAGTCAGAGAGGCAGTCTATTACAACCTTTGCCAATCCAAGCAGGCTTGTTGTGATTGGCCTTCCATTTATCAATGTATGTTATGTTCGAAAAATGTCATTCAATAAAAATTTATTTAAAAAAAAAAACTGGTGTTGCCTCGAAAGGGGGGTAGTCTTATACAGCGAGTATAGGCCAAAAACCTATATTTTAACTGTAAAATTAGGGGTCGTCTTATACACCCAGTCGCCTTATACGCTGGAAAATACGGTATATTGTAATTTCAGCTTATGTGATTATATTGCAGTTTTTCAGAACTATTCACAGAAGTAAATTCAGTTTTGGAATGAAACACAACGCTGCTTCTGTCAGTTTTGTTAGCTACTTGTCAGCTGTTACTAGGACAGCATAGACGTAGTACATACTTTTCCTGGTGGAAGCACTATATGAGAATATTTAACCACGTTGGATGTACATGCATATGATCAGCAAATGATGAACTTTGATGCACTTTAATTGATATATTTTGGCATTTGGAATGTTATAATATTAATGTTGAAATACATACGTCCTCTGTTAAGCACAGCATTTTATATTTTTATATGAATTGAACAATATTTATCACATGTAATTGTTTGTTTTAGTTTTATTTGCAATACACAGTTTCTTTCAGTTTTACACAATGTTTATTTTAGATTGCGCAGTTCTTTAATTATTTTGTTGATGTTGGAACACATGTCAGTGCGGGCAGCAACTAATAATATAAATATCAAGTGTAGGCGAGCGCTGTAACTATAAAGCAGCTAGCACCAAGGTATAGGTAACAACTCCTTATGGATAAATATATAGAAAGTGCAGAGCTAAAGGAAGTGAATGATATTATAGTGAAAATAAAGTGCAAAGTCAATCTGACATACAGCGAAAAAAAAAAAATTTCAGCGGAACAGTCAAGTGCAGCATATAAAACTCAAATATAAAAAATGTTCAAGAAATCATTCAATAAATGTGAAACAGTAAAGTGAAGCAAAAAAGTGAGGATATATAAAGTCCATAAAAAATCAGTGGAGTAAGAGCTATAAATTGTCTTGTGACAATATTCACATCAATATATTGTGAGGATATAAGTATGGCAATCACGGTGAAATATTGTGAAGTGATATTGTGTGAGGTGTACACTCACCAGACATCTACTGATAAACAGCATGTAAGCACATCTCATCTGGGTACAGGTAACAGCAATAAAGCCTCTGCAAGGGATACTCAGCCAAGGGCAAAAAATGCAGGAGGACCCTCTCCTATGAGGAATAGCTCACCACAAGCTGTTCACCGTTCCAACTGAGTGAGCGTACCCCTGAAGACAGGCATGTGCACGAAACGCGTCTGGTGGAGCCCCACTTGCTGACATCATGCCGCCGTTGCCGAAGGTTGGAACGGCGGCCATCTTGTGTTGAGCTATTTCTCATAGGAAAGTGTCCACCTGCGTTTTATGCCCTTGGCCATCACTACTGTACATTACATAGACGGAGGTTGCACCAATTTGTTTACAAACTGACAACTAAAAGAAAATGAGCTTTTAACAGACAAACTGTATTGGACGCCTGATGTCTATGGTTTATGTGCTTTAAAGTAGTTGTAAAGGCTTAAGGTTTTTTACCTTTATGCATTCTATGAATGAAGGTAAAGCACCTTCAGTGTGCAGCAGCCTCCCCAGCCCCCCCAATACTTACTTGAGCCCCATCTTGATCCAGCTATGTGCACAAGAGCAGCGGCTCTCCTGTGTCTCTCCTTCCTCATTGGCTGAGACAGCAGCTGGAGCCATTGGCTCCTGCAACTGTCAATCACAGCAAGTGCGCCAATGGGCAGAGATTAGGGGGAAATAGCTGAACTGCATTCTGTGTGCAAATGGTGTAGCTTGCTGTGGAGGCACTTGGCAGCAGGGATGGGAGAGGAGAGCTGGCAGGGGACCTGAGAAGAGGATCGGGGAAGCTCTGTGCAAAACCATTACACAGAGCATCTAAGTATAACATTTTTTGTTATTTACAAAAAAATCTGCCTTTAATGTCACTTTAATATCTCTAAGTTATTATTGGGCATGTTGCATTAATACAGTATTTTCTCTATCGAGTCTTTAACATAAAGTTCTCATTTCTTTGAGTTGTTTCATTTTTTGTATCTTATGTGAACAATTTAAGAAAGCATCACTGTAATTTTTTTTCAAGATCAAATCAATATTATTTTGATTCGCTGTCACTGCATAGCAGAGCCATAAAAGTAGCATGCTTACAGTGAAACACAGACACAGCCCCCATAGTAAAACAGCACATGGCACACAGTTAACCCTTTGATCACCCCAGATGTTAATCCTTTCCTGCCCAGTGCCATTAGTACAGTGTCAGTGCTTTTTATTAGCACTGATCACTGTATTGGTGTCACTGGGGATGTCAGTGACACCAAGTCAGTTCCCCCCAGTTTCAGAATGCCTGCTGCAGTCTAGCTATAAGTAGCTGATCGCCACCATTACTAGTTAAAAAAAAAAAAAAATTCCAGTATATATACTGCCATTTGTAAACGCTATAACTTTCACGTAAACCAATTAATTTACATGTATTGGGTTTTTTTTTTAGCAAAGACATGTAGCAGAATACATTTTGGCCTAAATTCATGATGAGATTTGATTTTTTTACATTTTTTTACCGGACATGTTTAATAGCAAAAAGTCAAACATATTGTTTTTTTCTCAAAATTGTCGGTCTTTTTTTATTTATAGCACAAAAAATAAAAATATGCACAGGTGATCAAACACCACCAAACCACCAATATAACTGGGGATGTAGCTGTGTTCAGAATTAAGCAATCACATTCAAAATCATGTTAAATAGGAGTCAGTACACACCTAGAAAATGTACATTATATAGAGCGCGCTTGTTGGAGCCCAACCTCTGCAGCTGTAGGATAAAGGTGCCAGATGGATATCAGGGATGGATGGATGGGTGGATGGGAGCAGTAACACTGAGGCAGCTCTTCTTAGAGTGGAAGCAAGACTCTAATGCAGTAACAAGAAAAAGAGAGAAAGGCGCCTCTAAGTGCAGTATTGACAATTTATTTAGTAAACAATGGATAAATTGCACTTTCAAGAAAAATAGTTAAAAAGACTCATTGTGTGGTAATTGGATCCAGGTGGGACATCCAGCCATCCAGCAGCAAAATCTGTCTATAGGATCAGAAAGTAGAGTCCAGGATGTGCCTGTGCATCAAAATGAAGCTTGGAGAGCAGAGTTGGATGTAGGAGGTGAAGGGGGCGGTAATGTATTTTGAAGCATGCTCAATAAGCTCTTTCTTCAGACCTCCGGTGCACACCTGCCATCATTTATAGTGCCTCTGATTAACCCCAAATAAAGTTCCGCTGTTCTAGTAGGACTTTTCTGACATTTTCTTAGTCGCATCCTACAGCAAAAGCCATGATCCGCAGAGAACTTCCAAAGCATCACAGGGATCCCACTGTTAAAATGTATCAGTCAGGAGAAGGTTACAAAAGAATTTCCAAGGCATTGGAAATACCATGGAACACAGTGAAGACAGTCAACATCATGTGGAGAAAATATGGCGCAACAGTGACATTACCCAGAACTAAACATCCTCTAAAATTGATGAAAAGACGAGAAGAAAACTGGTCTGGGAGGTTGCCAAGAGGCCTACAGCAACATTAAAGAAACTGCAGGAATATCTGGCAAGTACAGGCTGTGGGGTACATGTGACAACAATCCTCATATGTCTGGGCTATGCAGTAGAGTGGCAAGACAGAAGCCTTTTCTTATGAAAAAAAACATCCAAGCCCAGCTAAATTTGCAAAAACACATCTGAAGTCTCCCAAAATCATGTGGGAAAATGTGTAATGGTCTGAAGAAATCAAGGTTGAACTTTTTGGCCATAATTCCAAAAGATATGTTTGGCGTAAAAACAACACTGCACATCACCGAAAGAACACCATACCCACAGTGAAGCATGGTGGTGGCAGCATCATGCTTTGGGGCTTTTTACCTTCAGCTTGAACTGGGGCCTTAGTCAAGGTAGAGGGAATTATGAACAGTTTCAAATACCAGTCAATATTGGCACAAAAACTTCAGGCTTCTGCTAGAAAGCTGAACATGAAGAGGGACTTCATCTTTCAGCATGACAACGACCCAAAGCATACATCCAAATCAACAAAGGAATGACTTCACTAGAGGAAGATGAAAGTTTTGGAATGGCCCAGCCAGAGCCCAGACCTGAATCTGATCGAAAATCTGTGGGGTAATCTGAAGAAAGCTGTGCACAGGAGATGCCCTCGCAATCTGGCAGATGTGGAGTGTTTTTGCAAGGAAGAGTGGACAAATATTGTCAAGTCAAGATGTGCCATGTTGATAGACTCATACCCAAAAAGATTGAGTGCTGTAAAAAATTCAAATGGTGCTTCAACAAAGTATTAATTTAAGGGTGTGCACACTTATGCAACCATATTATTTTATTTTTTGATTTTTACTTCCCTCCACCTAAAAGATTTCAATTTGTTGTTCAACCGAGTTGTACAGTTTACAGGTTACATTAAAGGTGGAAAAAGTTCTGATATGATTTACATTTGTCTAATTTTTTTACATCACAGAAAACTGAAATTTTAATGGGGGGGGGGTATGTAGACTTGTTATATCCACTATATAAATATATATATATATATTATATATATATATATATATATATATATATATATGGCTTGCCATTGGTTTAACATTGTCACTGGTTTAACATTGTCACTTCCTATGTCACCTGCCATGAATTAGCACGATCACTTGTGCAGAGGGGTAGAAATCAAGAGACTGGGTATACAAATACATTTCTTAGTATGTAACACAGGAAATATATGACGCATGAAGTGCAGCAGTGTATTTAGCTTTTTGCCTAAAGTTCTTTTATGTTGAGAGGGCTGGGGCCAGTGTAACATCACCAATCAAATACAGTCACAGATTTCGTTATGCACCCTGCTCCCCCACCTGCAGATCCCCACATCCACCAGGGCCAGGGTTGTTGGGAAGAAGTCCTTGTGCTCATCAACATGCGAGCTACCCTCCTATGTTGAGGACAAGAGGCCTGGTATGGTGCAGGAGGGGGCCCTTTTTGTAATGATCAGCACTGAATAAACATCTATGACTGTAAAACATATGATCTGCCACTCATTTAAACCAAGACAGATCTATGTCCAGGATATTAGCAATCTCCCCCCCCCCAGCTAACTACTGGTATGAAAAAAAAAAATATCCAAATGCCCACTGTACTTATCTGAAGCCATTGTCATGTGACATTGCTGGTCTGGTCCCTCTCTCTTCTTCTGTTTGCTTCTTGGGGTCCTTCTTCAGGTGTTTACATCACTGCCTGGGTGATGTGGACACCACCTATTGGTGAAGATGTCACTTTGAGTAGCCAGGTCCTCTCTCATCCAGCCTTCAGAGGCAAAAGAACTCACAAGGGTGGTGAGGCGAACAGTGCTCAAGAAGTTTGCGAGCAGGAAAAAAAATGCCAGGGCTGGAAGTTAGCTTGGCTCATAGAGAAAAATTTGACTTTGAACCATAACATTGTGCAAAAGCTTAGAAAGAGGTGTTTGGAATCTGAGAATTCATGTAATTGTTATGTCCCAGCCCTAGACTGACTACATTTAATTTTTGGCTCTGCTGTACCCAGCTAAGCAGCAATTTATTTTTCAGGTCTGGTCAAGTCTTTTTAGGCTTGGTCACTGATTGATCCAGCCTGGCTCTAGAAGAAGTATCCAGAAATAGAGTAGGAGGGTTAACCACTGGGTTATGAATATTTATCTGGCTCTAGCCAATCCTTGGGTGGCTGGCCCAGAAGGTGTGGCTGGTGAGAATATACATGTTTGGGAGGGTCTGATCAGAACTTTCTCTCTTCTGGGGTCAGCCTGTGTGTGTTACAGAAAAGCTGTTATTGTTGTTGTGAGGCCTTAGCATATGGCTGAGGGCCTTGGAGGAACCTGGAAACTTGCTAGAAGACACTACCTGTGAAAGCTGGGCTGGAGATGGAAACCTTTCACTGAAGAGTGTTGCAGGGAAGCCAGTTGGGGAGCTGTCTCTGGACATTGTGAGTAGGACCTTTTGCTAAAAAGTTTAAGGTGTGCCAGTGTCTTAAGGATTAGATGCCAGAGGTTGCTGCAAGGACTGTGATTGTTCACATAGAGTCTCAGACTGGCTGGCTGTCCCTCTAGCTCCAGCATTACTGGAGGCTGCTACTGAAGGACTAGATTAAGATGAAACAGAACTTTGCCTAAGAATTTGTTCTTGAATACCTTAGTGTGGAGTATCCTGCACCCTCATCCTTCTACCCACCTGTGTTCAAGCACTGCAATAAATATTCAAATAGATGACCCTAAAGTGAGCTTGAATTTTGTTAGTGTGCTTTGGAACTGGTACATGGCCTCTGAACAAGCAGTGGAGACCTGTATTATTTCCAATAGCTAGAGATGTGCACAACGGAAACATTTGTTTAGCTTCAGATTAGTTTGTTAAGATGATCATTTCATTTCTTCATATTTGTTATGTTAGAATGATTCATTTTTGGAATTCGTTTTGTATATTCGGATTCATTTTGTATGTTCAAATTCGGTAGTTATTTCTGAATTGATTTGAAAACAATTAAAAAATTTTTCTATTCTGTTATTTTTTATATTATTCTATTCTGTTCTTTTATTTTCTATTCTGTTCTATTATTGTCTATTATATTATGTTTTATTCTTTTCTGTTCTATTCTTTTATATAATTTTTTTCCCATGAGAAATTGTTATTAAAAGAAAAATAACAAGACATACCGAATGTTACGCAGACAGTGTACAAATCAGACGTTAAACTGCAGCAATGTGATAAATAAGCATATCAGAGATATTATCATCAGGCAATTCCAGTAACATTCATGAAATCGAGATCCCAAAGGGGATTTTTTTCTATTCTATTCTTTTCTGTTCTGTTCTCTTCTATTCTATTTTTTCTATTCTGCTCATTAAAAATGCAATGCACTGCAGCAAAAACATGGCAAATAAAGCATATTCATTTTTTATGTGCGTTTGCAACGGAGCAGTGTGAAAGCAGCCTAAATAGGAATCATCGGCTTATTTCACTTTTATACCTTACTGTATTTATTGCAATATGTTTCCAATTTATTTTCCAATTTAAATTCAAATTCATTTTTGAATTTGGGGGTAATTCGTTCTTTCATTTGGTTATTTTGTTTCGCAATAATGTATATCGGATTCATTGAAATACGTTACTATTGTGATTTGAAAATTCAAATACTCTTGAATTTCCAAATAACAAAAATTTTGTCTGAATTTGAAACAAATCGTACATTTCTACCAGCAGCCCCTCCAGTGTTTAGCACTACATGATGGATGCACAATGCACTGTTTAAATTTCATTTTTGCTTGAAGTTGGCCATTAAGGTTTGACCAATTATAGTTAGGATTTAAAAAAATTAAATTCCTAATCTGTTCTTTTAAAGTGCAATGCATTAACCTCTTCCTCTATCATGTAAAAAGATTAGGGCCAGGGCATCCACTGGACATGAACATAAATTGGTTCGCAATGTCATCCCACAGAGAACACATCAAATGCTGACCTTCTGTGTTTAAGAGGATAACAATAGAGTATCTGCAATTAAAAAAGACCAGCTCTGCCAAAAAAGACACCGCTTGTTCATATTCATAGTACCCTCTATGTGCAGGAGTTTTATACCGTGTCCTTAAAAAGCCAACTATTCCTAAAAATAATGACATATTCTGGCCTGACTCCCAGTGAAACAATTTGCACATATAAATAGCATGCAAATAAGTGCTAAATATTCTGAGTGAGATGTATTTCTATGGAATGCACAAATAAACCATGCATAAGCAATCGGGTCATACAGAAGACAATCTCAGTAATATTCAGCAATAACTACTTGTGAAAGTCAGACAAAGGACACTTAAAATACGACTGCAATGGTTTTTGTTCAGTGTGTAGTAAAGGTAACCTTTGGTAATTCAGTAGTCAGTGAGATGACACCTATGTTTTGTACACAGTATTTCCTCATATGTTCCAGCAATTGAACATCTCAGTTTAATACAGTTGCAAGAAAAAGTATGTGAACCCCTTGGGATTACGTGGAGTTTTGCATAAATTGGGCATAAAATGTGCTCTGAACATCATCTAAGTCACAACTATAGAAGAACACAGTCTGCTGAACATAATACTACACAAACATTAGATGTTGCCATTATTTAATTGCATATAACATGTAAACATTCACAGTGCAGGGAGGAAAAAGTATGTGAGGCCCTAGCTTAATGACTTCTCCCAGAGCTAATTGGAGCCAGGAGGGAGCCAACCTTGACTCCAATCAGTGTGATGATATTGGATGTGTTGCTGGCAGCTGTCCTGCCCTTAAAAAACACACACCTGTTTTGGGTTTACTGGTTTCAAGAAGCACTGTCTGATGTGAACCATGCCTCGCAGAAAAGAGCTCTCAGAAGACTACGATCGAGAATTGTTGACTTGCATGAAGCTGGAAAGGGTTACAAAAGTATCTCCAATAGCCATGATGTTCATGTGTCCACGGTAAGACAGACTGTCTACAAATGGAGAAAGTTTAGCACTGTTGCTACTCTCCCTAGGCATGGTCGTCCTGTAAAAATGACTGCAAGAGCACAGCGCAGAATGCTGCATGAGGTAAAGAAGAATCCCAGAGTGTCAGCTAAAGACCTACAGAAATCTCTGGCACATGCTAACATTTTTGTTGACACATCTACAATAAGGAAAACATTAAACAAGAATGGAGTACATGGGAGGACACCACGGAGGAAGCCATTGCTGTCCAAAAAGAATATTGCAGCACATTTGAAGTTTGCAAAAGAGCACCTGGATATTCCACAGCACTACTGGCAAAATATACTGTGGACAGATGAAACCAAGATTGAGTTGTTTGGGAAGAACACACAACACTATGTGTGGAGAAAAAAAGGCACAGCACACCAACATCAAAACCTCACCCCCACTGTAAAACATGGCCGAGGGAGCATCATGGTTTGGGGCTGCTTTGCTGCCTCAGGGCCTGGGCGGATTGTTGTCATTGATGGGAAAATGAATTCCAGAGTTTATCAAGACATTTTGCAGGAAAACGTACGACCATCTGTCCGCCAACTGAAGCTCCACAGAGGATGGGTGATGCAACAGGATAAGGACCCAAAGCATACAAGTAATTCAACAAAACAATGACTGCAACAGCACAAAATACGCCTTCTGGAGTGGCCCAGTCAGAGTCCTGACCTCAACCCGATTGAAATGCTGTGGCATGACCTTAAGAGAGCGATTCACACCAGACATCCCAAGAATATTGCTACACTGAAACAGTTTTGTGAAGAGGAGTGGTCCAAAATGACTCCAGATCATTGTGCAGGTCTAATCTGCAACTACAGGAAACGATTGGTTGAGGTTATTGCTGCCAAAGGAGGGTCAACCAGTTATTAAGTCCAAAGGTTCACATACTTTTTCCTCCCTGCACTGTGAATGTTTACATGTTATGTGCAATTAAACCATGGCAAAATCTAATGTTTGTGTAGTATTATGTTCAGCAGACTGTGTTCTTCTATTGTTGTGACTTAGATGACACTGAAATGTGTTCAGAGCACATTTTATGCCCAATTCATGCAAAACTCCACGTAATCCCAAGGGGTTCACATACTTTTTCTTGCAACTGTACAACTTTAAGCACAAACCACGGAGGACAACTCTGAACCAGTTTCTTAAAGGAAACTCCCTAGGAGTCTGCAGACCAGTTACCAAAGTGCAGGAAGAGTAAAGAACTATGAGAGTGCTCATCAGAGTGCTTGTGGTTCATTGAGATCTTCACTCACCGACCACTTTATTTGGTACACCTTGCTAGTGCCAAGAAAATATTGCCCACACCATTACACCACCAACCTGAACCATTGATACAAGGAAGGATGGATCCATGCTTTCATGTTGTTTACACCAAATTCTGACCCTACCATCTGTATGTTGTAGCAACCAGTCTGCCCATTCTCCTCTGACCTCTGACATCAACAAAGCACTTTTCTTCACACAACTGCTCACTGAATATTTTCTCTTTTTCGGACCATTCTCTGTAAACCCTAGAGATGGGTGTGCGTGAAAATCCCAGTAGGTCAGCAGTTTTTGAAATACTCAGACCAGCCCATCTGGCACCAACAACCATGCCACATTCAAAGTTCAAAGTCGTCTTCACCACTTTGAGATGCCTAAATGCACTGACTTACTGCCATGTGATTGGCTGATTAGCAATTTGTGTTACCAAGCAATTGAACAAGTGTACCTAATAAAGAGGCTGGTGAGTGTGTACGCAGCATTATCTTTTAGATTTAGCAGGAATTTTGTAAGTTATGTGTCCACTAATAATGATTGTAGTGTATTTCTGGTGAAAATATAATTTAGACATTTTTGGATGGTGGGGGTCCCTGTCAGGTAAGCTGTACAGGGCCCTGTGATTTCTACCAGCAGTTTTTTTAAATACTCAGACCAGCCCATCTGGCAGCAACAACCATGCCACATTCAAAGTCACTTAAAGCTGAGTTTCAGTTCCACTGTGAAAAAATAAATGTCAGCAGTTACAAGAACTGTAACTGCTGACTTTTAAAAAACAGCCACTCACCTGTCCTCCTCGCAACCCGTTTCACCAGCCGTCTGGTGTTTCAGGTGCCAGCATCTGCAGTGTGGGCACCCATCTGTGACAGCTTGCGGCTTCACAGCCGGGTGCCCACTGCACATGTGCAAGTAGCGCTGAGCTTCCTGAATGGCCCCGTAGTCTTCTGTGACCTGTCACATGTCCCAGAAAACTACGGGGAGGGTACGAGGACAACTTCCGCTTCCAATTACCTAGGTGATTGCAGTGGAAATGGGAGCGGGTACCTGTCAAATTCGGGTACCCTCTCCCCCAAAGGTGCCAATCCTTAATGGGGAGTGGGGAACCAGTCTTTAAAGCGGAACTTCCCCTTTTGGGTGGAGCTCTGCTGTAAATCCACTTTTATCCCCATTCTGATGCTCGGTTTGAACTTCAGCAAGTTGTCTTCACCACGTATACGTATAGATGCCTAAATGCATTGAGTTGCTGCCATGTAAATGCTTTCAATGCAAAACATGTCCTCACTTTCACACCTGCAAATCTGGTAGTGTTACCATTTTTTTGTCTAACCCCTGTATATGTTCTTAAACCCTTTGGCACCGGTGCCTTTAAGGGGTTTATGATGAGCGGGGGTTTAGGGTCATGTGACAGCCTTGATTGGCTGTCACAGTGGTCACATGATCAGAAAGCTCCAGACCGCAAGTGAGGTGCCAGTAAATGTGCCTGAAGCATGCAAGGTGCATGCTGTGGGCACATCTTTTGTTTAAATTGGGTACGCAAATATGCGGCCCCGCCGCGCCAAGGCCCAGCTGTCAAGAGGCTGCATATTTGTGTACACTCGGCTCTAAGGAGTTAAAGCAGAACTAAATTGCCAAACAAGGGCGGACTGACAACTCATGGGGCCCCCGGGCAATAGGGGATCATGGGGCCCCTGTGTTCTTGCCCAAACTCAAAAAAGCCTATGAAAAAGGTACCAGGGGCATCTCATGGGGCCCCCTACTGACCCCGGGCCCTCGGGCAGTGCCCGAGTTTCCAAATGGTCAGTCCACCCCTGCTGCCAAATCTACTCACTTCCACCATCCAATGATGTGGCTGTGACATCCTTTACCTGCTGCTGTCATCTTCTCCCCAGGCTACATTCAAGAACCGGGTCCTCGTCCTCCTGAATGGGGGGGTGACATCACCCTGTGCATGTGTATGGAATCAGTCATTCTGGCACAGCTTGCATGTGCATGGAATGCAGGCTGAGCTACGCATGCATAGATCAGGGTATATTCAGGGTATATTCACACCAATTACACTGGGGTGTGTTTGTGAGTGTATTCCCAACACATGGCAACCAAAATTTATTGATTCCTTGTGAATGTAGCTCACACCAACACGTTGTGTTGCATTTGCCCAGTGCTGATAAAAAAAGTACAGCATGTACTACTTCTTTTCAGCACAAACGTGTACATGTGTAGACACAACACACTGCAAAGCAAATCAAGGCAAAAAAACCCCCAAAACAAATGCAACGTATGTAAAATGCACACTGACACACTACAACATATCACAAAAAATGCAAAGCAACGCAACACGCATGCATGAACGGATGCATCAATTGAAGGATGTGATCAGGCATGTAAGGCTCGTGCCTGCTAAAACTACTAACACTGACAGTAATGCCAACACGCCTATAGCAGTAATGTGCACTTTTGACAAGTTTATTGTGTATCAAACAATGCATCCCAGACACTCTCAAGTGACAAGTGATGCCTTTTGATTTTTAATCGGGAAGTAACATACCAGAAATAACTTTATACATAGGGAAAAGGACTTTACCAGATTCAGCAAATTGGATTCTGGTACATTATGACATTAAATAGTAAAAGAATACAGTACATTATGTCATCAGATTATACAGAAAGAACATTTCAGTACTCACCTTGTTTCTCCCTTTCCTTTGCAGACATACCCAATACCGGGAACATAGGTGCTTACTTATTTCTAACCAGGTCTCCCTCTTTTTATAAGCATCTCAATTGCTTATGTTATTTTCCTCTAGAATTGTTTATTTTTCCACCTCATTGAGATTTTATAGAATCTTGTCAAACGTGCTATAAATGCACTGCAGACACTATAGGCACATTTACGTTGTTTTACCATACCTTTGAATGGAAGAAGTTGACAAGCTTCAATGCCTTGTAGACTCCACATGTAGCATTGGTATTACTGCACAACAACACAAACACTACAAGAAATATGAATAGATGTGTCTGCTGTCCATTGATACATTGTGAGCTGCATTTGCTAGGTGTAGTACCCTCTAGTGTGTAATTAGAGTGAGGAAAATTTAATGGCTCACAGTAGTGTGGTAAGCCTGGGGAATTGCTCTGGGTATACCTTAGTGCAGGCTGGAGGGCTCTACAGGTCAGGCCTCTGATACCTCCCCCTGGTTCTAGAATCTTCTAGAAGCTAGAGGGTGGAGACCAAGAGGCTGTAATCTGCATGTTTATGGGAATCTGGCCCATCCCCAGGCAGGAGGCCTGGCAAGGTGGCTGAACCAGCCCATAAATATTAAAGAACTTGGCCAGTGAGTAGTCTAGCTTGGTTATCGGGCGGAAGATGAAGTGCTGGGGAACGTGAGGACTGGGCAGGGACACTGGGGAAGGGGGGCTTTGCCTCCAGGCTGGAAGGGAAAGAGAGAGGGATCTCCACTACCCTGCAGTCTAAAGTAGAAGCCAGCCTGCCTACCCTGGGAAAGACTAGCACAGCAAAAGTTCTGGAAGAAGTCTCATCCAAAGCAGTCTCATCCAAAGCAGCAGGATACCAGGGACAGTGTGAGCACCTCTACACCCCAGCCCTAGGCAACTCAAAATTGCCCCCCCCTCCGAAGATAGCCTGACATTGACCAAGACCAAAAACACCCCTGCACCCCACCCAAGAGAGCCTTCCACTGCCATCACCCCCATACATTGGCCACTCCCCTCCCAGCGAGAGAGAGAAAGACAATCACCTTCACAGCTCTGGACATCCCTGGGAAAGAGAGTCAAGCAGCCCACAGCCTCTCTCAGATCCCACCTGGTCCCCAAGCTGCATGTGTCCCTTCTTCCGTCCCTTCTTCCAGGGGGGTGGTGCTGCCCCCCCCCCCTCAAAAAAAATGCCACCCTAGACAAAAGCCTTGTTGGCCTTGTGGTAAATACTCCCCTGCCAGGGCCTACAAGTGAGAATGCTACCAGATGCAATATCCAGCAAGCTCTCATTAGGACAGTGTCACAGCTACCTAAATCTCTTGCTCTGGGACAATCTCCAAGACAGCCAGGTGGGCTGGTAGTATTGCTAACTTGAGACTTTGTTCAAGAGGACTTAGTGCTCCCTAGAGTAACATGGCTACCAATCCTTGAAGGGACTGATACCACTCCAGCTGAAGTAATGTTCAGGATCTATTTTTCTTGTGCATAGCGTAAGAAGTTTTGTCCTCAAGTTGTTTCAAGTCAAGTTGGGCATCCCATAATCCCCAATCCCTATTCAAGTTGTTTACCCTAAATAAAACAACAAAACCAACCCCAAGGACTGGTCATTGTTTCAGCAAGAAGTTGGAAAATGCTTATTGTTTGGCTGTGCAGAAATAGGGGGACCCAAAAACTCAGCGGCTCCTTAGGGGGTAGTGCTACATAGGTGTTTGGAAAGCAGCAAAAACTAATCCTAAGGGCCAGGTTTACACTAGAATTCAGTGCAGGAAACCCATGTTCCGTTCCGTTTCAACACTGCATTCAAAACACAACAAACGTGAATTGCAGCAGGTCTCATGCTAATTATAACCAAAATGCAGGTCGCAAATGCAGTGCATTTACCTGCACCAGATCACATGGTACACAGGTACCATATAATCTGGTTGCTGTGTGTTTTGTAAAGTAGTGCATGCACTACTGTTGCTGCAGTCCAATGCAATTCATTTGAATGGGTTGAAATTGCACTATACCTTGATTGCATGTGAATTGCACATTAACTCACAGTGCGTTCCTGTGCAATTCATGGAATGAACCGACACTAAGTGCCTATTCCTAATGCCAGTGTGAATGAGGCCTAAAGTGTGTGTTATTGCACAAGAGATAGCCTGTCTCTTCTGAAATAAATACCTGCCTGTTCATTATTTTTTACAAGTAAAGTTTACATTCACTACAAATGACCTGCCTTTCTAAGGCAGCATATACAGTGCCTTGAAAAAGTATTCATGCCCCTTGAAATTTTCCACATTTTGTCATGTTACAACCAAAAACGTAAATGTATTTTATTGGGATTTTATGTGATAGAACAACACAAAGTGGCACATAATTGTAAAGTGGAAGGAAAATGGTTTTCAAATTTGTTTACAAATAAATATCTGAAAAGTGTGGCGTGCATTTGTATTCAGCACCTTTTACTCTGATACCCCTAACTAAAATCTAGTGGAACCAATTGCCTTCAGAAGTCACCTAATAGAGTCCACCTGTGTGTAATGTAATCCCAGTATAAATACAGCTGTTCTGTGAAGCCCTCCTAGGTTTGTTAGAGAACATTAGTGAACAAACAGCGTCATAAAGGCCAAGGAACACACCAGACAGGTCAAGGATAAAGTTGTGGAGAAGTTTAAAGCAGGGTTGGTTTCTAAAAAAATATCCCAAGCTTTGAACATCTCATGGAGTACTGTTCAATCCATCATCCGAAAATGGAAAAAGTATGGCAGAACTGCAAACCTACCAGGACATGGGTGTCCACCTAAACTGACAGGCCGGGCAAGGAGAGCCAAGAGGCCCATGGTAACTCTGGAGAAGCTGCAGAAATCCACAGCTCAGGTGGGAGAATCTGTTGACAGGACAACTATTAGTCATGCACTTCACAAATCTGGCCTTTTTGTGGAAGAGGGCAAGAAGAAAGCCATTGCTGAAAGAAAGCCATAAGAAGCTCCAGTTGCAGTTTGCAAGAAGCCATGTGGGGGATACAGAAAACATGTGGAAGAAGGTGCTCTAGTCAGATGAGGCCAAAATTGAACTTTTTGGCCTAATTATCTGTACTGATATGGACCGGGTAATGTGTTAGGAACATAATGATACCGAATCGTTTGATGGAAATGATCAGAGGACTGAATCCTACAGAGGACTGAATTCAAAGACACTCCAAAAATCAAAGTGAAAAAATGATGCAAAAGGCTAGTCCATGTTGCTGAAATTTCATTGCAGCAACTCAAAATGGTACTCAGCAGTTTGTATGGCCCCCATGTGCTTGTATGCATGCCTGACAACGTAGAGGCATGCTCCTAATGAGATGACGGATGGTGTCCTGGGGTATTTCCTCCCAAATCTGGACCAGGAGATCACTGAGCTCCTGGGCAGTCTGAGGTGCAACCTGGTGGCATTGGATGGACTGAAACATGATATCCCAGAGGTATTCTATTGGATTTAGGTCAGGCGAGCGTGGGGGCCATTCAATGGTATCAATTCCTTCAACCTCCAGGAACTGCCTACATACTCCCACTACATGAAGTCGTGCACCAGGAGGAACCCAGGACCCACTGCACCAGCGTAGGGTCTGACAATGGGTCCAAGGATTTCATCCTGATACCTAATGGCAGTCAGGGTGCCATTGTCTAGCCAGTAGAGGTCTGTGCATCCCTTCATGGATATGCCTCCCCAGACCATCACTGACTCACTAGCAAAACGGTCATGCTGAATGATGTTACAGGCAGCATACCATTCTCCTCAGCTTCTCCAGACCCTTTCATATCTGTCACATGTGCTCAGAGTGAATCTGCTCTCATCTGTGAAAAACACAGGGCACCAGTGGTGGACCTGCCTATTCTGGTGTTCAATGGCAAATGCCAATCAAGCTCTATGGTGCCGGGCATTGAGCACAGGGCCCACTAGAGGTCACCAGGCCCTGAGACCACCATTACGAAGGCATGCTGGAGGTAATTTTGTAGAGCTCTGGCAGTGCTCATCCTGTTCCTCCTTGCACAAAGAAGCAGATACCGGTCCTGCTGATGGTTTAAGGACCTTCTACGGCCCTGTCCAGCTCTCCTAGAGTAAATGCCTATCTCCTGGAATCTCCTCCATGCTCTTGAGACTGTGCTGGCAGACACAGCAAACCTTCTGACAATGACACGTATTGATGTGCCATCCTGGAGGAGTTGGACTGCCTGTGCAAACTCTGCAGGGTCCAGGTACCAGTAGGGTCCTCATGCTACCAGTGGTGACGTTGACCCTAACCAAATGCAAAACTAGTGAAAAACAGTCAGAAAAGTATGGGGGAAAAAATGTCAGTGGCCTCCACCTGTAAAGCCATTCCTGTTTTGGGGTTGTCTCATTGTTGCCTACCTAGTGCATCTGTTGTTAAACTGATTAACAACCCGCTCCGCTAATTAACTGACCAGATCAATATCCCAGGAGTTTAATTGACCTGATGCTATACTTAAAAAGTGTTCCTTTATTTTTATTGAGCAGTGTATATGCAGACTGTATGCTGTTTGAAGAAAATAACATTTCTTCCTATGGTGCCTGTTCACATATGTCCGGTGTACTTACAGTACGGATTCCGTTCAGGATGAAAAAGAGTCATGTAAGATTTCTGAGCAGTGCGGTCCAGTTCAGGTGCTGATTACAGGCTATTGGCTTCTATAGGAACTGATTCTAAACCACACATGTGCAAACAGGATACAATCCTGACCTGATCCTGTCCTGAACCTGATCTAAACCTGACCTGAACTGCTGAACAACTACTGTGTCAATTTGCTGTGAAACCTGAGCTACAATCCGCACCGCACATGTGTGAATCAGCTCTTACTATTTTATTATATTTCAGCTTACCAATTCTTAGATGTGATGGCTGCATTTGTTTTCTTTTATAGGTTGTCTCCCTTCTATTTTCATCTGCTGATCCAGCCCATAAGTCTGTTGTTTTTAAAAAGAACAAGCTCTCCAGCAGAATGTGTCAGTTACAGAGATGAAACAAACCATTTAACACAGTCAGGAGTGCATATAATGACCAGCTTTTATTTATGTAAAACCTTTATGCAAAAACTGTAACGGACTTGATAGTGTTAGTTGGAGTTTGGCTTCAGTTTGTTAGTGTACTTTAAATGTGGTAGCACATCTACCACTGCCCTCCCCCCAGATTGATAATGTTGCTTTCCAAAGGTGTCCCCTGTGATCCTTTATCTAGAGTGGAGGCACTCCAAAACAAGAGGAGCCTTATTGGCCAGATCACCAGGTGAAAACAGAGAGAACAAGTCTAAAAAAAGAAAACTATTGCCTCATGTATATTGCTGCTCCTAAATGTGAGTCTAGGAGCTTTTGACATTTTTTTGCCAAAGTCCCTGAAATCAACTGAATAAAAACCTGTGTCCATGCACACATTGACTTTTACCAGAGTTACCCTAGGTTCACACCTAAGCATTTTCTGAAGTGTTTTGTGTTTTGCAGAGAAGCAGTACAGTTCATTTTTTACACGATTTTCTATGGGACACATTCATATCTCCGCGTTTTACGCCGGTGCGTTTTTTGGAAAGGGTAATTTACTTTATTGAATGCAAACAATTGCATTTTTGGTTCTATAGAGTTCAATGGAAATGCTGCAGAAAAGCATGTAGTGCATTTTTTATGCATATTATATGCGGTCTTGCCACGTTTTTGATACGTTTTGCATTTTAAATCTGCCTAGCAACAAGCAAAATGTATAAAAAATGGGGGAAAAAAACGCAAAACACATCAAAAATGCATCAAAAATGCAGGTGCAAAAACTGAACGCAAAATACAATGCAGAAATGGCTCAAACACAAACTGCATAGGTGTGAACCTAGCCTCAGGAGCAGTAGAGTTTAGGGGCAGTTAAACGTTCCCCTCCTGTTTGCAATTCTTATGCATTCAGGAAAGGAACGTTTCAGCCAAAAAAGCGCTAAATGTGACAAAAATGCACGTAAACACATCTAACGTATCTCACGACTTGACTACTGCAAATCCCTCCTCACCGGCCTACCTCATCACAGACTATCCCCGCTTCAGTCTATCCTGAACTCAGCGGCCAGACTCATCCACCTTACCAACCGCTCCGCACCTGCCACCCCTCTCTGCCAATCCCTGCACTGGCCTCCACTCAGTGTCCTCCATCCCTCTCTGCCAATCCCTCCACTGGCTTCCACTCAGTGTCCTCCACCCCCCTCTGTCATTCCCTCCACTGGCCTACACTCAGTGTCCTCCACCCCCTCTGCCATTCCCTCCATTGGCTTCCGATTGACCAACGCATTAAATTCAAACTACTAACACTGACATACAAAGCTATTCACAACGCTGCCCAAAACTACCTCACCGACCTGATACCCAAATACCACCCAACACGTACTCTTCGCTCCTCGCAAGACCTCCTACTTTCTAGCTCCCCGGTCTCCTCCTCCCACGCCCAACTGCAGGACTTCTCCAGGACTTCCCCCATCCTCTGGAACTCACTACTCCAATCCATCAGACTATCACCTACCCTCCTCACCTTTAGGCACACCCTGAAAATGCACCTCTTCAGGGAAGCCTACCCCACCCTCACCTAATTGCCGATCTGCTCCACTCCTCCTACCACTCCATCCCCCACAGCCCTCCTGTACCACTATTCCCTCCCTCCTAGATTGTAAGCTCGAAAGAGCAGGGCCCTTGAACCCCTCGTGTATTGTCTTGTTACTGTATTGTCTCATGTTCTGTCCCCCACTATAATGTACAGCGCTGAGCAAACCCTTTGGCGCTATATAAATACTGTATAATAATAATAATAATCTAAACACTAGCTGCATTTAGCACTTGGGCGTTTATTCATGTCAATTGAAAATACTGTGGCCAATCAAAAGATTAAATGTCCAAGGGCTAAACATGGTTAAAAGCGGTACCGCGTCTACATGTGTTTTTGCTACATTTAGCGGTTTTCTGCTGCCAGGAGTGCTAAACGTGTAGGGGAATTCATGTGTACATGAGGCCTGATGCAGCCACCACATCTAATGATTGGTAAGCAGCAATATCTTACATTTTTGGTTTTGGGTTTTATTACTGCTTTAACAGCAAAGCAGGCAAGGATAACGTAGTAAACATGTCAAAACAGTAGCCTTGCTTACACAGCCAAAAAAATTCTAAGAAATATCACGAAATGGCTTGTTGTTCTGATTATTGGGATCATGAGTTCAACTCCGTCCTTCAACAATTCTCGGGAGTGCTCAGAGACCCGCTCTGTCTAGTTCTTGGAACGCTTGTGTTCTCTTTTATCTGCAAACACACTTCTAATTATTGCAAGCGATACTCAAATGTGTTACATCACTTGAAAATTTCCCAGCATGGCTTTATTTATAAACCGCCGTCCTTCTCTCCGGTGGGCATTTCATGCACATTCCCCGCATGTGCGAAATGGAAGTGTAGCTTTCTACACCCGCCATGACGCAGCAGGAGACGGGGTCAGGGTCAGAGGAGTTGTGTAGCGAGGCACGCATGAATAAAGAGTCTATAAAAAAAACAGCATTCATGCACTTGTGTCTGTAGCCGTATTGAACACCAGGACACGAAGGCTCAGCTATTTTATACATCAAGCTGAAAATGTACGACGAGCCTAAAGCAGTATTTAACCCAAAAGTATAGTATATTGCAACTTATACTTAGCAATACGTAAATGTGATGGCTGCATTAGTGTTCTTTATTATGCTTTTTGTCCTTTATTTTCACCTGGTGATCTGGCCAGTAACACACTTCCTGTCTTACCCTAGGTTAACACCTAAGCGTTTTTCCGCAGCGCTTTGCAGAAACGCAGTACAGTCCATTTAACATGATTTCCTATGGGACACGTTCACATTTCTGCGTTTTCACCTCGTGCGTTTCTTGGAATAGATCAGGGGCTTTTTTTAACGCGAAAAGTTGTGTTTTTTTTACTATATACATCAATGGAAACGCTGCAGAAAAGCATGTATTGTGTTTTTGCTGTGTTTTTGCTGTGTTTTTGATGCATTTTGCATTTTAAATCTGTCTAGCAACAAGAAAAAAAAAACATAAAAAACGCAAGTGCAAAAACACAAAACGCAATGCAGAAACGGATCATACGCAAACTGCATAGGTGTGAACCCATAATAACCATATAAATTAAGGTATCAAAAGTAATCATACATACTGGGGGGGTACAACTGGAGGAATCAATGGTGGAGAAGGATCTGGGAGTTCTGGTAGATCACAAGCTTAATAATGGCATGCAATGCCAAGCTGCGGCTTCTAAAGTGAGCAAAATCCTCTCTTGTATTAAAAGAGGTATAGACTCCAGAGAGAGAGATATCATATTACCCCGGTACAAATCATTAGTAAGACCTCATCTGGAATATGCAGTTCAGTTTTGGGCAACAATTCACAAAAAGAACATTGGGGAACTGGAGAAAGTACAGAGAAGGGCAACCAAAGTGATAAGAGGCATGGAGGAGCTCAGCTATGAGGAAAGATTAGAACTGAATTTATTCTCTCTTGAGAAGAGGAGATTAAGGGGGGGATATGATCTCCATGTATAATACATAAGGGGGATATGATCTCCATGTATATTACATAAGGGGGGATATGATCTCCATGTATAATACATAAGGGGGGATATGATCAACATGTATAATACATAAGGGGGATATGATCAACATGTATAATACATAAGGGGGATATGATCTGCATGTATAATACATAAGGGGGGGGATATGATCTCCATGTATAATATACATAAGGGGGGGATATGATCTCCATGTATAATACATAAGGGGGGATATGATCTTTATGTATAATACATAAAATAAATTTAATCTCCAAACATGGAAAGGTTTCTTTACAGTAAGAGCTGTGAAAATGTGGAATAGACTCCCTCAAGAGTTGGTTCTGGCCAGCTCAGTGGATTGCTTAAAAAATGGCCTGGATTGTTTCTTAGAAACACAGAATATAACTGGATTCTAACATTTATAGGTAACTTTGATCCAGGGAATATCCGATTGCCTCTCGAGGCATCAGGAAGGAGTTTTTTTCCTTGCAGGAGCAAATTGGATCATGCTTTGCTGGGGTTTTTTGCCTTTCTCTGGATCAACTGTGAATATAGGATTATAACTTTTTTTTTTTCTATGGTTGCACTGGATGGACTTTTGTCTTTTTTCAGCCAGACTAACTATGTAACTATGTAATGGGTATAGCTTTAAATATAAAATATTGCCCAATAACCAAACAACCTACAGCAAAATCAGTGTGAACAGATTGCTCACAGGAGAAAAGTGGTTACATAAAGAACAATGCGATACTCTGAAATGTAATCAAATAATGCTTTTATTAGCAAAATAGCAATATGAGACAATTGAGTAAAGACTGCAAGGTAGCCATCGCCTCAATCATTGACAGTACAAAAACAACCTATAACCAAAAAATAAAAAAGAGAGACATCATGGCTAGGCCAAACACAATAATATGCTGTAAAAGCAATGACTTGAGGGTCTTTTGCTCATGCAGCAAACACATCGGGGTGTACCACCAAAATGAGGATACATATAGTGATGGAAGAGATGCAATAACAGTGCTGGAAGACCAATATTCAATATGATGTTAGAACAGGTGTAACCTCTACTGTGACAGAAACAGAGGCCTAACTAGGGAAAGGTCACTTGGTGAAAATAAACCTGATTCCAATATGAGTGAGTGAAGTCCTCAACACTCCCCCTCCAAACGAGGAAAATGTCATCAATATATCTCAACCATATTTGAACATGGGTGAGAAATAATGATGACCAGTAGACAAGCTGCTCTTCCCATTACCCAAGATGCAGGCAGGCATATATTGGGACCCATGGTGCTCCCATTCTTGTGCCTCTAATTTCTTGATAGAAGCAATAGTTGAACTGCAATTGTTGAACTGAAAAAAATTATTACGTAGAGCAAAATCCAAAAGTTCAACAATAAATTCATTTTGCCCGCCCATATTCAGATAATGCATGTCATGAAAGTAGCAGATGGCTCTAAGTCCACATTCTTGAGGAATGGACGTATAAAGGGACTCAATGTCCACTCCTACTAGAATGCAATCCTCCTCAATAGCAAGTTCTTGGATTTTTGCCAGGACATCCTTAGTGTCTCTGACATAGGATTTTAGATTAGGGACCATATCCTTAAGAAATATATCAATATATTTACCTGTTGTCTCAATGGGGCCATGAATAGCAGACACAATTGGTCAACTCGGTGGATTTTGTAAATCCTTATGGATTTTAGGGATTATGTAGCAGTTCGGGAAGTTGAATTCCTCAACGCTGAGGTATTCAAGTTCTCTCTTAGTAAGTAAATTTGCTACTTTCCCTAGAATTAGCATGGAGTTAAGTTTTTTAACCAAAATAGGAAATGGATTTACAGATAGTATACAATGTGTATTAGAGTCACCTAATTGATGTTTGACTTCCTTCACAGTTTTGTACTTTTAGTATTACAACGTTTCCCCCTTTGTCCCTCCTTTTTGTTATGATGTCCTTGGCCTCTTGCAATTCTTTGAGAGCTCTTCTCTCACATTTAGTGAGATTAGCACCAAGAGGCATATGCCACTCCAAGGATTTAAAATCTGTTGACACAAGATCAAGAAACTTTGCAATCCATCTATTGCTACAAATTTTAGGCATTTTCATAGATCTAATTTTTAAATCCATTTTCCTTGTTGAATGTGCCTGGTTATCATCTTCACCATCATCATCATCATACACACCACCTTCCTCAGCTAGGAAAATTAGCATCTCGTTTCTTTGTCCTCTGGTATACATACAGAAGAATCATTTGCTTTTTCATGTATCAATCTGAGAAACACCTTCCTCAGGAATAAATTCACATCTTTGTATACTTCGAATTCATCCATTGAAGTCATAGGGGAAAAGGACATTTCTTTGATTAATAGTTGTATGTGCTCCTGCTTCAGTGGAAATTCAGAAAGGTTGATAACCGTCTGATCCTCACAATATTGACAGCTACCTTCTTTGACTCCTTGTCCTGCCTCTGCCCTCCTCAGTTGACTTTCTCTTGACCTGTTCCTCCTTCCTTTTTTGTATTCCTCTTCCTACCTGAGTTTGATCTGTAGTGGGTAGGGCCCCCTCCCTTTGTTCTAAAAAATATACTGATTTAAATAGATTTTCTGAATCACTTTCACTAGATGGGACTTCACCCACTGATCTAGAGTGAGAACGAAAAAACCTGCACTTGGAATGGCTTCTTCCTCTTCGAATAGTCAGGTCAAAAATCTCACTTGTTTCCAAGTCTTTAAGGTCATGCCTAAATTTAGCTTGTTTAGTTGCTTTAAGGTTTTTCTGAACCTTATCTACCTGCTTTCTAAGTTGTTCATTTTGTTTCTCAAAGCTTTCAGTGGCCTTAAAAGGATCAAGACCAGTCACACTTTCCTCAATGGCTATATTCCTGAAGTTGTAACTTCTCTTCTTCCACAATCAATTTCATACCATTAATCCCTTGTTCAATACACAGAGCTTTCCATTTGTTTAGAAATCTTTCATTGTGTAGATGTTCAGCTGGTACTACCTTACTTCTTAAGCCTTGGAGAATAATATTTTGTTTAATATAGGCTTCCAAGAAGCAGACATCCCATTTCCGATTTAAGGTGCTTAATTACTCATTTCTTATGCTGTTTAAACCGAGTCTTAATTTCTTCATCCTCAGTCGTTACTTTAAAATTTTCAGTAAGGAGAGCTTTGTGTATTTCTTGTTCAATATCTTCACCAGGTATAAATGCCATAGATAACCTCTAAAGTAGTATTACCAGAAGTGTTAACAATAAAAGTCTGATTGAGGTGATGGATAATGCAGTGTCAATAGATAAACCTTAGCCTCCTTAAGAAAAGGTCCATATGAACCCAACAATCATAATTATAATAACCATATAAATGAAGGCCTCAAAAGTAATGGGTATCACTTTAAATATTAAATATTGCCCAATAACCAAACAACCTACAGAAAAAGCAGTGTGAACAGATTGCTCACAGGAGAAAAGCAGTTACATAAAGAACAATGCGATACTCTTAAATGTAATCAAATAATGCTTTTATTAGCAAAATAGCAATATGAGACAATTGAGTAAAGACTGCAAGGTAGCCATCACCTCAATCATGGAAAGTACAAAAACAGGCTAAAACAAAAAAATAAAAAAGAGAGACATCATGGCTAGGCCAAATACAATAATATGCTGTAAAAGCAATGACTCGAGGGTCTTTTGCTCATGCAACAAACACATCGGGGTGTACCACCAAAATGAGGATACATATAGTGATGGGAGAGATGCAATAACAGTGCTGGAAGACCAATATTCAATATGATGTTAGAACAGGTGTAACCTCTACTGTGACAGAAACAGAGGCCCAACTAGGGAAAGGTCACTTAGTGAAAATAAACCTGATTCCAATATGAGTGAGTGAAGTCTGCATGTATATACATGTAGCAAAGTAGCAGTGGATTAGGCACTAGATGCAGCCCAGATAGTATGTGGCCCCTTAGGCCAATCACTGAGGTCAATATACACAACCTCAGTGCAGGGGTGGACTGACAACTCATGGGGCCCCCGGGCAATACGGGATCATAGGGTACCTGTGTCCTTGCCCAAACTCAAAAAAGCCTATGAAAAAGGTACCAGGGGCATCTCATGGTGCTCCCTACTGACCCCGGGCCCTCGGGCAGTGCCCGAGTTTCCAAATAGTCAGTCCGCCCCTGCCTCAGTGTGTGTCATACAGTAGTAGTCTAGTGAGGCTCACAGAGGGACAATGGATACTGCAAAGTAATAAATGTGATTCTTGTGAGCTACTATGGTGTATACTTTAGGTGAATGTATGTATAAAAAGTCCAACGGGTTATTTAAATATCACCGTATGTTGGGTATATGTGCCATAAATTATATCAATTAAGCTAGTGTACAGATGATTACGTAAATAAGTAAATTATTAAATAAAAAAGTTAGTCGTCTACACTATACACATACTCATACCAGTGTGTCTAAATAAATCCAAACCACTGGTGTCGCGCTCCAATATCAGTACATTTAAAGGAACAGATAAATATATAGATAAAATTATATTAAATAATTAATTAAATAAATTATAACAAGTGACTGAGTCCTGATATATTTCCACGGCGTGATATAGCAATCACGCTGGTGCTCCATGCATATCTTTGAAAAATATTTGATATTGTAGTGTCTTCTAATGGTGTATTACAAAAAAAATATAGTCCACCAATTCTTAAATAATGTGCTCCTTCACCAGTTGTGCTCTCACCTGACGTATATAACCAAACCGTTAAGTGAGGTCATATAAGCTTGTGTCCCTTTAATTGGGTTCAGAGGTGAACAAATGGATAAATCCCTGTATCCCAGATGGATGGATGGATGAATGGAGTTTTTCCTTTTTCCCAGAAGGGGGTCTCACCGTTTCCTAGGGACCCTTTTTCACAGAGGTGGATGCATGGATGGAGTTATCCCTCTTCCCACTAGGGGGTCTCTTCACTCCTTTCAAACGTTTTCCTCCATGTGTGTATATACCATGTAATTAAAAAGAGAATATAGTGCCTTATCTTCTTTTTAAAAAATGTATTAAATAAATGTAGTGCACTCACATAGTACATAAATTAAAATCGCTTTTTTTACAAATTTGCAGGATCTTTATTATGTCTGCCACACTCCCATATACTTGCTGTGTAGTTGCCTTTAAGCATCGTAATGTCAGAGCCCCTCCCCTATGTGTTACACTACCGGGTCATGTGGCTTCATCAGGGGGAATTGATCAATTCCTATTTCACAGTTCCGTGCTTGGAGTCCATATGGCAGCCACTGTATCAGGACCCCCAACGGCAATGCTCTGCGTCCTGGAGAGTGCACCGTGGTAATTGGTCTGCACTGGAAAGTGGCGTGGTGCTCTGTGTCCTTACTGGGACTGGGTGCGTGGAGCCGATGTGCGTGGCCAGCTGTGACGCCACTGACGTGTGAATTTGCATAATTTATGGCTGGCTTCAGATTGAGATGGAATTGATTAACAAACAAAAACAAACTAATTAAAGTGATATTAAAGGATTATTTTTTTTTTAATAACAAACACATCATTCTTACCTGCTGTGTGTAGTGGTTTTGCACAGAGCTGCCTGGATCCTCCTCTTCTTGGGTCCCCCACCGGCTCTCCTAGCTCCTCCCTCCTGTTTGGTGCCCCCCCAGCAAGCAGCTTGCTATGGGGGCACCCACTGCTTCATGTGTCCATTAGCAGCTCGGCCGCACCCCCTTTCTCCTCTAAATTAGCTCACTGGCTGTGATTGACAGCAGCAGAGCCAATGGCTCCTGAAGAGCTGTCAATCATAGCAGCGGAGCCAACAGCTCCTGCTTCTGTCTCAGCCAATGAGGAGAGGGAGTCCCGGGATTGCCATGACTCCAGTGCACAACGCTGAATCGAGAGGGGCAGGGGCATATTTACCACAAGGCAAACAAGGCGCTTGCCTAGGGCGGCATTTTTCAGGGGGGCAGCTCCTCCCCCCAGAAGAAGGGATGAAAGAAGGGACATGCAAGCCATAGGAACCAGGTGGGATCTGAGAGAAGCTGCGGGCTGCCGGGAATGTCTGAGGCTGTGAAGATGAGTGTCTTTCTTTTTATCATGGGGGAGGTGGAAGGCTCTTCTATGTGGGGGGCAGGGGTATTGTTGGTCAATGTTAGGCTTTCTCCCTGGGAGGGATGGTGTTGGTTGGTGTCTGTGGGGCAGACAATTTTTTGTTGCCTAGGGCAGCACAAACCGTAAATACACCACTGGAGAGGGGGCTTAGGTGAGTTTTAGGGGGGGCTGGGGTCACTGTTTCATAGAAAACGTTTTTTTACCTTAATGCATAGAATGCATTAGGTTAAAAAACCTTTAGCCTTTACAACCACTTTAAAGCTGAACTCTTGCAAAAACTTTTTAAGCAGTTACAGCAATAGTTGTTTTCCTTTTGGAATAAAGGTTTTACATAAATGAACAAAAACTGAACTTTGTAAGCACTCTTGTCAGTGATAAATGGTTTGTCTCAATCCTCTAACTGGCACTTTTGCTGGGCAGCTCAGTCTGCTAAAGCACGGTCCACAACCTTTTTTGCACCAGAGACCAGTTTCGTGACAGCCAGTTTTTCCAGGGACTGAGGGGGGTGATGTCGGCGATTGGTGACTGGATATTCACAGAGTCGGTCCTCAGCCCCCCCTTCACACCACTATTTCTCTTTATAACACAGCCCCCCTTTATATTAGTGTTAATAGTCCCCCTTTACATCACAGTTTTCACATTAAAGCAGTCCCACAGTGTCCTCAGTTCCCCATCATGTCACAGCTCCCCTTAACACTATAGTGCCCCTTTACAGTGCAGTCCCCTTTATATCGCACTGCCCCTTTACAGTGGGAGTCCCCTTTACAATAATGTAACATGGACTGCACTGTAAATGGAGGGATGTGATGGGAAGGGGACTGCACTGTAATATGAAGGGGACTGCACTGTAAAGGAGCACTGCGATGTGAAGGGGACTGCAGTGTAATGTGAAGGGGACTGCACTATAAAGGGGCACTGTACACAGCAGGAGATGAGTCGTGACTGTGATCTGTGATAGTCTTGTCCAGACCACGGTCAACGCTCACCTCCTGCTGTGTGGCCTGGTCATCAGCAGACAGCAAACCGGTACCAGTCCATGGTCTGGAGGTTTGGGTACCCCTGTGCTAAAGGTAGTTGAAAAAATAACAGATCAACAGGTAACACAAAGGAAAAAAAGCTTAAAAGAGCCTTCACTGCTCTCCCATCCAGAGTGCAGACACCATAAGATAGGAAGTGTGCCAAATCACCAGTTAAGAAGAAAAAAGTCTAAAGAAAATTGATGCAGCCACCACATATATGAACTGGTGAGTTGCAATATACAGGTGAAACTCGAAAAATTAGAATATCGTGCAAAAGTTCATTTATTTCAGTAATGCAGCTTAAAAGGTGAAACTAATATATGAGATAGACTTATTACATGCAAAGCAAGATAGTTCAAGCCGTGATTTGTCATAATTGTGATGATTATGGCTTACAGCTCATGAAAACCCCAAATCCACAATCTCAGAAAATGAGAATATTGTGAAAAGGTGCAATATTCTCGGCTCAAAGTGTCCCACTCTAATCAGATAATTAAGCCATAACACCTGCAAAGGGTTCCTGAGCCTTTAAATGGTCTCTCAGTCTGGTTCAGTAGGAATCACAATCATGGGAAAGACTGCTGACCTGACAGTTGTGCAGAAAACCATCGTTGACACCCTCCACAAGGAGGGAAAGCCTCAAAAAGGTAATTGCAAAAGAAGTTGGATGTTCCCAAAGTGCTGTATCAAAGCACATTAATAGAAAATGATGTGGAAGGGAAAAGTGTGGAAGAAAAAGGTGCACAAGCAGCAGGGATGACCGCAGCCTGGAGAGGATTGTCAGGAAAAGGCCATTCAAAAGTGTTGGGGACTTTCACAAGGAGTGGACTGAGGCTGGAGTCAGTGCATCAAGAGCCACCACACACAGATGGATCCTGGACATGGGCTTCAAATATCGTATTCCTCTTGTCAAGCCGCTCCTGAACAATAAACAATATCAGAAGCATCTTACCTGTGCTAAAGAAAAAGAAAAGTCCTCTTTTCTGATGAGAGCAACTTTTGCATCTCATTTGGAAACCAAGTACCCAGAGTATGGAGGAAGAATGGAGAGGCACACACTGCAAGATGCTTGAAGTCTAGTGTGAAGTTTCCACAGTCCGTGTTGATTTGGAGAGCCATGTCATCTGCTGGTGTTGGTCCACTGTGCTTCATTAAGTCCAGGGTCAATGCAGCCGTCTACCAGGAGATTGTCAGGGCTCCCAGGTGTGACCAGAGGTGTGTGACTGACGCAGGGAAACGCAGACTTCAGATATGTGATAAACAATATAATTTATTAACACTAACCATACAAACATAAACGCAGTGCAATACTAAAACATAATACAGTGCAAACAAACCAAACCAACCACCCACAGATAACAGTACATACAAGCAAGCGTCGTCAGGCAGGCCGGGTCAATATCAATAGGGCAGGTAGGTACAGGGGGAGCAAGCGGAGATGGGTCGGGGTCACAGGCCAGGTTAAGCAGGTAGCTAGCAGCGTAGTACAGAGGGTCAGGCAGAGGGATGGTCAGGGTCACAAGCCAGGGATCAGAACAGGTAGCAAGCAGCGTGGTACAGAGGGTCAGGCAGAGGGATGGTCAGGGTCACAAGCCAGGGATCAGAACAGGTAGCAAGCAGCGTGGTACAGAGGGTCAGGCAGAGGGATGGTCAGGAGCGAGCCGGGATCAGAGCAGGAGAAGTCAGCAGCGGTTCAGATCAGGCAGGGTCAGCAAAGGAACAGAAACAGGATGCAGGACAGATACAGGGCCCAGGACAAACACAACACCAAGGCAGAGTCTGCAAGTCTGGCCATCCCTTAAATACACCAGTATCATCAGTTCCAGGTGTTAGCTGGCTGAAAGGTTGAGTCTCTGATTGCTGGGAGCACCCGCTGGCCAGCCCTGGTACTGCAGATCAAAAGGCAGGTGAGTCCCACCATTGCTGGCCAGTCCATTCTTGACAGAGATTTTGGAACACTTCATGCTTCCTTCCGCAGACGAGCTTTATGGGGAAGCGGACTTCATTTTCCAGCAAGGCTTAGCACCTGCCCACAATGCCAAAAGCACCAAAACCTGGTTCAATGACCGTGGGATTACTGTGCTTGATTGGCCAGCAAACTAGCCTGACCTGAACCCCATAGAGAATCTATGGGGCATTGCCAAGAAAAAGATGAGAGACATGAGACCGAACAATGCAAAAGAGCACACTGAATGTTTGCCGAAAGCTGGTAACGTTAGCTGGTTACAGTTGCGTTAAAAAAGTGAGTTTTTCTGTGTTTTTCAGCGTTTTTGCATAGCGTTTATCCACATTTTTCTGCATTAGCATTTTTTAGCGTTTTTAAGCTGAAAAATATGACTTTTTTATTTGTAAACTCCCAAAATACAAAATTGGTCATTGTGTAGTTATATTGTCACCATTTTGGGAGCAGGAAGAGATAAAGATCGTATAGAGAAGCATGTTGTGCTTTCAGTAGCCTTTTTTCTTGCTGCGTCCATTATGGATCCTAGATTATGCAAAAAGTGGATGACCTTATGCTACTGATTCTGTTAAGGATGGTGAGGAGACAGAGACAGCAGGAGGAGAGAAGTAGACATCAACGACGATTCTGGACCCATCCTTTGTTATCCCATCGAATATCTATCCACTTGATATTTTACCAACATGTATGCTGGACTACGTAATTATTCAGACAAATTTTATAACTTAACACACATGTCCATCACATCTTTTGACGACCTTCTGGGGAGGCTCCAACCCAGACTAACAAGAATGGACACCAAGATGAGAACATTTTTTTCCCCTTAAAAATGCTAAAAACCGCATGCTGCCACTTTTTGCCGCATTTAATGGTGTTTGAGCGTTTTTACTCCTCTAGAAACCTACTAGTTCTGGGGTTTTTTTTCCAGACGCCCCTGCCAAAAAACACTGATTACAGCCTATCTGTGGATGGACACATTGAATAACATGCCGGGGAGTTTATTGGCTGTAGAAAAAAATGTCAAAAGCCAAAAATAGCAGCTGTAAAAACGTCCAATGTGCATGAGGACTAAGGAACTACACCCCTGAAACTAAAAAAAAGTGCAGTGTTCTCCCCCTGAACACCTGTAGGCATGGCGAAGAGTGGGTTCACAGCTTGCAGCTTGCAGTATTGCTACTTCCTTCCTTTACCTTTCTATATTTTAGACAAATAGGGCCTGGTGGGACACCGAAGAGAAAGTGAAATGATCAAAAAGCCCCATCATTGGTCATCGTCAATGGGAGCAATAATTTCACCCAGCATTGGTGTCCTTCTTTGCTCCATACAATAGATGCCCACTTCCAAATCACATATCTCTCTCTCCCTCCTCTACATCAGTTTTATTTTCCCATATCACAAATCTCTTTTCTCCCTGATCACAGCACCTTGCTGCAACAAAGGTAAAAGGAGCGCACTATACATGTGCAACTTTTAACCAGGAAATTCACTTGTTCCACTAAAGCTTGGAAAGGGTGTCCAAAGTATGGACTGTCCTAGCAACTCAGGAGGACAGGGGAATGATAACTGTATGGGAGGTTTTCAGTTAAACGTAAGGGGTGCCGCAAATGACTACAGGTATGGCATATACATGTAGCGCCCTCTAGTGCAGACAGTTTTTTTTTTGTGTACGGAAGCCATGGGCATGAGTCAGCCTGGGTGCAAGTCAGCAAGGTTACTTCAGGTTGGGGCTGAATGGCTCTACGGGTTGTCCTCTGGTGCCTCCCCCTGCTCTAGAGATTTGGAAAAGTTTCTAGAGTCTAGTAGACAGAGGTGAGGAGGGGTTGTTCTGCATATTTGTGGGAATCTGGCCAGTCCCAGGTAGTAGGTCTGGCAGTGTGGGAGATCAGCCCATGAGTGAGAGCCTGGCCAGCAGGGGAGAGAGCCTGGCCAGCCGGGGAGCCGGGTGGAAGATGGAGCAAGGAAGTGCTGCTGGTGTGGAGCCTGGGAGCAAACCCATGGAAAGAGGGTCTACCTACAGGCTGGGAGCTAAAAAGAGGGATCTCCACTGTTCCACAGTCTACAGGGAAGGACAGCCTGTCAGCAGGGGAAGAAACCAGCCCAGCGTAAGGCCTGAAAGCAGCTTCACCTTTTAAATCTACAGGAACAGGACAGTGTGAGTACCTTTACACCCCCTGGGCATACAAGGGAGAGGACAGTCAGATGCATTACCCAACTAGTTCTCCCTGGGACAGCATTCTCATGTGCCTCAGAATTCCTTGCCCTGGGATATACTTTTCACGACAGCCGGGTAGTTGAGGAGATTTGTTATCTGGGGTCTGAAGAAGTTCATTTAAGGGAATTGAGTGCTCCTGGAAAGGACTGTGTGCTGATCAATTAAGAGATAAGAGCCACTCCAGCGGGAGTAGAAAGTCCAGGATAGATTTTTTTGCTTTTTTGTACATAATAATTTTGACCTCCGTGTTGTTTCAGTTCAATTGGGCATCCCATATAAACCCAGAACCCCTTCCAAGTTGTTTAACCATCAATTAAACAACAAAAACAAGCTCATGAACTGATCACTGACTTTGGATGCAAGAGTGGAAAATGCATGTTGCCTGGCTGTTTAGGAAAGTAGGGGGGCCCAAAACCAGTGGCCCTCAAGTGGGTAGCACTACATTCTTTAATCAATATATTTTTTTAACCTACTGGGACTCATTGTCTTCGCATTCACTTTCATGCAGGACCTTTTTTTCAGGAAGAATGTGAGGGAACACAGTTTCAGCACATCCAGCGCTGATTGTATGTAATGGCAGGGGGTGATGGGGTGTTCTGGAGGGTCTATTGTTGATGTCTGCTGGGAGATCTATTGTTACTGACGGGATCTACATCTGTACGAGGGTCTATTGTTGCTGGGCAGCTGTATTGTTGCTGATGGGGAATAAATTGTTGCATGTTGCTGGGATGGATCTACTGTTCAGGGAAAGGACAATTGTTGCTGGCTGCTAGAGGGTCTGTTGATGCTGGCTTCTAGGAGATCTATTGTTGTTGGTGTAGGAAGTAAATGAATAAACCCAGGGGCGTACAGACAACTCATAGGGCCCCCGGACAATAGGGGATCATAGGACCCCTGTGTCCTTGCCCATAAAAAAGGTACCAGGGGCATTTCATGGAGCCCCCTAATGATCCCGGGCCCTCGGTCAGTCCGCCCCTGAATAAACCTCCCAGTGATGCTATTCCTATCTTCAGCTACAGGGAGCTCTAATGATTTGTACTGTGACTTCAGGAGACTATTACCAACAAGCTCACATTAAACTCAGAATGCAAGTGCTCTCCTCTTTGATACAGGTTAGTGACACTTGGTTTATGCTATCTTTATTCAGTTTTGTGTTTCTCACTTTCTCTGTTTAGTATCCTATATATTAGTAATGATACTGTAATTTTCTTATACAAATTGATGCTCTTTTCCATGTGGCCTGCACTTAATTATCTGTATAATGTGATCCATTTCTGTTTAGTACATTAAACTTGGAATGCAAGTGAGCAACACGTTTGTGCTCTCTTCTTTGATACAGATACTGCAAGCTGCATCTTTCTCATACCTCACACTCAGATCACCAATAATCCTGTAACACTGGCAGAGGTCTATTGTTGCTGGAATATCTATTATTGCTTGGGGGGTCTATCGTTCCCGGGGAGAATCTTTTGTTGATGGGATACAAATTACAATGAATGCAAATTACTTAGCACCCTAAAACCATGGTTCTGTATTCTTTAAAAAGGGGCAGTACTAGAAGGTAGTGGGTAGAGCCAAGGCCTCGTGCTTGGAGGTGGGTAGGGGGCAGGGATGACTCAGAAGGGGGGAGTACCTGCACCTATTCTCTGAGAATAAAATCCCTGCTTTTATGAAAAAGGTGAATTTAGCCTTTAATGTAATCTTATTTGTGTGTTTTCATGTTGTAAAAGCCTTGTTTGTATGTATGGTATGCAATTATCCATGTAGAGGGGGAAGCCTATTTTATACTCATATCAACACTAGCTGGAAACAACAGACCTGTAGTCTGTGATGGTTCTCATTTATCTGGATCTTGGTATACCCAGTAGCTGTTTGTTACCTTCAACTGGACATGTTTTGTAGTGTGTAGTCATTTGAGTAGCCTCATTAGTCCTGGGGAAGCTCCTGGGTAAAGAGCAAAGCTTATTTCTATAACCACAGCTTTGTTAAGGAAAAAAATTACAAAGTGGGCCAGAGGAGCCTAATAAAATTAAATAAAGTCAGTACACATGAAGGCAATAGAAGTCAAAATACAATGTGGATGATTTACTAAAGCAAAATAGGCTGTTCACTTTGCAAGAGAACTTCCCAGTAGCTTACTAAATAAGGTGAAGCTCTGTTGGCTTAAATCACTCGATCATGTACAAACAAAAATGTTTTCTTGCACGTGATTGGGTATTCTTTTCAAAGTGAATTTTCACCACATTCAATAAATTAAGCAAAAATTCCCTTGAAAAGTGAACATGCATACTCGCCATTAGTAAATCAATCCTAATGAGTGTAGACCAAACAATAAATGTGACTGTGCTATGGTACATTAAAAGCTATATACTATCAAGCCAAGAGCAAAGGAGTGATGTCACAGGATTTCAGATGGTGGCAATATAAATCAACATTGAGGCCTACAGGCATAACGCTGTAGGAATTAAGCTATATGTGTCAACTATATAAGAAGAGTTAAAAAAATACATATTCCTTCAATGTGAAAGTAGGAAAGAATAGATAGAAAAGATTGAAGAAAGCGATATTAGCAAAGACAGTACTCAGATAGGGAACAGTTAAAGGTGGCGGAGGAGGGGGTGGAGGAGTGGTGTTAAAAGAGGGGAAGGAAAGAATGGGGAAAAAAGGGGTAACCCAAGAGATTGCAAAGGATTGGAGAAAGTAAGAAGGTGTAGAGTAAGTAAAGACCCCATAGAGGGTAAAAATTGATTACGGAATCTAGAGTTTGATTATATGTGTGGTATGTTACGGTGGGAAGTAACTAAGCCATGGCTGCCAAATTACAAAAAGAAACGTATCATGTGGGTCATTTAGGATATTCAATTTCTAGTTAGTGAGTGTGACTTGTATGGGGATTTAAATGTCAAGAAAAATAAGAGACGAAGACTTCCACACCCAGGCATTAGTTTGTTTAGTTGCTTTAAATATACGGGATACTAGTGTTCAGATATGGCAAGGGATGTTTTTGATAGACTTGTGATGAAGAGCCTTCCATGGTATTGGAGGTATGGTATAAACCTCTGTCCACAAATAATGGACCTTAGAACAGGTCTACTACAGTTGCAAGAAAAAGTATGTGAACCCCTTGGGATTACGTGGAGTTTTGCATGAATTGGGCATAGAATGTGCTCTGAACGTCATCTAAGTCACAACAATAGAAGAACACAGTCTGCTGAACATAATACTACACAAACATTAGATGTTGTCATGGTTTAATTGCACATAACATGTAAACATTCACAGTGCAGGGAGGAAAAAGTATGTGACGCCCTAGCTTAATGACTTCTCCCAGAGCTAATTGGAGCCAGGAGTGAGCCAACCTTGACTCCAATCAGTGTGATGATATTGGATGTGTTGCTGACAGCTGTCCTGCCCTTAAAAAACACACACCTGTTTTGGGTTTACTGGTTTCAAGAAGCACTGTCTGATGTGAACCATGCCTCGCAGAAAAGAGCTCTCAGAAGACCTACGATCAAGAATTGTTGACTTGCATGAAGCTGGAAAGGGTTGCAAAAGTATCTCCAAAAGCCTTGATGTTCATGTGTCCACGGTAAGACAGACTGTCTACAAATGGAGAAAGTTTAGCACTGTTGCTACTCTCCCTAGGTGTGGTCGTCCTGTAAAAATGACTGCAAGAGCACAGCGCAGAATGCTGCATGAGGTAAAGAAGAATCCCAGAGTGTCAGCTAAAGACCTACAGAAATCTCTGGCACATGCTAACATTTTTGTTGACACATCTACAATAAGGAAAACATTAAACAAGAATGGAGTACATGGGAGGACACCACGGAGGAAGCCATTGCTGTCCAAAAAGAATATTGCAGCACGTTTGAAGTTTGCAAAAGAGCACCTGGATGTTCCACAGCACTACTGGCAAAATATACTGTGGACAGATGAAACCAAGACTGAGTTGTTTGGGAAGAACACACAACACTATGTGTGGAGAAAAAAGGCACAGCACACCAACATCAAAACCTCATCCCCACTGTAAAACATGGCGGAGGGAGCATCATGGTTTGGGGCTGCTTTGCTGCCTCAGGGTCTGGACGGATTGTTGTTATTGATGGGAAAATGAATTCCAGAGTTTATCAAGACATTTTGCAGGAAAACATATGGCCATCTGTCCGCCAACTAAAGCCCCGCAGAGGATGGGTGATGCAACAGGACAATGACCCAAAGCATACAAGTCATTCAACAAAACAATGGCTGCAACAGCACAGAATACGCCTTCTGGAGTGGCCCAGTCAGAGTCCTGACCTCAACCCGATTGAAATGCTGTGGCATGACCTTAAGAGAGCGATTCACACCAGACATCCCAAGAATATTGCTACACTGAAACAGTTTTGTGAAGAGGAGTGGTCCAAAATTACTCCAGATCATTGTGCAGGTCTGATCTGCAACTACAGGAAACGTTTGGTTGAGGTAATTGCTGCCAAAGGAGGGTCAACCAGTTATTAAGTCCAAAGGTTCACATACTTTTTCCTCCCTGCACTGTGAATGTTTACATGTTATGTGCAATTAAACCATGGCAACATCTAATGTTTGTGTAGTATTATGTTCAGCAGACTGTGTTCTTCTATTGTTGTGACTTAGATGACGTTCAGAGCACATTTTATGCCCAATTCATGCAAAACTCCACGTAATCCCAAGGGGTTCACATACTTTTTCTTGCAACTGTATATGTGGTCCATATTCCCTATGTCTGGTAGTAAATTGACTTCAACATTACAAACTAAACTATAAACCATGTTCAACTGAACTACTATTAGGTATACTCTCTGTACTAATGAATGGGAAATAAGAGCCTGAGAAAATGAACACAACCATTTTGATTAAATCACCTTCATATCAAAATGAGAGTCCCCCAAATAGAGTCCCCATTACATCAGAGCCCCTGTTCACATCAGAGTATCCCCTTCACATCAGAGATCCCCATTCTGTGTTAGATCCCCCTTCACATCAAAGTATTCCCAATACATGAGAGGTCCCACATCACCACATTATTCCCCCATCATGTCAGAGTTCTCTGTATACATGGGAGCTCCCATCCCATCACGGTACCCCCAGGAGTCTTTCCATCACATTATTATTATTATTATACAGTATTTATAAAGCGCCAATGGTTCGCTCAGCGCTATACATTACAGAGGGGGACAGAACATGTGACAGAACAGTACCAATACAATGCAAAACATGAGGGGATTGAGGGCCCTGCTCTTTCGAGCTTACAATCTAGGAGGGAGGGGATGGTGGCACAGGAGGAGATAGCTGTGGGGGATGGAGTGGTAGGAAGAGTGGAGGAGGTCGGAAAGTTAGCAGGGGGTGGGGTAGGCTTCCCTGAAGAGATGGGTTTTCAGGGTGCGCCTAAAGGAGAGGAGAGTAGGTGATATTCTGATGGGTTGGGGCAGGGAGTTCCAGAGGATGGGTGACACCCTGGAGAAGTCCTGGAGGCGGGCATGGGAGGAGGAGACCAGGGAACTAGAGAGAAGGAGGTCTTGTGAGGAGCGGAGTGTGCGTGCTGGGTGGTACTTGGATATTAGGTCAGTGATGTAGTTCGGGGCAGTATGGTGGACACATCAGAGTACCTTATCACTACAGAATCCTCTCCATCACAGAGTCATCCATCTCTGATCCAGGACAAATTGGGTCTTGTGCCCTCGCCAACCCAGGGGAACCCAAATGGCACCTCAAGACTATGTAGCTTGGGTACCGAGGAGAATCATTTTTTAATATACCACTTTCAGCTATCTCCTTATTCAGTCTCCAAGAGTGGAGAATCATATGCTTAGCATATATAACCTTTATTGCTGATACGGAAGGAAATTACAACCTTTGCGAGTTTGTAGAAAAAAGAGCAGGGTGTTTAAAATTGTAAATCGGGGCCATGGTAAAGCAAAAGTACAGCAGCCCAATTATAATTAATTGACACCTTTCCGAACCATAGACATTTAGAAATGCCCACTTAGCGATGCGCTATTTGCTTTTCCCTTCTTGCCCTTTATAAACATTGCAGACTTTATTGGCACTATATAAATAAATGAAATAAAACACAGGATGCTGTGCTATGAAGAAGTACTGCTAAATAATTTTAAACTCTGTTGTTATATACTCTCTTACAGGAAAGTCATACTGTTAAAGCGTCTATGTTTGAGCATTCATTTGTTGAATTAATATACTGGTATTGGAGGCAGATTATTTCACATATATATTGCATGGCAGCTGTGAGTTAAACAGCAGAAGACTTATTATCCCCTGGGGAAGTAAACAATGGCCTTTCATGTCAAATTTCCAAGTGGACAATGATAAAATGTCCTATTTAAATATTTATACATGGCACATATGGTAATGATTCTTCCTGTGTATATTATACAGTCACCCACATGTGATGAAATTATTTAATAGATTTTGTTTTCAAGTCTACAAGGAAAATATTGCTGAGGGGTGATCCTGGTTTTTTTTTGCGCAATCTAACTTAATATCATAAAATATCTTTATATATTCTGGTATAAGCAACACCTTTTATTTTTTAACTGTACAATCTATGTGTGTGGGTTTGAACATAACGACTAATACAGGAGCAAATTGCTCCTTTAGAAAATAATGAAGTGGTTTGACATTTACTTCAAGAAAATAGACAATAACAGAAAACAGAAAATAGGTGGGAATACTCAAAGATTAGGCGCTTTCAGATAGACATCTATCGAAACGTTGACTAATAAACGTCTACGTAAATCACCAAAAGAAGCTCATTTAAACCTCAAGACACCTAATTGCACATCTAAACAATTTAGATTACTAACATTTCTCTTTACAGCAGCTAAACAGACTTTGGTGAAAGCATGGTGGACTTCCATCCCGACAGTGGCTCAAGTGAAACATAAAATGGCCTGGTATTGATCCATTAGAAAATGACTGCAATATATGATGACATCCAGAAGTTCGAGAATATTTGATTTTCCTGGGTGACATCTTATCTTCTTGCATGATTTGATGGAATATGTAATATTTGTATAAGATTTTATCAGTTTTGATATCACTTCCACGTGTATGTTTAATTGTGGGACTTTCTCAGCACTTTTTAACCTCTTCCAGACCTGACACTTTTACCCCCTTCCTGTCCAGGGCAATTTTCAGCTTTCAGCGCTATCACACTTTGAATGACAATTGCGCGGTCGTGCAACACTGTACCCAAATGAATTTTTTACCATTTTTTTGAGACAGATAAAGCTTTATTTTGGTGGTATTTATTCACTGCTAGGATTTTTATTCTTTATGCTATGTAAATGAAAATGTCCAAAAAGTTTGAAAAAAAGTGTTTTTTTTATAAAATTTTGCAAATAAATAATATTTCATCATAAATCTGTGCCAAAATTTATTCCGTTATCTTTTTAGTAAAAAAAAATCCAAATTAGTTTATAACCAAAAATTATAATTTTTAAACTTTTTTTTTACATTTTTATTTTATTTTATTTTTTTTACATACACTGTACTACTTGTGGGGGGTGATGAAGATTTTTTTTTTTTTTTCTTACACATTGCTTTTACACCCATATAGGATGTAAAAGCAATCATTTCTCTTTCTCTCTGTCTGCATTCTTGCACTCATTGAGAAGTACTGAGTGAGCTGTGATTGGTCACAGCTTGTCACATGGTACAAGCCTGTTGTGAATAGGCTTGTACCATGTGACCTCTGTGATCATTCACAGATTTCACACGTAGTAAGCAATGATGTCAGAAGTGACATCTTGCTTACTACTTTGCATGTGATCACTGATTGGCCAATCAGTGATCACATGATCGGGACCTCAAACAGAGGTCCCGTCCGACGATCGGTGTTTCACTGTGTCCGGAGGACACAGCGGGCACCGGATCGCGGTGCTGCGCGCTCCCAGGGAGTGCACACAAGCAGGGTGCGGGGAGGCCGTTTATAAACGGCCACCCGACCCTGCACTGCCACCGTCCGGCCGTTTATATGCAACGGCCGGTCAGGAAGTGGTTAACTACTTCTTTTTCTTTTCTCTATTTAATCCTTTATTCTTCTTCTTGTCCCTTAAATCCTTCCAACTTAAATTCCACCCCCCTCACCTTTTTTGGTATCTTATCCCCTTGACATTATACAAATATGCAGCCTCACAGAACTGGACATTTTTCTGTGGGGCCACATATTTGTGTACCTGTCTTTCTGCTTGGAGCGTGCCATGCACACTATTGTTTCCAGGCTGTATTTTGGGTACAAACAACAAATAACATAAACATATATGGTATCGGTGCGATCGTCAAGAGCTGGAAAATTTATTTTGGGTTGCTCTTTGGTGGTAGGTTATGGTAGTAACAAGAAACACACAGCTACATTTAAAAAAATATTTTTTCTTACTATTTTGGGCAAATTTTCCTTTGATAATAAAATTAAATCAGGCGATATCAATTACCATTTACCATCATTTACCACCAAATGAAAGCCCAATTTGTCCCGAAAATAACAAGGTATAGTTCACCTGGATGTACAAAGTAGTTGTGATGATATGTACGGTTTTACTAACACATGTCAATGTTGCAAAATTGTGCTTAGGCATTAAGATTTGTTTTACTCTTAGGTGTGAAGGGGTTAGCTTCCATCTACAGTGAAATGCCCCCTTCCTGATTTAATTTTTTTTGCATATTTGTTACCCTAAATGATTCCGATCATAAAACAAATTTTAATATTGCAAAAAGATAACCCGAGTAGATACAAAATGCAGTTTTTAAATAATGATTTCATTTATAAAGGGAAAAAAAGCTTTCCAAACCTGCCTGGCTCTATGTGAAAAAGTAATTGCCTGCTAAACCCCTTACTGCATAACCTAACTGTGCTTGAGCTTGAGGTCACGAAGAGATGGCCGGACATTCTCCTTCAGGATTTTCTGGTCGTGCGCAGAATTCATGGTTCCAGCAATTATAGCAAGTCCTGAAGCTGCAAAGCAGCCCCAAAGAATCACACTACCACCACCATGTATGACTGTTGGTATGATGTCTTTTTTATGAAATGCTTTGTTCATTTTATGCCAGATGTAAGGGGATGCACAGCTTTTGTCTCATCAGCCCACAGAATGTTTGCCCAAAGGGCAAGATATTGTTCTGGGTTCTTTTATTACCTCCTGGATGAGTCGTCGTTGTGCTCTTTGAGTGATTTTGGTAGGCTGGCCACTCGCAGGAAGGTTCACCATTGTTCCACGTTTTCTCCATTTGTGGATTATGGCTCTTACTGTGGTTCGCTGGAGTCCCAAAACCTTAAAAATGCTTTTTCAACTCATTCCAGACTGATACATGTCAATTACTTTGTTTCTCATCTGTACTTGAATGTCTTTAGATCGCGGCATGATGTGCTGCTTTTTCAGACCTTTTAGTGTGCTTTTTCAGACAGCTTCTATTTAAGTGATCTCTTGATTTAACAGGTCTGGCAGTAAACAGGCTTGGCTGTGGCAAGTGAAATTTAACTCTGCTTTCCAAAAAATGTGGTTAAAGTGTTACTAAACTCCTGCATTCACTATATCTATCTCCCTCAATACCCAGAACATGGAAATGCAATTATTTTAGTAAATATAAACTGCTAAATACCTTTTTTCATCAGCAGTTAGAGCAGTCTTGTGACTTCTATCAGTGTCCAGCAGAGCACTGGTTACAACTTGTAGGAGGAGTTTTGATTCTCATGTGGGAGGATGCAGAACCCCTGACCTTTGTCTGGAGAGTGCTGATTGGCCCTGTGCTGCTCACATGCACTCTGCCAAGAAAAAAAAAACTCTCTAGCAATACACACCAAACTGAGCATGTGCATCTTGCCCACAAGCCTCATTTTTATCAGGAGCTATTTAGTAGACAGTGGAAGAAGGGAAGGATCAGAGAAGAGAGGATCAACAATGTGGAGAATTAACCCCTTAGGTTCCACAGTGAGTATAACAAGCATGCTTTACTGCATCTACAGACTGATTTTACTGTTGTGGGTTTAGTAACACTTTAATCACAGTTCATTCATGATTAAATAAAGGTGTGGGGGGTGCAATTACTTTTTTACATTGGGCCAGGTCGGTTTGGCCAGCTTCTTTTTTCCTTAATAAATAAAATCATGATTTAAAAACTGCATTTTGTATTTACTCAGGTTATCTTTGTGTTATATTAAAATATAATCTGAATTATATAAGTGTGACGAATAGACAAAAATCAGCAAGGGGGCAATTACTTTTTCACAGCACTGTACAATAGTGATGCTTTATTTATTTTTTCTTACTCTGATGGGTTTGTTTTTAGTGTTATATATACTGTAATTTTTTTTTACTTAATATATTCTGAGATTTTTTTTCCCTCCCCATATTTCTGGATATATTCTGGAATATTTTCTCCACATTACCATTTTACTTTACAAAACTTTATTTGGATTCCTAATTTTTCAACTTTGACATTATTCTGTAATGTGTGTTTTTACTGTATTTCATGCTAAATTATATAGTAATACCCTCTGTTTTTGTATTATTGAAATGTAATAAAAATGTATTGATTTAGAAAATAGGCAGTTTCTAACCACTCATTGCATTTGCCGCAGCTGTTTCACAGTGATTGCTTCCTTCCATGTGATTTATATAGGCTGCACACAATGTGAGTTCTTTACCTGGTATGTCAAATGGCAAGTAGCGATGAGATTCTAGTTTGAGTCTTGAGGCAAATCGAGTCCATTGAAGGTTCTCAGCTTCGGTCTACTAATGTGGGATTTTGTAACCAAGTAAACATTATGCACTTCCCAGCCTTTGGACTTAGTTGAGATGGCTTAGAAGGATCAATAATGCCTTTGGAAAATTCAGCAAATAGTTTTGGGACTTTTAAGGTGCCACCATTGCATGAATAATACTAAAATATAGGCAAATTTTTCATATTTATTTTACAAATAAAAAAACATTATTTAAAAAAATAACATTCAATGTTATACATACATATATTAGATTGTTGCAGATTGTATATACATACGTAGTTTGTAATCAACAACAATCTATGTGTGTTTTTTTTCATGCCCATTACAATCTGTCCCTGTTCACATGCACAACAGTGTTAACAAAGCTGCATGTACAGTATTTTTTCACAGGGCATATTTCCTAATTATTGTTGGATACAAACTTTTTTTTCACAGGTCTTTTTTTGTGTGACAGCAGTGAAATATGCAACATGCATCAGCACAGAACCTTATAGTTGCATTTGGGAGAGCACTTGGGAGACAATGCAGAGGGTTGTCACCCCGCAAACGCAAAGGGGTTGATTTACTAAAGGCAAACCCACATGGAAGAAAAATATATTTGAAATATATTGTAAAAATATTCTTCCCAAATATATTGACATATATTTGAAATGCTACAATTTTGGCCAAATTCAATATATTTCAAAATATATATATATACTGTATGTTGAAATGCGTTTTTATTACAAAATATTTTTAAAAACAAAATCTACATTTTTGGAATGCATTTACAATTATATGTAAAAAATATACCATATTTTCCGGCGTATAAGACGACTTTTTATCCCATGAAAATCTTCTGAAAAGTCAGGGGTCATCTTATACGCCGGTATACGGCGAGCCGGTGTCAGGGCGGCAGGGTGCCGCCCCCCCTTCCAACAAAAGGGACACTAAGTACAGGGGTGGGCAGGGGGCTGCTGTTTCTTACCTGGCTCCGGTCCCAGTCCCACGACGATCCAGTCCAGGAAGCGCGGCTGCTCCTTCATTCAGTTCGGCCGCTCGACTCCACCTCCTCACCGGTGATTGAGCGCCAGAACTGTAGCTCAGGAAAAGCACACAGGTGGCCAATCACCGGCGAGGAGGCGGAGCCGAGCGGCCTTGCGAAAATCGAGTGAGGGAGCAGCCGGTAAGTATGCAGCAGCACCATGCTGGAACACTATTGGCACTATTCCTGCCCCCCCCACTGACACCAACGATGGGGCACTATTCCTCCCCCACTGACACCAACGATGAGGCACTATTCCTCCTCCCCACTGACACCAACGATGGGGCACTATTCCACCCCCCACTGACACCAATGACACCGGGGTCAGTAGGGGCCCATGAGATGCCCCTGGTACCTTTTTCATAGGCTTTTTTGAGTTTGGGCAAGGACACAGGGGCCCTATGATCCCCTATTGCCTGGGGGCCCCATGAGTTGTCAGTCCACCCCTGGCTGTGACAGATACCTGTCCAGCTCACACGCGTGGGTTCAGATCTTAGTCCGAACATGCCCACGTTCATCATTACTTGTGAGCAGTAAGTTGCTTTCAGGACTGATTTAGATACTTATACCAGTGGTTTGTAAAATGATGTTTAATGATCTTAGTACAAACATAAATGAATTGGAGTTTAGATCCTGACAAGTTTAAAAAAATAAAGCGAAACTAAAGTCACTCAATCAACCTTTAACCTCTTTGTGCCGGAGCTTCCCAGAACTTTAAAGGTGGTTTCTGATCATGTGACCACCGTGATTGGCTGTCACAGCAATCACATGATCGGAAAGCTCCCAATCGCAAGTAGAGATTGGGAGCTTTCTATTAGCAGCCAATAACTGTGCCAGGATCGCACACAGTGTGCACGCTCAGCACTCTCGGCACAGTGCTGTTTATCGTTAGGTACACATATGCGGCCTCTCGGCGATAAGTCTCACCTGCTGAGAGGTCGCATATATGTGTGCAGCAAGCAGGAAGGAGTTAAACCATATGCTGCTTGCATTAGTAAATAGATACGAAGGTATATTAAATTTGTTTTAACATTTTGTTTTCAAATGTTTTCAGTTGCTTTCTGGTTTCTGGCCTAGGTCAAAATGATGTCATAGATCCCAGGAGTGTTCATGGGAGGAGGGGAGGAGTGGCTTTGTCAGCTAAGTACACCTCCTGCCCCCTTGTCTAAGGGCAGTTGGATTCCAGTAAATAATTGCTACATGAATCATCAGCAAGATGGCCTTGGATAGAAATTCTAGGGGTGTTTTTCAAATGATTTCTCAACAAAATAAAGCATGGAGACATTGATTAGTTTGCTTTGAATATTAAAGTAATACTAAAGGTTTGTGTTTCTTTTTTTTTTTAACAAACATATTATACTTACCTGCTCTGTGTGATTGTTTTACACAGAGCAGCCCCGATCCTTCTCTTCTTAGGTCCCCTGCTGGCGTTCCTGGCCCCTTCCTCCTGCCGAGTACCCCCAATATCAAGCTTCTTGCTTTCGGTGGCACTCGAGCAGGCTTGCTCCCTAGCCGCACTTCTGTGAATGGACATCGTCCATTCACACTTTGGACATGACTTGACCCTACCCTTCTCTCCTTATTTGCTTACTGGCTGTGATTGATAGCAGCAAGAGCCAATGAGGAGACAGAGCCCCAAGAGAGCCACTGCTTTCATACACATCACTGAATAGAGATGGGGCTCAGGTAAGTATAAGGGGGGACTTGGGGGGGAGGAGCTGCACAAGGGTTGTTTTTACCTTAAAGTGTTACTAAACCCACAACAGTAAAATCAGTCTTTATATGCAGTAAGCATGCTTGTTATACTCGCTGTGGAATCTAAGGGATTAATCCTCTGCATTGTGTAAAACGGACATTTGATCCTGTCTTCTCTGATCCTCCCCTTCTTCCAGTGTCCCTCTCTTATCTCCTGATAAGACATTTATTTATTTCTGGTGCTTATATAGCACTGTCAATTTACGGAGCACTTTACATATATACAGTGATGAACAGAAGTATTTGAACACCCTGCGATTTTGCAAGTTCTCCCACTTAGAAATCATGGAGGGGTCTGAAATTCACATTGTAGGTGCATTCCCACTCTGAGAGACAGAATTTTAAAAAAAATTCAGGAAATCACATTGTATGATTTTTAAAGAATTTATTTGTCTTGCACTGCTGAACATAAGTATTTGAACACCTAAGAAACAGCAGGAATTCTGGCTCTCAAAGACCTGTTACTGTACCTTTAAAAAGGCCACCTCTACTCCACTCATTAATCTAACTTAGTAGCACCTGTCTGAGCTCTTTAAAGACACCTGTCCACCCCACAGTCAGTCAGACGCCAACTACTACCATGGGCAAGACCAAAGAGTTGTCAAAAGTCACCAGAGACAAAATTGTGGACCTCCACAAGGCTGGAAAGGGCTACGGGGCAATTGCCAAGCAGCTTGGTGAAAATAGATCAACTGTTGGAGCAATTGCTAGAAAATGGAAGAGGCTAAAGACAACTGTCAGTCTCCCTCGGACTGGGGCTCCATGTAAGATCTCACCTCGTGGGGTATCACTGATGATAAGAAAGGTGAGGAATCAGCCCAGAACTACAAGGGAGGAGCTGGTCAATGACATGAAGAGAGCTGGGACCACAGTTTCAAAGGTCACTGTCCGTAGAACACTGCGCCGTCATGGTTTCAAATCATGCATTGCACGGAAGGTTCCCCTGCTCAAGTCATCACATGTCCAGGCCCGTCTGAAGTTTGCCAATGACCATCTGGATGATCCAGAGGAGGCATGGGAGAAAGTCATGTGGTCAGATGAGACCAAAGTAGAACTTTTTGGTCTAAACTTCACTCATCGTGTTTCGAGGAAAAAGAAGGATGAGTTGCATCCCAAGAACACCATCCCTACTGTGAAGCATGGGGGTAGTAACATCATGCTTTGGGGGTGCTTTTCTGTGAAGGGGACAGGACAACTGCACTGTATTAAGGAGAGGATGAATGGGGCCATTTATTGTGAGATTTTGAGCAACAACCTCCTTCCCTCAGTCAGATCATTGAAGATGGGTCATGGTTGGGTCTTCCAACATGACAACGACCCAAAACACACAGCCAGGATAACCAAGGAGTGGCTCCGTAAGAAGCATATCAAGGTTCTGGAGTGGCCTAGCCAGTCTCCAGACCTAAATCCAATAGAACATTTTTGGAGAAAGCTGAAACTTCGTGTTGCTCAGCGACAGCCCCGAAACCTGACAGATCTAGAGGAGATCTGTGTGGAGGAGTGGGCCAAAATCCCTGTTGCAGTGTGTGCAAACCTGGTCAAGAACTACAGGAAACGTTTGACCTCTATATTTGCAAACAAAGGTTTCTGTACCAAATATTAACACTGATTTTCTCAGGTGTTCAAATACTTATGTTCAGCAATGCAAGACAAATACATTCTTTACAAATCATACAATGTGATTCCTGAATTTTTATTTTTTTTTAATTCTGTCTCTCAGAGTGGGAATGCACCTACGATGTGAATTTCAGACCCCTCCATGATTTCTAAGTGGGAGAACTTGCAAAATCGCAGGGTGTTCAAATACTTCTGTTCCTCACTGTATATTGTGCATTCACATCAGTCCCTAACCTTCAAGGGGAGTACAATCTAAGGTCCCTATCTTACATTCATACATACACATACTAGGGGCAATTTAGACAGGAGCCAATTAACCTACTGTGGCAGCACCCAAATATTATGGAGTTCCCCTTAAGTTTTAACATTTCTAACAGCATCTGTTTGAAAAGCAAGGTCATCAGCTCCCTTCCCCCCTCCTTTATTCCCTGTGAAATAATGTGTTCCAGTCTGTAGCTGACACCCTTATTTTCAGCTGAAGATAGTTTACCAAGCAAGGCCATATCCTGCACTGCTTAGAAAGTCTTTTAGGTGTACAGAAAGTGATGTGATGTAATTGTTGATATGTATACCCTGTAAGATGCTTTTTCAAGGCACTTAGCTTTGCAGACGTTAGTCTGGCTAGGTCACCGGTTGGTTAATAAAGCGTGTTTTCCTCAGGTTCGTGTCCGGAGTTTTACCTGGAATTCCCAAAGTTGCCATTACACTACCAGCATGTCTTTGGAGTCTGGAAGAAAACGGGAGTACCTGGAGGAAACCCACACAGGAACAGGGAGAACATGTAAACTCCAGGTAGGTGGTGCTGTGGTTGGGATTCGAACCAACGATCCTAGCACTGCCAGGCAGAAGTGCTAACTATTTAGCCATTGTGCTGCCCACATATCATGTGGAGTCACTCTGCACATGCTCAGTTTTGTGTTTATTGCTAGAGAGGTTTTTATTTTTCATGGGAGAGTGCCTGTGATCAGCACAGGGACAGTCAGCACTGTCCAGACAGAGATCAGGGATTCTGCATCATCCTAGAGCAGAAAGAAAACTCCTCCTACAAGCTTTAACCAGTGCTCTGCTGAACACTGATAGAAGTCACAAGACTGCTCTAACTGCTGATGGGAAAAGGTATTTAGCAGTCTATATTTACTAAAATAATTGTGTTTATATGATGGGTGTATTGTGGGAGACCAGATATAGGGAATGCAGGGTCCTGGGAGACCAGATATAGTGAATGCAGGGTCCTGGGAGACCAGATATAGTGAATGCAGGGTCCTAGGAGACCAGATATAGTGAATGCAGGGTCCTGGGAGACCAGATTTAGTGAATGCAGGGTCCAGGGAGACCAGATATAGTGAATGCAGGATCCGGGGAGACCAGATATAGGGAATGCAGGGTCCGGGGAGACCAGATATAGTGAATGCAGGGTCCGGGGAGACCAGATATAGTGAATGCAGGGTCCTGGGAGACCAGATATAGTGAATGCAGGGTCCTGGGTTTAGTAGCACTTTAATGGCTAGAATACATTAACGGAAAACAAAAAAAAACCTCCTGCTTTTAGAACCACTGTAAAAATAGTGTTTTCAGTCTGTGGTGCTCAGATACAGTTGAGTTCCACTTTAAGCCATTTAGTAATATAAATAAGCAGAGTGATCAGTAGGCTAATCAGGTTCTTCTTAGAAACAGACATCTAGCTTTTCCTTTCATGTATCATGTAACATAGCCAAGATTATTCTTAACATTAGCACATTTATTGTGTATTATTATAACCCAGTTCAATGCAATTAGTTGTATGCTTGACTGTTATGTATATTACATTTTTCTGTGATGCCGCCCTTTTTCTGGAGTTTCACAGAACTGTAGCTTTTTAATTATATTACAAATCTGACACTGTTTTCCAAGGTGATAGTTTCCTGGAAGCTGATATATGTAGTTTTTGATTTTTCCTATCATGCCTTACTGTCACAGACAACACCTTCACTGACTTTAGCACTTTCATTCATTCTATCAGGCCAGCTCAACTGACTTGTTAAATGTTCCTTTAGAACCAATTCTATTTCAATGCAATTGAGCTGTTTGCTTTTTACAAATTAGTCATAGGTAACCTGTCCAGCATAGCTATACATTGTTACCCATCACAGGCATGCTGGGTGACTAATTACACAAGTCACACCTTTGTGTCACTCCATTTCCCAAGTGTTTCAATTTCCATATACCAACTATGTAGCAGCAGGTAGCAGCATCAGTCATAGAGAGGACTCCAAGGAAACAGAATCCGGACCTTCCTACACCTATAAATATATCAGTGTACGATGCATCCAATAAAATATCCACTGCCTGGTAAATTATAGAAACCACATACAAAAGTATTCATTCAGCTATAGCAGGGATTTTAAATGTGTGTATGAAAGATGTGCACAATGGAAACATTTGTTTTGCTTAGGATTTGCTTGTTAAATTAATCATTTAATTTTGTCATATTTGTTATGTTAACATGATTCATTTTTGGAATTCATTTTGTATATTCATTGTTCCAAATCAATTCGTATTTTGAAAGGTATTGTGGAAGATTGGCTATATTCATTTTAAGATGTTAAATCATTATTTTGGGAGATTACTTATGCACTCTGTTTGGGTTGGATGGAGGTGGATCCATCACAGTCCACGAATAATAACATAACAAATGAATCTGAAATTCATTTTGGATTTATTGATTATGTTATGGTTCAGAAATTCTGATGGTTCCACCCAAGGCTGCTGTTAGAAACCATGGGGCCCCATACAGCCAACCTGAGAGGGCTCCCCCACCAAAACCCCCCCAAAAAAACACAGTTTACTATGCTTCAGTTATGAATGAATACAGTGAGTGATTGCTACCGATCACTCATTGTGTTCATTCAGGAAAAGAGGGGCCTGGTAAATGTGACATATTTACCAGACCCTTCCTCCACTCTCCATCCAGAAGAATCCTATTGAGTACTTGCAGCTGCTGGTGGGTAAGTTGGCAGCACTGGGGGGGGGGGGCATACAGGGGGGCCTGAGCAGCAGGGGGAAACATATGGTGCACAGGGAGGGGGATCAGCATGACAGGAGGGGCAATTACTGGAACCTATTCCCTATATGGCTCTTTTCTCTGCAGCCAGCAGGAGGGAGAGGAGAAGAAGCCAGCTTTCAGCTGCTGCAGATAGAGCCATACAGGCAATTGTTTAAAGTAATTGCCCCCCACCATAGTGCTGAACTACCTCCCTGCCTACATCTGATTCAACCCCCTCTGCTGGGCCCACTACAAGAGGATTTGTCGTAGCCCCTTATCCATGGCCCTGGTTCCACCTCCATCCAATCCAAGCACAATCAGTAAGAATCATCATCTTGTTTCATTTTTATACCTTACTGTATTTATTGCAATATGTTTCCATTTCATATGTATTGCTGCATTTTTTATGATAATGAAAAAATGTTAATGCACATAAAAAACAAATGGATCAAAATCAATTTGAATCATTCGTTATGTCTTTATGCTATTTTGGATGCTTCAAACATTAACATAAGGCCCAAATTATCACATCAGGTCATCCGAATTAAACAAATGAATAAAAACTAATTCGTTGTTTCATTATGATTTATTTCATATTCCCTGAAATTCATTACTATTCTGATTCGGAGATTCGAGTACATTCGAATGTCCGAATAATGAAAATGTTGTCCAAATTTCAATCAGTAACAAAATGAATCACACGCGTCCAGTGTGTATTTTGTCATTAGAACCTTTGTCCCCAATGAAGGTATTTCCTTCACCTCTGGCTCTCATGACAGCTTCTAAAATAATATTTTCACTTATTTTCTCTTTTGGTGACTATGGTTACCAGGACAAATAGAAGGGAAAAAAATCTCCAGTGTTAAACATGAATCTTCACAACATAACACATTATATTAAATAGTTTTTATTGTATACAAAGTAAATAATACAGTGTAAAACATACACCTATAAAAAGGTATTGAAGATCTAATCTAGACATATCAGCTTCTGTCTACGTGTTTCATGGATGTTTCCTCTTCTTCAGGACATTTGAAAAAGCTGCTTTGGTGTCAGTAGAATGAGAGGAAAATCAAATGAACATATGTTAGCAACCAATCAACAACATACTTATCCAGTCTTTACCCTTATGGACTGAAGGAAAAAAAATACTCTCTACATACTAGACCCAACTAGGGTTAGAACAGGCAAGCTCATATATACCAGTAGGAGTGACAGTTGTACTCCCACAGGTTCTCCTACCTGGCCTGTGGGACGATCCTAGATTGTAAGCTCCAAGGAGCAGGGCCCTGTAATCCCTCTTGTATTGAACTGTATTGTTACTGTACTGTCTCCCTCCTTAATGTAAAGCGCTGAGCAAACTGTCGGTGCTATATAAGTCCTGTATAATATAATAATAATGTAGGGTCAGAAGAAAGGGACGAATAATCCTTTCAGGACCAATAAACCTCTGCAGGGCTCAAACCCTATTTCCATAAAAAAAAGTAGGGGAGGATAAAAAGTGGTCCCCTCCCCACGAAGAGCTCAATAATAAGCCACAAACATCTGGCATCGTGGCCATAAGTGAGGTCACGAAGGCCAGAAGACGCATTATCGAGCTGAACAAGACATTTTGTGCATTTCACCTAAGACCACCCCTAAGCTCCTGGAAATGACATCACACCCAGACAAGGCTGGCATATGGAAAATACCATTCTATAGAAGCCATCCAGGGACACATCCTGTAAAAATAAACAGCTTGACACATACGGCAAAACAAACACATATGTCCAACCAAAAAGGAGTAACAGTATTAACATGTGCGTGGGAACACAGGCCAGGAAAAATAAAAAGTTGGGGGAGATGGTGACAACCAAAAACACACTGACCCATATAACAAAAAGACAGGGGGTCCCCCAAGACCCAACATAAAAACCAAACACAATATGCAAACACCCCAGGACACCACAAAAAGAGTAAAAAAAAAAAAAGAACAAAAACTAAAAGGAAGGCAATTATTAATAATAATAAATATGTACACCTGGGGGTGGGAGCGGAACATTTTCTCTTAAGAAGTATTGTCGAAGTATCGCTGCAATGTCGAATGTTTGCCGGCCTATTATTGAGAGGCAAACAAATGGCAACCACCCCAACCTATAACTGGCCTTTGCAGCAAGATGCACATGGAAGGGTGAGGCATGTCAAACAACAAAGAAAAATTCCCAGCTTACTTATCAGCCAGCCCGCAACAAACCGAATTGTCCTGTCTAACAAATCACGTTAAAACCAGGGTTTAAGTTTGCACACAGTTGCAAATATATGCGTAAGCTTCAGTGCCACTTCATGACACCCTAGTATACTGCAGTCCTAACCATACATTTTGAGAGTCTTCAAAGTTGGAGCACATATATATTAATGGATAGATTAAGGGCAAGTATGCCCGGAGGGAGCAGGCTATTGGTAGCAGCTGTTCATGGGGAGAGGACCACTTCCCCACTTATCTCCTAATCCATGAAGGTGGTAGTTTCCTCCCTCCTTTCAATCTTTCAATTGATTAGAGGAGGAGAACAGTGTAGGAGAAAGGCAGAGACAGACATTTTAGGCATGATCTCATGGGTTACTACAGGTATTTGGCACTATCACCGTCCTATGGGTTCCCCAGAATCTGAACATATTTTGCTCTGGACCTACTCCATAAGGTAGCCCATCTGTTTATACTGTTATCCCTGTTCTGGTGCTTTTTTATGTCTTTCTTTTTTCTTTTTATTTGAACATTTATATATATAAATATATATGTAACTGCAAAAACTGCCCCCCTTTTTTGACAGAAATAGGTTGTGAGTTCTGCAGAGGTTTATTGCTCCTCAGAGGTGTATTGGTCCCTTTCTTCTGACCCTACGTACTCTCCTTCTGTCCGTGATGATAAAGACCAGATAATTATGTTGTTGATTAGTTGCTAATATATGATAATTTGTTTCCAGATGGAATATTTTCCTCTCGTTTTACTGATACAAAAGCAGCTTTTTCGAATGTCCTGAATAAGCGGAACAGTCTGTGAAACGCATAGATAGAAGCCGATATGTCTAGATTAGATTGTCAATACCTTTTTATAGGCGTATGTTTTACACTGGATTTTTTTACTTTGTATACAATAAAAGCTATTTTATGTAATGTGCTATGTTAGAAATTTGTGTATAACACTGGGAACTTACATTTAAAGTCACATTTATCCCTTATAGGGGTTCCTGGTTTTTCCATTGAAGTCTAAGGGAGGGTAACCTTCCAGTGTTTTTTTCTAAGAATACACATTGTGTCAGAGCCTGGGTCCGAACCTGGGCCTGCTGCAGTGAGTGGCAATGTTTCTTCTTGTTGAGTCACCCAGCATTCCAGCTGGACAGCTTCCTTGACAATTATTTGGATGATCCTACCTTGACCTTGTTTATCATGAACCTTGAACCCCTTGCTCCTCCCATGAACTTCCTGATATAAGCCATGTCTCTGCACTTCCTGTTTGCCAGATTATTGTGCTCTCCAGCCAGTAACATGCTCCTTATTGTCTCTGTTATTATCCATATTTTGCTATCACTCGTTATTGACCCTTGGCTCGTTTTCAACTACGCTACTGCCTGATCCCAACCTGCGACTGGTCATTACTGACCTTGGTTTGTTTCCTGACCATGCTTCTGTTTGATCCTTACCATTATACGCTACTGGACCTCCGCTTGCTCACCTTCTGATGGGGTGATCCTGAGGACCGCGACCTGGTACTAACATGCAGCAAAATCCATCTCCACCATCAGGAGCTCTGGTGAACACCGGTTGATACTTAGACTCCGCACCTCGGGTGATCCCACACCTACGCCACGGTGACCTGCCTGTGTACCTATCCTGCTGGTTTCAGGCGAGCCTTTCCACTGCTATAGCAACTGGTCTTTGAGCCTGACCCCTGATCGTGACACATTGAGCCCTGAACTGTTTACTATCCTGGAAAAATATCTCCCCAGCGTGGACACAAGCAATAGCAATACTAAAATAAAATGGCCTTTACATAGACTTTAACCGCTTTCGTGGCCTCGGCTGTCAATCACCGGGTCCTGGCTGGTGATTTCCTGCCGCCATTTGGCAATCTTCGAGGATTTCCAATGGGGAAGAGACCTGTATGTAAACGATACAGATCTCTCCCCTGTCAGCTACTGCACACTGCTTTGTATGGCATTGCAGAGCCATAGAAAGCAGTGTGCTTACAGTGAAACATAGACACAGCTCCCCATAGTAAAACCACACACAGTCAACCCTTTCATTGTCCCACATGTTAACCCATTCCTGCCAAGTGCCATTAGTACAGTATCAGTGCTTTTTATTAGCACTGATCACTGTATTGGTGTCACTGGGGATGTCAGTGACACCAAGTCAGTTCCCCCCATGTCAGAATTCCTGCCGCAGTCCCACTAAAAGTCGCTGATCACCATTACTAGTAAAAAAAAAAAAAAAGCCATTTGTAGATGCTATAACTTTCACGTAAACCAATTAATATACACGTATTGGGATTTTGTTTAGCAATGTCATATGGCAGAATATATTTTGGCCTAAATTTATGAGGAACTTTGATTTTTTTAATTTTTTTACTGGACATGTTTAATAGCAAAAAGCCAACAATATAGTTTTTTTTTTCAAAATTGTCGGCCTGTTTATAGAGCAAAAAATAAAAAAAGCATAGACAATCAAATACCACTGAAAGAAAGCTCAATTAATTTGTGGGAAAAAAAGGACGTAAATTTCATTTAGGTGCAGTGTTGCATGACCGCGCAATTGTCAGTTATGATAACACAGTGCCGTATCACAAATAATGGCCTGGTCAGGAATGGGGGTAAGTGGTTAAAGAAAAAAAAACTGTTAAGAACAAACTCTAAAAATTAAAATAGAATTCCTGCTTAACAGTAGCTGGCCTTCAAAAATGTCCCCTTCCCCCTCATGCTACCTATGCTGACTAACCTGAGTAAAAAAATTTGTATAAAACCTATTTTGAGGAGAGGAAAGAACGCTCAACAATGGCTGGGAGTGGTGACATCACCCAAAGGCCCCCATGTCCCACCTGTTGTTAACGCTTCACCCTCTCCCCTGCGCCCACCGCTGGCTGACAAAGGGGGAACCAGATCATGGGACCGGACTGGAATAGGCTGAAAATATGAAAGTATATAGATCTTTTTTTACACAGCTTAGTCAGCAAAAGAAGCAGGAGAGGGAGGAGACATTTTTAGGACTGGGTGGTGTTAGCCAGGAATTCCACTTTAAAGAGTCACAAATGTCACTAACGTATGGCACATCCAGTGGGTGGGATTCCAAGCTCTTGGGCTATCATTTCCTTGAAGCACCAAATTGTTTGCAGTTGCGCAAACAATTTTGGATTTCCTTTTGGATTTCCAAATATGATGACGTGCTTGTCTTCCTAGGGAAAGAGGACTAATGATAGAAAATAATAATAATCTAACAACCAAAAAGAACAAATGTCAGGTCTGTGCATCTGATTCATGTCAATTTGTCATCAAAGAGGATTTTTTTTTAAATCTATGGCATGATGGGTTTGCAACCAAGTTTCCTTCATTCCGTACATTCTGATGAACTTGTCGCAATGACGAAGTTTTAGGCCAGCGTTGTGATGAGATGGTAGACATGACAAGCTTTAGTCATACATTGTGATGAGATGTAGACATGACAAGTTTCCCCATATGTCCTTATGCGTTTGTAGCCATGGAAACATTCATTCATGCATTCTGATGAATTTGTTGCAATGAGAGGTTTTAGGCCAACATTGAGATGAGAGGATATCCATGACAAGCTTTAGTCAAACATTGTGATGAGATGGTACCCATGGCAAGTATCACTCATGCATCAGTATGCGTTTGTAGCCATGGCAACTTTCATTCATACATTGTAATGGATTTGTAGCCATGTCAAGTTCCAATCATACTTTATGATGAGTTTGTAGCCAAGGCAAGTTGAAAATATCATAGTAAAGCTTGAAATAGTGAGAACATTAACCAGTTCCCTACCATGCTATAGCCGAAGGACGGCTACAGCGCGATTGTCTGGCTCTGGGATGATGTCCATAGATGTCCTTCCAAAACATGCCCCCTTCACGCCCCCAGCGGCGCTCACCCGGCACCGCCAATTATTGCTGTGTCCTATGGACACAGCTGATCACATGATACGGTAAACGGCAAATCATGGCAGCCTTTTACCATGTGATCAGCTGTGTCCAATGGCACAGCAGATCACCGGGTAAATACAGTTGCCGCTTATCGGCTGCACTTTCCTCACAGCGTCACAGCGTGAGGAAACTAATGCTGAGAACCGGAAATTGTCACTGAAGGGATCGACACTGATCATCAGGGCACTTATGATCAGTGCCCAGCAGTGCCGCCCACCTGTGCCCATCAGTGCCACCCACTTGTGCCCTGCAGTGCCACCCATCAGTGCTGCCCATCAATGCCCAGCATTGCCGCCCATCAGTGCTGCCCATCAGTTCCACCTATCAGTACAGCATCATCAGTGCCGCCTATCAGTGCCTCCTATCAGTGCCTCCTAACAGTGCACATTAGTGCTGCCTATCTGTGTCACCTCATCAGTACCGCCTATCAGTGCAGCCTCATCAACGCACATCAGTGAAGTAGAAATATTACCTGTTTGCAAAATTTTATAAAAGAAAAACTTTTTTTTCAAAATTATTTTGCTTATAACGCAAAAAATAAAACACGCAGTCGTGATTAAATACCACCAAAAGAGCTCTATTTGTGTGAAAAAAAATTATACAGTGTTGCATGACCACGCAATTGTCATTCAAAGTGCGACACCGTTGAAAGCTGAATATTTGCCTGGGCAGGAAGGGGTAGAAGTGCCCAGTAGGCAAGTGGTTAAACATGGTTTTAATTACTGCACTTAAATGGGCGCTTCCTGTTTCTTTCCTTTTGTTCTTGCATACAGAGTTGGCTCAGCTCCTAGGATGGCTGCCGCTAATTTGCGCTAATCTTTGGCTGTATTGCCCAAGAGACTTCCAAAAAGACTTTTCTGTTTTTTTATGGACATTATTCTTTATTCCACAGTGTTTTACATCATTGCTATTCCTTGCATCACTCTATTACCTTCTTACTTAAATGAATAGGCAAATAAAACCCCAATCCTCACTGTAGGAAAAATTACTTTGTAATAGAGATGTGCGCAACTAAAACATTTGTTTGGTTTCTGATTAATTCATTAAATAAATAGTTTCGATTCACCATATTCATTATGTTAAAATGATTCATTTCTGATTTTTTTTTTGTATATTCAGATTTGTTTCATATATTCATTATTTGATTTGTATATTTCAGATTAATTCATTATTTTGTTATGTTATTTCACCAAATTGCTTGCAACTTTGCTGTGACTTGCTTGCAACTTTGGCTAATCATAACATAAGAATGTAAACAAAAGAGGCATTGAAAAAACAGTATGGGGTCCCCCACTGATCCATACCAGGCTTTTATCCGAGCATGTAGCCTGGCAGCCCAGGAAAGTGGGAGATGAGCACCCCCCCCCATGTTGAGGGCATGTGGCCTGGTATGGTTGGGGGAGCTCAATATCCCCCCTCTTCCTAGCTTGCGTGCTTGGGTAAGAGTCTAATATGAATTTAGGGGGAATTCTGCCGATAGCAGATAAATTATAGTTGATAAGGATGCGGTAGCAGGTCACTATTTAACAACCAGCTAATCATGAATCAGTTCTGATTATTCATTGTTTCAGTTGCATCAAACATCCAAATGAACTAAATTAATTTTGTTTTTTTTATTATTTATTGCGGATTTGTTGAAATTCGTTACAATGTTGTTATGTGTAGATTTGGATACATCCAAATGTCCAAATAATGAAAATTTCAGCGAAATTTAGATTCATAACTAAATGAATCACACATGTCTACTTTTTAAACATATCACACTAGCAGCTGTAGAAATTTGCAATAATTTAAGAAAAAAATCTCCCATAAAACAGCACTTAGTCCAATTCAGAAATCAAAATATGTAAAATTAGTTTAAATAAATAAACAAATAAAATGTCAGTGCAAACACATCATAAATGAGTTTAATAAAGGCCTCAATGTAGTGTTTAATTGGGCAACTATTTGGCAAATGAGGTTAAGTATTGATAAATGTATTGGGGGCTAAAAATATACATGCATCATACATACTGGGAGGTACAACTGGGGGAATCAATGGTGGAGAAGGATCTGGGAGTTCTGGTAGATCACAAGCTTAAAAATGGCATGGAGTGCCAAGCTACAAAGCATGCAAAATCCTTTCTTTTATTAAAAGAACTATAGACTGCAGGGAGAGAGATATCATATTACCCCGATACAAATCATGAGTAACACCTCATCTGAAATATGCAGTTCAGTTTTGGCCACCAATTCACAAAAAGGATATCAGGGAACTGGAGAAAGTGCAGAGAAGGGCAACCAAACTGGTAAGAGGCATGGAGGAGCTCAGCTATGAGGAAAGATTAGAGGAACTGAATGTATTCTCTCTTGAGAAGAGGAGATTAAGGGGGGATATGATCAACATGTATAAATACATAAGGGGGGATATGATCTCCATGTATAATACATAATGGGGGATATGATCTCCATGTATAATACATAATGGGGGATATGATCACCATGTATAATACATAAGGGGGGATATGATCACCATGTATAATACATAAGGGGGGATATGATCTCCATGTATAATACATAAGGGGGATATGATCTCCATGTATAATACATAAGGGGGGATATGATCTCCATGTATAATACATAAGGGGGATATGATCTCCATGTATAATACATAAGGGGAGATATGATCTCCATGTATAATACATAAGGGGGATATGATCTCCATGTATAATACATAAGGGAGGATATTATCAACATGTATAAATACATCAGTGGTTCATATAGTGAACTCGGTGTAGAGCTATTCACCCTGAGGTCATCACAGAGGACAAGGGGCACTCTTTACGTCTGGAGGAAAAGAAATGTAATCTTGAAACACGGAAAGGTTTCTTCACAGTGAAAGCTGTGAAAATGTGGAATAGACTCCCTCAAGAGTTGGTTCTGACCAGCTCAGTGGATTGCTTTAAAAAAGGCCTGAATTGTTTCTTGGATACACAGAATATAACTGGATACTAACATTTATAGGTAAAGTTGATCCAGGGAATATCTGATTGCCTCTCGGGGGATCAGGAAGGAATTTTTTCCCCTGCAGGAGCAAATTGGATCATGCTTTGCTGGGTTTTTTGCCTTCCTCTGGATCAACTGTGGGTATAGGATTATAACTTTTTTTTTATGGCTGAACTGGATGGACTTTTGTCTTTTTCAGCTGTAATTATGTAACTCCCTCAAGATTTGGTTCTGGCCAGCTCACTTGACTGTTTTAAAAAGGCCTGGATTCTTTCCTAAATGCACACAATATAACTGGATACTAATATTTATAGGTAAAGCTGATCCAGGGAATATCCGATTGCCTCTTGGGAAATCAGGAATAATTTTTTTTCCCGGCTGGAGAAAACTGGATCATGCTTTATTGATTTGTTTGGGGGGGGGGGTTTGCCTTCCTCTGAATCAACTGTGAGCAAACTATTGTGTATAGTGTGTATGGAGATTTTCAAATTGTGTGTTTTGTTTTGTTTCTTTCTCTGTGGGTTAAACTGGATGGACTTGTGTCTTCTTTTTTAAATCCAGACAAACTATGTAACTACAGTATATGTGTGCAAAAATTCCTTTTTTATCTATTCTTATTTTTATAAGGTTTCTTTGATTATTTTTTTTCTTTTCTTTTCATTCATTTCTCATATCTCTTTCTCTTCCCCTTTTTTCACTCTGACCAAACTTTTTTTTATCACACTATCCCATCACATACCTGTTTGATTCACGACTGATGATGCAGATATAAGCTCAAAGCGCCTGTGTAAAATATCGTATTGTCTCAATATTTTATTAACTTGTATTGATGAGAAATGTTCAGATAGAAAGTCCTTCCACTTCTTGCATAAACTCAAAAAGATGATTTAATAATAATGTTGCATAAAATTAGAAATAAAATATTGGCATACAGAATGTTTAAATAATGTCCAAAAAATATAGTTAAGTTCTTGATAATAAGATTGTATATATGTATATGTGTGTGTATGTGTGTGTATGTCTGTCGCATCTAGGCTTCTATATAGAGTGAGTCAGACTCAAACCTTTGTTCTGCTCTTGAAAGAGCAATCCAGCCCCCACCATCTCCTAAAAGAGGGTTGGTATTCTCTTGTAGTCCCACTAAGATAATTGACACCAACAGAGGTATTAAAACAAAACCTCCAATCTACTTCTCTCAAAGTCTGAGTGTAACTTTATCTCTTACATAGATGGGGGAGGATGGGGGAAGGTATAGCTAATTGCTCTCATATGTGGCTTGAATGTAAAGGAAAAACCCAAGATATATGTTCATATATATATTCACAGACTATGAAGTCTAATTACTTACTTTTCCCAATCTAGAACAAATATAAATATAATAACTCAATTATTCTATTAAGATCCAACTCATTCATACTTATGTTAGTACTGTTAATAAGAAGATATTAGATATTAGGTTAAGGAAAGCTTCTAACAGCCTGTTATCCTGCTCTTCTCTGTGATCAAGCCCTGGTGAGCGGAGTGAAACATGGCAGAAGGCGTGGCTGGCGTGACCGGCTTGACAGCTGAGGCCATCTCCCATACATAGCACTACAAGGACAGTCAGAGCGGTGTCCTTCTCCTCTTCTTAACCGCAAGTTACTGGACACCAAATGGACTCCGTATGGAAGCTGGTGAAGTGACTCTTTAGACTAGCTATCCAGCTTCTGAGTGGCGCCAAGACACAGCATACACTGAAAAATTCATTCAATAAATTCATTTCAAAGTGCTCTAGAAAATCTCAATGAAATCATGGGCTTTTTGTTTTGAGATTTCTTAAGAGCACTTTAGAATGAATTATTTAAATTACCTTGTTTGCACTTTATTAAACTCAGATGTTTGAACTAAAGATTTATACATTTATTTATTTATTCATTTACACTATTTTTGCAGATTTTTGTCTCTGGATTGCACTGAGTGTTATTTAACCACTTGTCCTCTGTAGGATTTACCCTCCTTCCTGACCAGACCATCGTTTGCTATTTGGCACTCCGCTATTTCAACTAATAATTGCGCGGTCATGTAATGCTGTACCCAATTTAAATTTATATCCTTTTTTCATAGAGCTTTCTTTTGGTGGTATTTGATCATCACTGGGTTTTTAATTTTTGCACTATAAACGAAAAAGACTGAAAATTTTGAAATGTTGGCATGTTTTACTTTTAATTATAAAAAATATATAGTAAACTCAAAGTTAGTCATAAATTTAGAGCAAAATGTATTCTGCTACATGTCTTTGGTACATGTATATTAATTAGTCTATGTGAAAGTTATAGCGTCTAAAACTCTGATATAGATATTGGAATTTATGCCATTATTTGCTATACAGCACTGCCCTGGTTTAGCAGACAACTGCACAGTCATGCAATGCTGCACATAAATGAAATTTGTCATTTTTTTTTCCACAAATAGAGTTTTCTTTTGATGGTATTTGATCACCTCTGGTTTTTTTCTATTTTTTGCACTATAAACAAAAAAAGACTGAAAAAAATATATTTTCTCATTTCTGTTTATAAAATATATCAAATAAACTCAAAGTTCATCATAAATGTAGACCAACATGTATTTTGCTACATGTCTTTGGTAAAAAAAATCCCAAGAAACGTATATTAATTGGTTTGTGTGAAAGCTATAGCATCTGCAAACTATGGTATGGATACTGGGATTTACACAGCTTTTACTTTCTGACTGCCCATCACATTTCTTGAGGTGCTAAAATACCAGGACAGTACAAATACCACAAATGACCCCTTTTTGTAAAGTAGACATCCTAAACTATCTGCTGAGAGGCATGCTAAGTCCATGGAAGATTTATTTTTTTCCACAACCACTGGAGTGAAGGGTTATACATGATTTACACAACAATCAGGTCATCACCATCAAACCAGCAGATAATGGGGGAGCAGTTGTTGTGATGGATACAAATACATACAAGAGGGCCAGAGGCAGCTAGAAAATGCTACTTACTATTAAAAAAAACTGGATTATAATCTGACCCAGGACTTTACCAAGCAAATAAAAGGTCCCATTAAAATGCTACCAGCCCACCTACATTCAAAACTTATCATTGCAATTATTATTATTATTATTCAAGATAATCCATTAATCGGGGACTTCTACATGCTGCCCAAGATCCACAAGCCAGGAAATCCAGGCAGGCCCATAACAGGTATGACCACATTTACCAAACAAATCTCAGACTCTATAGAAAAAATGTTAAAACCATTAGTCATGAATACTGCTAGTTTCCTACAAGACATAACTGATTTTCTGAACAAGATCAACAACATACAGCAATTACCACCATATACACTTCTATCCACTATGGATGTAGAATCCTTGTATAGTAATATCCCTCACAAGGATGGATTATCTGCATGTCACAGATCCTTACCATCCTCACCAAACTATAAATATACCGCTGAGGATGTTACACAGTTCATTGAATTCATACTTACACACATCTACTTCTCTTTCAATGACATCTATCTTCAATGTATGGGTACTGCTATGGGAAGTAAAATGGCTCCCCAATATGCAAATTTATTTATGGCTGATCTAGAGGAAATATTCCTGAACAGCATGCATTAAAAACCATACAGATACTATCACTATATTGATATTTTCATCATATGGACAGAAGGTGAAGAAAACCTGAAACAATTTTACTCACTGATCAACACTTTTCACACATCAATCAAACTAAAAATGGAATACTCAAACACAAACCTCAACTTCCTAGACACCACAGTATACATCAGGGATGATAAGCTACACACCTCAATATACAGTAAACCAACTGACAGATGCAACTAACTCCACAGTTCTAGCTTTCATCCCCAACACACGAAACGTGCCATCATACACAGTCAGGCCATCAGATACCACCGAATATGTTCAGTCCTGGAAGACAGAGATAAACATCTCAGGACACTAGCAGACTCCTTCCATAAGAAAGGTTACAAGGAAAAAACAATCAACACCGGCATAAACACAGCCTTGAAAACCTGAAGAGAAAATCTACTCCAATACAAAGAGAAAAAAACAAACAACCGTGTACCTCTAGTAACCACATACAACCCAGCACTAGAAGGGATAAGAAAAATAATCAAAGATTTACAGCCCATCATAACAGAGGATGGAACTCTGAAAGAAATATTCCAGCAACCCCCAATACTGGATTTCAGACAATCCCCCAACCTCAGACATAAACTAATCAGTAGGAAACTTCCTTCTGATTATGATGTCACAAATAGTGGAAGCAAACCCTGCAATAAAAAAACACTGCAAACTGTGCAACCAAAATAATCCATCAAAAAGTGTCAGACACTCAAAAGGGATCTTCATTATCAATGGATCATACAGCTGCACCTCCAGTAATGTTGTGTACCTTATCCAGTGCAGAAAATGTAGCAAAGGATCTTACGTTGACAAAACAGGACAGACCATCAAGGAACATAAAGAAGATGTCTTCTGCACACCTGTGGGACACCATTACTCATAACCAGACCACACTATGAAAGACCTCAATATCTTAGTTCTTAAAGGGAATTTCAAAACTATTCAGGAAAGTAAAACTTTTGAACTAAGAATATTTCTAGTTGATACAAAAGGTAACGGCCTTAATTTAGACATGGGATTCCTCACTCATTATCCAACAGTTTTACGACTCCCTCTGTGACTGTCATCCCAACTGCCTCCCCAGTTCTTGCATATTTTCTGTCTTATTTCTAGTCTAATCCTAGTTTTATAACCATTGCTGTGCGTATTTGTCTGTGTGTGTTTTTTCTGGGGGGGTTTTCCGCTCACAGACTGTTTCTTTTACCTTCTGCTTTTATCACTTTTATTGTTATCACAGGGAATGTAAATATCCCCTCTGATAGCAATAGGCAGTGACAGGTATTCTTTTCTAAGAAATATGGGGTCTCTTAGACTCTAGATATCTCCTCTGCCCTTAGTACATTTGATCTCACCAAGATAGGTGTGATCAGATGCTTTCCCAATTTACAGTATGAATGGCGCTGTTTATATCCAGTGAAAGTGATGAAATGCTTGTAGCTTCCAGTTTCTTAGACTATAGAGATGATTGGCCCCATTCCGGTCTCCATCAGCTCTATGGTCAGCTTGTGTGAATGCCAGCTGCATTCTCAGGTTCCCCAATGGCATGAGACTGCCTGAGAAGGTCGTGGAAGGCAGTGGGAGGGGGGAATCTCCTCCCACTGCTTGTAAAAGCAATCTTGTGGCTATTTAGCCACTAGGATTGCTTTTTGCCGGCTGAAAAAAACGACACCAGGATGATGCGTGCAGCTGCATACATCATTCTGGTATAACCATTTAAAAACCAGTGATGTACTAGTACATCGCTGGTCCTTGTTAGGCATACTGTATATGTTATGTTCTAATTTTTTTATGCATCCTGTGGGCTGAATGAAAAAAAGAGAAGAAATCTCTGCCAGAAAAAGTGTGTGGTATGCCAACCATTAGAATATACCACCCTGCACCCACCCACTTCTAATGGTGGGCATAAATGAAATGTTTTTTTTTTTTGTTCAGCCCATGAGCTGAACAAAAAAAAAAGAACCTACAGATTCCTCTATTCACAATGATTGATGTGGATGAAGAAATCTCTGCCAAAAATGTTTTTAAAAATATATGCCGAAGCATAGAGGCGATCCACCCACTGACCACCCCAAGCCCCCATGCTTGGGCATATATGTTCTTTTTTAACTGCGAATGAAAAGTCTCAGCCAACAGCATTGCACGCACTGACATATGTTCTGAGACCCTGTTGCTTTCAGAATAAACAGTTCGGTGCTTCAGCTGAATGGCATTCCTGCAAAGAAAACAGCTGTGGTTAACGATAAAATATTAACTCAATAAAACAGTAACTCAATAAAACAACTTTTTTATTGAAATCAGTGCCAAAAAATATTGTAAAATATATATGCCAAAGCATAGGGTCCATCCATCCACTGGCCACCCCAGGCCCCCATGCTTGGGCATATATGCTGTTTTTTTTAACTGTGGATGAAAAATCTCATCCAACAGTGCTGTACACGTATATTCTGAGAGCAAGACCCTGTTGCTGTCAGAATAAACAGGTCGGTGCTGCAGCTGAATGGCATTCCTGCCAAGAAAACAGCAATGGTTAACAATAAAACAGTAACAGTAAACAGTAACTCAATAAAATGACTATTTTGGTTTATTTATTTATTTAGTTTTACTTTTTTTACTTTGTATGTTTTTTGTTTTACTTTTTTTTTCTTTAATTGTAATAAGCAGATGTTAAGGTCTCTTAAAATGGCCAGTTTCCTGACCACCTAACATCTTTTGAGACCCTGTATATATATATGTGTGTACTGGACTGTGCCGTTCTGTACCCTATACTCCACTAGTGTATGGTAGCAACAGAAGCAGTCATTGAGGCAGAGACCAGGTTAGCCTGGACAGGATAGACAAAAAAGCGTGAATCAATCCTCATTCCATGTCTGCAACAGACACAATTTTTGGGGGGTTATTTTTGAGCTAGGGTACCAGGAATGGCATCAGGAAAATGCCTCCAATGCAGTTGGCTCACTGTATCTGGGTTGAGGGTTTGAGTTACAGCATCTTCTGGATACAAAAGGGTAGTGATTATCTCTTCCTGGAATTTTAGGAAGGATCCACTTCGTCCAAGTGCTTTGTAAAACACAAAAGTGTTGTACAGAGCCAATTGAAATAAATATACAGAAACTGAGTACGTCTTCATCATCTGGTCATTGAAGTCCATCCCTCCCATGTTAAGTTTGTAGTCATGGGCACAGAAGGGCTTCTCAAGAACATCAGCTGTCGTAGCAATTTGGATGGTCATACCTGCATGAAAGGAAGCTAGGACAAAAACATTGTCCACTTCACTGCAAGCAATTCATTGTTTTTCAAGCAGGCTTTCTCCCCCTTCCTAAGACGGTATTTACCAGCTACTGGAGGAAGCCCTGGCGATTAGGTCACAGAGTGCCACAGGCGCCAATTCCAAGATTGTACAAATGTCTAAATAATGGCACACCTGTATAAAAATTGTCCACGTTTAAGTGGTACCCAATATGGAAAAAGGGTGATACTAAGTCCCAAACTATCCTGCCACTGCTCCCCATGTAGTCTGGGCATCCGGGGGCCTCCATGTGACTATATTTTCTCTCATAAATCCAAAAATTACATGTAAAGCCCATTGCACTCTCACAGGTCTTATACTTCTTGACCCCATATCAGGCACATTTGCTGAGCAGAATTTGAATGCAAGGCGGCCAGAAAAATTAATGAGAGACTCATCAACACAGATGGTTTGCTGGGGAGTATAGACATCTGCAAATTTCTGGTTCAGGTGATTTATGAGGGGCTGAATTTTGTGGAGATAACCCTGAGGATGACAGAGTGTATTGAAATAAATAAATTGCATTATATTCTCATATCTATGCCTGGCCATGGCAGCAGAGAACACGGGCATATGATGAATCAGGTCTGTGGACCAATACAACCGCAATTCATTTTTTTTAGTAATGCTCATGTTGAGGGCTAGGTTCAAAAAAGCTTTACATTCAGAAATGGTCTAGCAAGGTTTGAATATGGGTTGGTGGTGATAAATAGTTGTGAGTATAAATTGCTTTGATCCACAATTAATCCTTACAGATCTTCTGTGAAAAACAGCTCCAAAAAATCAAGAGGAGTAGTTAAATTTGCTGTTTCCACCTGAATTCCGTGTTGACCAGTGAAGTATGGGTGCTGCAGAATTTGTGGGCTGCCAATCAGGATTTGCAAGCACATGCGGTAGGACACTATGGGCTCTATGGGCCTATGTTCGAATTCTTGGTGTCTGCGGGATACTACTTGTGCTAGCCACTGCAGCAGTTTGTACTGCACTTATGGGACTCACCATGTCACCAAGTGATACTGTAGTGCTGGTATGAAAAAGACCAGAATGTACTAGGCTGCTGGTTCTCGCCAGTTCACCAAAAGGTTGTACTGACACTCTGCTGCATATGAGAATCATCATGCAACTGTAACACCTCAGCAACCGGGGAACGGGGTCGGGTACGACTGCCCTTAGCAGGGACCTCTACTCCATCATCTGAGCTATCTGTCAGGGTTCTGCTGCTGTCTACAGGTTCATATTCTGAGCCTGATTCTTTTAGTGAGGCTTCCCCTTCGCTCTCACCTGACATTTCACTAAAGTACCTTCCTTTGGACATTTTGGCCACTAAATTTATAGGTACCTAGTGTGACTCACAGGAAAACGAGCACCTGGCTGTCAAGGAATGCTTGAACCACTACAAAAAATATACATAGATTAGGCCTGATCTTGCTAAAACTGCAGTTTTGTGTGCAATGTATCAAGTGACAGTGACCTAGTGGCACTGCACTTGCGGGGGTGAGAAGGGGAGCTAAGTGTAGGGAATAAACGCAGGTGTTGGCAGGTGTCGGGGCTGATCCCACTAACGTTGCATTTTTGGAAAAACTATACTATTGTGAACGCTGGTATAGTGCCGATCTGATCAAAGATATCGATCTGTTTAGACACTATACTAGCAATGGAGGTAATGGAGGTTTATCGTGTATGTGAGCGTGTTCCTGGCAATCAATAAAAAAATCTGTACACTGTACTATGGCACTGGTGACAGGGAAGTGAAGGGGTTAATTGGGTGTGTGCTTTGACTCACATGGATCTGCTTTCTTCTTTCTCTGGAACAGAATGTGCTCCAGGAACAGAGATTGTAAACACAGGCACAGGAAGATCTGTGATAGGGCAGTGATCACTCAGCAAATTCTGGCCGAACATCACTGGCCTGAATCTGCTGACTGATCGGTGCTGCACAGAATCACAGCACCGACAGGTCAGTGGGTGCGCATGCCCCCTACCCGCGGACACAGCAGATCAGGTTTATATACGTGCCTTGTACCATGTGACAAGCTGTGACCAACTACAGCCCACACAGTATTTCTCAATGGCAGCCAGAGAAAAGGAGAAATGATTGCTTTTACAGCCTTTATGGGTGTAAAAGCAATCAGTGTACAAAAAAAACAAAATCTTCATCACCCCTCACAAGTAGTACAGTGTCACTATGGTAATACTGTACTGCTAGGGTGACAGCATGTTAATAAAACAAAACATAAATAATAATATAAAGAAATAAAATTAAAATGTAAAATTTTTTTTTAAAAAATTATAATTTTTGGTTATAAACTAATTTGGGTTATTTTTTTTTTAACTAAAAAGATAACTGAATAAATTTTGGGCAAGATTTATGAAGGAAAACACTTTTCTTCAAAATTTGTGGATCTTTTCATTTATATAGCAAAAAAATAAAAATCCCAGTGGTCAATAAATACCACCAAAATAAAGTTTTATCTGTCTCAAAAAATGCTAAAAAATTCATATGGGTACAGTGTTGCATGACCGCGCAATTGTCATTCAAAGTGTGATAGCACTGAAAGCTGAAAATTGGCCTGGACAGGAAGGGGGTAAAAGTTTCCGGACTGGAAGTGGTTAATATTATATACTGGTGGCAGTTGTTCTGCTTCCAATTACTCTGATTAGATTACTGATTTATTTCCCACAAAGGGAATCCCTCCTGTTCACAAAGGCCCTGTCCTGGGTAGAGGCACTGCCAACTTAAAAACTCCTGCTTGCAGCATCTTTGAGGCATGTTTGGGGAGGTAAAAAAAACACCTCTTCCCATTTAAATCAATGGTAACTGCTTCAAAAATACTTCAAAAATGCACCGCACATGTGGGAAGGTCTGTAAAAAGTCACATGATGTGAAGGGGGGAGCGCTATCGCTTGAAAAACGCTTAAAAAATGACTCATTCATTGCGCTAATTATAACGCAATGCTCCAAAAATGCCTCAAAAACGCTTCAAAAATTCTAGTGATTTTTCAAGCCTTTTTGAGTCGAACCATTGTGGAAGCAGACAAACGCCTCAGTGTGAAAACATACATAGATATACATTCACATACATAGGGAAGCAGTTTTCTTGAGCTTTCAGGCCCTTTTTTTATGCAAAAATGCTTGAAAAAGGCTGCTTTTACACTGAGGAGTTTTTCAAGCATTTTAGCTTTAACCGCCTCCAGCCCGCCATATAGTAATATGACTGTTGCAAGGTGGTTCTCTCGTTCTGGGAAGACGTCATATGACGTCCTCCCATTCTCACCGCGCATGCGCGGCTCCAGGGAGCATGCAGTGCGGCGATCAGCGGTGCGCTGTGTCCCTCGGACACAGCGGATCACCAATCTATGGAAAGAGCCGAAGATGTCGGCTCAGTCATGTGATCAGCTGTGTCCAATCACAGCTGATCACATGTAAACAGGGAAATGTCGGTTATCGGCATTTCTCTCCTCACGAGCTGTCACGCTGACAGAGGAGAGGAGAGCCGGTAATCGGCATTCCTTGGAGGGGACATGTACACTGATCATCAGGACACTGATGATCAGTGTGCTCTGATGATCTGTGTAGCCCCAGCAGTGCCACCTGTCAGTGTCCATCAGTGCCACATCAGTGCCGCATTTCAGTGCCTACCAGTGCACATCAATGCCACATACCAGTGCCCATCTGAGCTGCCTTTCAGTGTCACCCATCAGTGCCAGTCAGTGCCGCCTATCAGTGCCAGTCAGTGCCAGTCAGTGACGCCCATCAGTGCCCATCAGTGCTGCCTATCAGTGCCGCCTAACAGTGCCAGTCAGTGCCACCTAACAGTGCCTGTCAATGCCCATCAGTGCCACCTACCAGTGCTTCCTCATCAGTGCCACCTATCAGTGTCCATCACTACAGCCTCATTAGCGCACATCAGTGAAGGAGAAAATTCACTTATTTATAACATTTTATAACAAAAACGAAGAAAAAAACGTTTGGGTTTTTTTTCAAAATTTTCAGTGGTTTTTGGTTTGTTTAAGAAAAAATAAAAAAACCCAGAGGTGATTAAATATCACCAAAATAAAGCTCTATTTGTCACAAAAAAAAGGATAAAAATTTCATATGGGTACAGTGTTGCATGACCGCGCAATTGACATTCAAAGTGCGACAGCGCTGAAAGCAGGAAGGAGGTATGAGTGCCCTGTAGGCTAGTGGTTAAAAAAAATCGCCTGAAAAGCTCAAGAAAAATTCTTCCCTGCATTGCGCTTGTGGTGCGGTGTAAAAACTCCTGCTTGCAGCATCTTTGCGGCATGTTTGGGGAGTTAAAAAAAACGCCTCAAAAATGCCTCTTCCCATTGAAATCAATGGTAACTGCCTTAAAATCACTCCAAAAAGGCTTCAAAAACACACCGCACATGTGGGAAGGTCTGTAAAAAGTCACATGATGTGAAAGGGGGGAGTGCTAACGCTTGAAAAATGCTTCAAAAACACCTCATGCGTTGCGCTAATTATAGTGCAATGCTCCAAAAACGCCTCAAAAGTGATCCACAAACGTTAGTCATTTTTCAAGTGTTTTTGAGGTGAGCCAGCATGAAAGCAGGCAAACACCTCAGTGTGAAAGCAGCCTCAGAAATGATAGTAAGTGTGTGCATGTTGTAGGCATATTGTGTAACACCTTGTATGCTATGATTTGTTTTTCCCGCAGTTGTGTGTGCAATCTTTCTGTTTAGTAAAGCAAACATTAGTGCACTATAGAGATGTTTAAAGTAATTCTATAGGTTGTATTTCTTTTTTTTTTTTAATTTGCAGAGCAGCCCAAACCTCTTCTTCTCGGGTACCCTGTGGGCGCTCCTGGCTTCTCCCCCTTGGCCAATACCCCCAACAGCAAGTTGCTTGCTATGGGGACACTGATGTGTGCTCGCTCCCGAGCCTTGCTCTATGCATCCATAAGACACATGGACACCCCGCGCCTCTGCTCTATGCTCATTGGCTTACTGGCTGTGATTAACAGCAGTGGGAGCCAATGGCTCCCACTGCTGTGTCTCTGCCAATGAGGAGAGAGAGAAACCCAAGAAAGCTGAGGCTCCTGTGCACATCCGAATAATATAAATAAATGAGTGTAACGCTACCTAATTAACCCCCCTGGCGGTATTCCCGAGTGTAGCTCGGGGTAAAGTTTCAGTACCACAAGCGGTAACCCCGAGCTACACTGGGGAATACCATGTGACGCTGCCCTGGGATCCGTCGATCACTTACCTTGTTCTGCGTTCCTGCGATGTCCCTCCTGCAGTGTCCCCGGCAATGTAGTCCGGCCGATGCCGGCATCTGTCATCTGGGTTCCATTCCCTGCGAGCGTCGGAACGTACGGGGGACAGAACGGCGGGACATTTGAAAATGACAAAAAGTAACATTCACTAAAATCACATAGTAAAACATTCCTGTATCAAAGCATTTCACATACATTTTGTCCCGAGTGCTTTGTCCTGTGCCCTGCCTGCATTTTTACTGTTCTTTCTGCCTGGAAACCGAGAAACGTCCATGGCGTCCAAAAAGCGTCCCTTTAGGTCAAAAGTGGTTTTAGATCAGCTAGAGAACAGCGATAGTAAATCAGAACCACTTGCAGAATTGAGTGATAATGATTTGTGGGGAAATTTGTCATCAGACACTGAAAACGATTTTGCGACTTTGCTCAGTGATGTGCGAACTTGGCGCTATATTTCACATTTCAGTGTTTTTGGTTTGATTATATTATTGAATTAAATGTATTATTATATTATTATTTTTTATGATTATTTATTAAATTATAATTTATGATTTCGTGTTTCAAGTTTTATCATACCCGGAATGTTTACTAGACTTGTTCAGACAGATTTCAGTGAGTTATTCCTAAAAATCACAGGCCTACAATAAAGAAAATACATATTTCCATGCAAAAAAATGTACCGCTTTGAGCACAGAAATATGGACATAATCAGACCGCTAAGGAGGTTAATAATATAACAGTGAAAAATAAATATGAAAATGAAAAGTGTGGATAAAATAAAAATGAAGGTGATGACCAATCTACAGTTCACCTCCTGTAGCTGGCCAGCTAAGACCAGTCCTAGGTTGCTAATATGGTTCATATATATGTGTATACCAAACCTACCAATAACCTCAGTACAGTATTTATGTGCATATGTTAAAGCCAAAAGCTTTATATGTTATTGACATTTATATATTCATTGTGTTAGCAGAAGCAGAAAAGGAAAATATGCCTTTAAGAGTCAGTATAGAACTGAGTCAATCACAGACAGCCTCACACTGTACAGAGCCTTAACCAATCCCAGCCAGTTTCACATTTATGCCTGTGTAAAACTCCCTGTTAGATGGTTCTAGAGACACATGCTCACCAGACAGAGGAGGAAACAGACAAAGTTCCAGTCAGAGAAGTTCCATGGAAGCAGAGAAGGCCAAATAGGTATTTAATGCACTTGTGTGTTCCTCTATTGTTTCACAGTGCAGGTAGATCTGTGTGTAAAATCTGTTGTATGTGTTTGCTTGTAGTTCCACCGAATTTACCGAAATAATCTAACGACATAAGCTAACGAATCTATCGAATCTATCGAGATAAGTTATTGAATCAAACCACTGTAATACGAATTAAACCATTGTAATATGAAAGAAATAAGTTACTGTAAGATACATGAAACAAGCCATTGTAAGCAGTGTTATATGAAGAAGATTGAAGTTATTAAAGAAGTTAACTAAAGTATTCATTGTGCTCTTTAAACCTACTGCATCCATAGAGCAGCATTGGAGGAATTACAGAGTAAAGTCAATCTAGTCAAACAAAAGAATCAGCAATTGCATAACTGTTCTAATGCCACAGCGCACAAGGCACTACAAGTGCTGCGCCTGCCACACCTCCCCCTCTACTTAGTGCAGGTGTAATAGAATTGTTGTGAGATGTGTATGCTCCTTATGTGATAAACTCTGTATAATGCTATGTGAACTGGAACAAATTGCGAAGAGTACTACACTTCCCCCAACTCCTGAAATCTCAATAAAATATAATTAGCATATAATATGTGACCGTAAATGTGATAAGTCCTTCGATTAGTGCAGAAACAGTCCACTGGACTGAAAAGCCCCTTCCATTCGTGAAAGTCCCAGTTCTTGAACATGAAAAAAATAGTGCTGCTGTGAACGTGTTCTTATTCAATAATCAGTGTCTTCACATGTGCGCCCCCTGCAGCCATCGAACTCAGCACAACTCCTTGACCACTTGGTAAGCAGGTCAAATGTGCACTGGTTCCAATGCCTGGCTAACACGGCGCCCTTCTTATCCCTGGTGTCCAATGTGGCTTATACCGACTCTCCTCCTCCTCCAAACGGACCGTGATCAATTGTATGCAGAAGAAACCTTCATAGTGTAAAACCCTTTTATTTATCTCATGAAACAAAGTATTGCACTTACAGAATAGTAAACAATTGTGATACGCAATTAGCTCTTCCCCAGGGGTGGACTGACCATTCGAGCACTCGGGCACTGCCCGAGGGCCCGGGGTCAGTAGGGGGCCCCATGAGATGCCCCTGGTACCTTTCATTGGCTTTTTCATAGGCTTTTTTTGGGTGTGGGTGAGGACACAGGGGCTCCATAATCCCCTATTGCCCAGGCGCCCCATGAGTTGTGAGTCCGCCCCTGCTCTACCAATGCGTTTCGTCATTGTGATGTCATCAGGAGCAGGACCATAGCTGTTAGGGACCAGCCGGTGGAAGCCTCTAGCGGCCCACAGACCAGAATTCCCCAGGGCGCGGAATCTAAGTTCCGACTTGCTTGTTCACCAGAGCCCCTGATGGTGGGGATGGACTTGGAGCAAGCCGAGACCAGGTCGCGACCCCTGGGTGCAACCAGCTGTGGAAGAGGCACCTGTGGGTGGTACGCAGCAGGTGAGAGTCTGATGTGAGGAGGTAGAGTAAGCGAGGTCAGACAGGCTGGGTCGGTAACAGCAAAGCAGGTCGGTACAAAACAGTAGGCAGAAGAATAAACGGGTCACGGTCCGGGTTTGGCAACAGGAGATCAAAAGTGCAGGAGCAGGCAGGAGAATGGTCAGGCAAGCCAGGGGTCAGAGCAGGAGAAGTCAGCAGATCAGGATCAGGCAGGGTCAGCAGCAAAGTAAACTCACAGGAACACAGGAAAGACCATACGGCACTTGAGCATTGCAAGAGCTGGGTTTAAATAGCCAGCCCAACTCCTGACAGGCACTCCTGGGTCCTAATGCTTGCCTGGTGCCGTCATTGGTGACAGGCGCATCTGGGTCCTAGTGCCCACCTGCCTGTACGTTTTGTCAGGACTCTACGCATGTGCGGATTTGATCGCCGCAGCAATCTTCCCATTCCTTGATAATAGCAATCGCCGACTCTGACATGCGGCAGCCATTTTCCTGAAGTCTGCATGTTACTGAAGCCAGTTATACTGCTTATCCTGAGCCACATTACACCAAAAAAACCTGGTATGTGAACCATTATCAACCCATTTAAAAAATTAGAAAGTACATATGGTTATATAAGGCAGTAAGGCTGCAGCAGTCAAATATAAACTTGCGGCCGCCATTTTCTAAAAGTCCACATGAATGTTACTGGGACCAATCATTGAATGATCCTTTATGTTAAACCACCCTGGACGAAAGTCCCACTACAAATTATTCTGTTAAAAGGTTCATGCAGAATATATAAAATGAATTAATAAAAAATGGAGAAATCCATAATATTTCTAAACAATTCATATGTAATAAAATCATCTATAGCTCGATTCTCCTCATAAACTTTGTGCTACACATTATCGGGATTCTTTTATGCCAAATGCCTATCTGATATGGATTTTCATATAAAGTAAAATTAAAATAAAAATTATTGGTAAGTACTAAATATTAACGAGTAGGATGAAATATTCCCCAGAGTGAGACCAACGTTAGAATTAACATGATAGGAATTGCTAAGGAGAAGGTCTCTCTTTATACCAGACACTGTGAATAGAATGGGCAGCTGCTTGGGAACACACCTACTCGGGTGCCCCCATAGCAAGCTGCTTGCTATGGGGGCACCCAACTGAAAGGTGGAGCCAGGAGCTCCGGCAGGGGACCCAAGAAGAGAAAGATCCAGGCTGCTCTGTGCAAAACCACTACACAGAACAGGTAAGTATAACATGTTTGTTATTTTACACAAACATAAAAATGAACCTTTAGTTTCGCATTAAGCTTGCTTGCTTTACTGCACCTTTAGGCATTTATTTCCTTAACTGATTACTCGTAACTTTACTAATGTCAGCCACTCTTCCAGGCCTGGAACTGTGTCTTCCTTCTGATTTTAAGAATTTTCACAGACACAGCTCAGCAGGTTGTCACTGGTATGCATATAAATCTGAATATTATTTAAGGCATCAATTATAGCTCTTAGTTTAATTACTAACACCAGATACAGAACCCAGATTCCAGTTTGCTTGAAATGCAGCTTGTTATTTTAATACTTTCAGTAAATAATGGCTCAGCAAACTATTGCTATTGCCAGATATAGCTGAACAGCATGTTATTTCCAATGCCAGATGTTCTACAACTTTTTCAAGTCTGCATCATATCTGAATTACCATATTATTGTTGTTTGCTGCAAACATTGCAGAATGAAGATTTCCAGCTTTCCCCCTACAGACTGGACAAGTGTAAATTGGATTGTTTGCAACAGTATTGATGATAGTGCGTGCTTTTGCAATAAAAAAATAATAAAACGAAAAAAAAAGTAAAATATAACCATGTTGTACCTATATTGATTACTTTATTATTGTATGGCCCAGCAAGGCCTCTTTTTTCTATCTTGTATTCTTTTTCAAGCACACCCATAATCCTTGTGCAAGAGCTCAAGTAGAGTGCTGACGAGATCTATGGTGTTCTTACTTCACAAGCCATACTCAAGCGCAGTTATCAAAATGTGTCCATGACTGCTGGAGCTGTATGCTTTCCTTCGTTTTGCAGCTTACTTGACTGTCTGTCGGTACCAGGGGCGGACTTAGACACTCGGGCACTGCCTGAGGGCCCAGGGTCAGTAAGGGGTCCCATGAGGTGCCTCTGGTACCTTTCATTGGCTTTTTCATAGGCTTTTTTGGGTGTGGACTAGGACACGGGGGCCCCATAATCCCCTATTGCCCGGGGGGCCCATAATCCCCTATTGCCCGGGGGCCCCATGAGTTGTCAGTCTGCCCCTGATCGGTACCTTCACATCACTTGGCCTGTGATATCATGCCCAGCCCATATCATAGTTAGGCCTATAAACAACTAGTGGACAACTGCTGATGCACTAAGAATTTGGTAAACTTGAAATTGGTCCTAGCTCATTTGGTTTGTTAAGTCAAGCATTCCATGTGAAAGAAGATTTTGTTTAAAATGTTTGTTATTTTTCAGGAGCAAATGCCCTGAACTCTTTTTCCTTTACTACTGGTCGAGAAGTAAAAGTCTATTGTTCACAGCAAAAAAAGCCCCTAAGAGCACTGTTCCGGATCTCTTTTCCCAACCGCATGTCAACCCTCGTTCAAAAATGGCACCTTCAAAAGCAATCCACTTCTGAAAAGGGCCCCTAGGTGATGTTCAGTGATCCTCTGGCAGCACTACTTTATTCCAACAATATACACATTTTGTCCTCTGCACAGCAGGTATTTAGACAAGATGTAGCTGTTGCAGTGATTGTCTTCACCAAACAAATTCAGGAACTATGCCAAATCACCAAGCAGACAAGCTTGGGAAAGTTTTACAGTTTAAAAAGCAGTCACAGTCTGAATATAGAAACCAGCCCGAATTCTGCAGAAAAGGACCCTTGCTCAATGTGTATGTGGGTGGGGTCTAATACACATGAGCATATGGGGTAACACCTCGTCTGAAGGCATGTTCTCCAATGTCTGGGACCAGGTTGAGACTGCAGTCATGTGAAAGTTCCCATTCTCTTGCCTGCTCCACTCTCAGGACCCAGACCTCTTCCCTTTTATATGGCATGGGAAGGGAGTCCGGACCCCAAAAAGCCTGAGAACATGATCAGGGTAGGTGGCAAAAAATATTACCCATTCTCCCTGACCTGGACAGCCGAGTAACTAACTTAAACATAGTAGTCAAACCTGCCTACATATCCCTGTGCTCTATTGCAAGCTGCCCCGACTGCAAAACAACCAGGATCTTAATGTTAAAGTACATCGTTACAGACATCAGTCACAAAATAAGTAACAAAATATATAATTAGCTACATTGCAAATTTAATTGGCAGAAATAAGAATGAAATAAGAAATTAAATAAGAATGAAACAAACAACTGTTTAGACATAAAAGTCTGGATCTGGAAAGTGTACAGACTTCCTGGTGATCGGGTGGGTTCCTTTAACATGGTGAATGGTAGAGTAGAGGCAGCCATTTTTGACGATTTCCACCCTATCCACATAGATGTGTCTTCCAACTCTGTATTCCCTATAGAAGCAGTGGAACTCTGGATCTGTATGTTCATTTTGCTGCCGGAAACTCCAGAAATGCTCTGGAATGTAAATCCTCTCCCAGATGGCATGGCTGTAGACTTTGGGCAGTTCTCCCTCCAGCTGATGAAAACGTTTTTTTCTGGCACATAAGGGAAGATGCAGCCATACTTTTCCTACAAATAGTTATCGATGTAGCTTTCTAAGTGGACCACCCGGGTGATTCTAGCCCGTAAGTGGTCGTATCCTTGTGCTAGGTATGCATCTATGTGTGGTGGTATATGAACCGAGTTTGTTCAATGGGTGCCTTCCGAGGACTAGGAGATGCCCAAGGGATGGTTAGGAAGGGCGTGCTGGGCTCTGGTGATGGCGGGGACTCCACGTTGCTGTCGTACAGCAGTGTGTCCCATGATATCCCTTTGAGAGGCTCCAGGATAACCTGGAGGACGAATGGAGCCTCCTCTGTTGGAGGATCTTGGCTGGAGGTTCCTGCGAGGTAGTGGCACCAGTGCCCTCAGGAGTCACGGGCAGGCTCTTGGAGTTGAGGTCTACTGGGGTCTCGAACTTGAGCATTGGCTGGGACAGTAGTACCTCTCACTGGGAACAGCAACAGGTGGAGCTAGGTGTCTCCAACAGCAGGGAGAAATTACCCGGAGTTCTTCACGGGTGCCCGTGCAATAATAGGTGAACCCTATGGCAGGCATATAACAAGCTCTGGTATTTGTAGCGACGAGCATCTTCTTCGATGGCAGTTGCTGTGTGGGCATGATGGCTCATAGCATACCCGAGCGTTGTTCCAGGATCAGTTGCTATATACACCCCTTATCAACATCTCTGACAATCCAGTGAGGGTAACTTGTGCAGGATCCAGTCAAGAAGTAGACACATGCTGTTCTTTGGGACTATTGCTGGGCAAGCCCAGATAAATTCTAGAAAACTAACTAAAGCGGCTGTTGTCTCTTTAGTGGTGGTCTTCAAGTTCGAGTGTGGTGGGCATACCCTGCCGACTACACCAAGTTGTGGGCATGGTCTACTGTGCCCGTGCATGTGGGGTAACACCTTGCCTGAAGGCATGCTCATCAGTGCCCAGGACCAGGCGGAGGCTGCGGTCATGTAAAAAATCAAACATTAATGCAGTCCTCTACTCAGAGGTGAGCCACTTGTGTACAGCAATCAGCAATAATATTCAGAGTTCCTCTGTGAGATGTTTTGTACCACGAAAAAACACACTTGTAACTGATGTATGATGCATTCAGATGGACATGCAGAGAACTCGTCCACCATTCCAGTCTAGTGTACCTCTGTTACCTCACTCTCAGTAACAAAATGGTGTCCCACCGAGCACATATTGGACCCCGTGCATGCCCATTAACTCCTTCCTTCTCATATCTAGAGATCAGGCCTTAGGTCTCCATAATGCCAGTCTGCTCCCAGTGACTGGAGGAGATGAATAGCTAGGGAGGAGGTCGGCAGTGTTACACAAACCCCCTAGTGCTATTAGAGTCCCAGGTTCTTTAGGATGCGCCAAAACCCAACATGCACCCCTTGAATAACTTCAGACCAGGCTCAAAACAACTTTTACTGAAAAGTCAGCATAACATGAACAACAAGGTAAAACATCCTTTCCCTAACTCTAGTAGTGGCTGCCCTAGAGTATGTGCACAGGTAAAGTCCTTTTGGGTGAGGTCCATCCAGTGAGGGTAACTTGTGCAGGATTCAGTCAAGAAGTAGACACGTGCTGTTCTTTGGGACTATTGCTGGGCAAGCCCAGATAAATTCTAGAAAACTAACTAATGCGGCTGTTGTCTCTTTAGTGGTGGTCTTCAAGTTCGAGTGTGGTGGGCATACCCTGCTGACTACACCAAGTTGTGGGCATGGTCTACTGTGCCTGTGCATGTGGGGTAACACCTTGCCTGAAGGCATGCTCATCAGTGCCCAGGACCACCTACTAAGTTTAAGTTAGCTACTCGGCTGCCCATGCCACTCTTGACTACATGATCAGGGAAGGCATAAAATATTAAACCCTTCACCCTGACCTGGGCAGCCGAGTAGCTAACTTAAACTTAGTAGGCGAACCTGCCTACATGTAGAAACAGTGGTCTCTCTGCAGAAGTCAGCATGTATTCTGCTAATTCAAACCTATAACTTGATGAAATAAAAATTATGGGGATATGATTTTGGATTCCTATTTATATTAAAATGATGTACTATCTTGTCAGTCCATATAATTAGTATATCTAAGCTCTGACAATATTGATGGAAGTAATATAATATAATATTAGCTATAATAATAAACACAATGATCAAAGAAGCAAGGTCTTATTTATTTACAAGTAAGTAAGTAAAACACTAACAGAGAAATCTAAACAAATAATACAGAGCATATAGAAATAAAAAAGCAAAGATGATACGTTACGTAAGTTTGTCCTCAAAGTTGAGTATCCTTTAGCTGGGCCCTGGGTAGAAAGAGGGAAGGAAGAGAAGCAAGCATGGCCAGAATTGTATTTAAAAGCACTCTCAGGCACCACCCACACACACCCTTGACCTGTCTGGTGTAGTCCTCCTTCCAATGAGCGACAGTCCATAACTCATAAGGGGCTGTCCTCCCTACTCATTAGGAATTATAGTATTACCCCAGCCATCCTCCCAGAAGTATATCATTGTCTCCACCAGGGGGCACTGCTATATTGACAAAAATGCTATGTCCCAGGTCAACATTCCAGTCCACATCTGGTTTCTTCCTTCTGGCTAGAAGCCATGTAAACTGTCCTTTTAATCTTCGTGTCACCAGAGAATCTGGGCTGAGGCTATCTTATCTCCATGCTCACCGCTAGGGGGTCTGTGTGAACTTCCAGGACAAGGATTTTTTTGGTAAGCCGCCTTTTGTTACACACGCCCTGTTGTAAATACTTGCTTTATTGGCCCTCCAAGATGACATTCAACAGTCCAAATGGTTCATTGATAACCAGGCAGTCAGGCAGTAAGAATCCATAAATGTTTGGTATAAAAACATGTTGCCTTCCAACACTTGGTAATCAGCAAATCTCATGCTCCCTGCTTGTTGGAGAGCTCTAGCTTTAACTCAGAAGGGGGTGAGTCAGATCCAGGGGCGGACTGACCATTTGGAAACTCAGGCACTGTCCGAGGGCCCGGGGTCAGTAGGAGGCCCCATGAGATGCCCCTGGTACCTTTTTCATAGGTTTTTTTGAGTTTGGGCAAGGACACAGGGGCCCCATGATCCCCTATTGCCTGGGGGCCCCATGAGTTGTCAGTCCGCCCCTGGTCAGATCCCTGCAGAGAGAATACTCTTTACACACATAGAGCAAGGGTCCATTTCTGCAGCTTATTGGCAGGGGATAGGATTTTCTACTCAGGCTGTGGCTGCTCACTAAAGACAATGAACTGTAAGAATTTGCAAACCCTTTCTTTTAGGACACTTGTAATGTATTTAGCTGATTTAAACTAAAGGTTTAGGTGAGCTTTAAAATATTACTCACCAAGTTTCAGAGACTCTTCATTTTACCATACTGCTTCCAGGATTACAGGTAGAAAATTGTGGTCTTCTGAAGTTAATAATTAAATTAATATCAATGATTCGTTCTATAAACCTTTTATTAAATCTGCATTTGAGCTACCCCTGAGGGGAAAACCCCCAAAGGTCACATCTCAAGCCACTGGTTAAATCAGTATGGTGTTATGGTGGCTTGCAAACTAGTTGCCTTGTTATGGAACAGATACCCCTCCTAATACAAGCTACTGTGAATAGGGTTCATTCATTTGGCTATGTGAAAAAATTAATTTCACTCACAAGCATAAAATGCTCCCATTTGATAGGAATTGAAAGTTTGAAACCATAAATTAAAGTGTATCGAAAGGCAAGATTTCTTAATAAATCCTTTGATTACAAGCACAGGCCTTGTCAACAGTGGGTTTGGCAGTCTACTTGGCTGCTGACAAGACCCGTGCTTGTAATCATACTGGAAGAAATAACATTAAAGTGGTTGGAAAGGTAAAGTTTTTTTTTAATTTGAAGTGATATTAAAGCTAAAAATGTTTATTTACCTCAATGCATTCCTTGTATTATGGTAAAAAATGTTGTATTTCCTCTCCCTTCCCTGTGTGAAGGGGGAGGACATAGAGGAGAATAGATCCAGCGCTGTGCATGACTGCATCTTTTCTCCCTTCTCTTCCTCTTCACACAGCACTTGAGCAGCAGCAGGAGCCATTGATTCCTGCTACAGTCAGGGGCGGACTGACACCTCATGGGGCCCCCAGGCAATAGGGGATCATGGGGCCCCTGTGTCCTTGCCCAAACTCAAAAAAGCCTATGAAAAAGGTAGCAGGGGCATCTCATGGGCCCCCCTACTGACCCCGGGCCCTCGGGCAGTGCCCTAGTTTCCAAATGGTCAGTCTGCCCCTGGCTACAGTCAATCAAATTCAGAGAGGAAGAAGTGGGGGGTTGTAATTCCTGCTGTGTTTGTCTCTGGAGCACAGCACCGTATGCCCCCATAGCAGTCGTTTGATATGGGGACACACAAAGAAGAGGAGGAGCCAAGATCGCTGACGGGGGACCCGAGAAGAAGAGGATCCGCAGAGCAGGTGAGTATAATGTGTTTTTTATTTAAATAAAAATCATATTTTAGTAACACTGTAATGCATTCTCTGCATTTATGTAAAACATGTTTTACATGCAGCCCCCCCCAAAAAATACTCTCCTGAGTTCAATCTTGTTCCAGCATGTCTGCAGCAGCTCTTCTTCCCTCTCCCAACTCTCACAAGCTTTGGTGAGAGCAGCGGAAGCCATTGGCTCCCGCTGCAGTTAGTAAAAACCTGTGAGCAGAGAGCAGGGGGCAGGGCCAAGCTAAGCTGTGTATTAGAACAGATGCCACCAGCCCAGCTCAGGAGTGAGCCCATACAGGTGACCACCATAGGAAGGGGCTTCCTATGGTGGACACTCTGCAGAGGGGAGGAGCCAGGAGCTCCAGTGGGGGACCCAAGAAGAGAACGATCGGGCTGCTCTGTGCAAAACCATTGTACAGGGCTGGTAAGCATAACATGTTTGTTTTTTTAATGAAAAAACAAACAAAGCTTTAGTTGAGATTTAACCATTTTTGGGCTGCCCTCCTGCAATGTACTGTGGATGGGCAACAGCTACAGGACCAGCAACATACACGTACGTTGCTGGTGCTTTGTCAACACAGGGGGAAATGCGCAACCCCCCCCACATCTGGAATGAGAATCACAGTAATCAGGATCCAGTGATCATGTGATTGCTGTGCTATCATATTATCACAATGACAACAAATCTTTTATGAATCAATCTGATTCATAAAAGTTTTGCTTCTGTTCCTGGAGAGCTGTGATTTGTCCACAGCTCCCACATTGCAGATGGGGCCAATCACCCTGAACCATGTGACCAGCTGCAGCCTGTCACAAATCACTGTATTTTGAACTGTCATGAACGTAACACATTCATGACAGTTCAAAGCAAGTTTTGCATTACAGAGCAATAATCTTCATTGCTCATGCAATGCAAAGTATAAAAAAAAATCCATGATCACCCCCCAGAGTAGTACAATGTTACTATGGTAACATTGCACTAATCTGATGAACGTATTTTAGAAAACAAATAGTAAAAAAAAGACAAATTATGCTTAAAAAAATTAAAAATGTTTAAAAAAAAATTGAGAGAATTTTTTTTTCAATTTTTTTTCTATAACTACGTTCCACTCGCCCGCAATTTGCAGGCAAGAGGCGGCTCTGGGCAAAGTGATGTAATCTTATATCACTTTCTATTTCTGGGTTTGCGTTTGCCCCCCCCCTCCATTGCCCCTTATGCCGGTCCAGGGAGAGAAGAATGAACACAGCATTGAGTAAAAGCACTATATTATACACACGTTAGATTAGCACATTTAACTCTTTGATCGCCCCTATTAACCTTTTGATTCCCCCGTCACCCTGCCAGTGCTATCAGTACAGTGTCAGTATATAGAATTTTTCACTGATTACGGTACTACTGCCACTAGCAGCATCAGATAGAGTCAGGGTCAGCATTAGATTGCCTGCATACTAACTCACTCATGCTATAGGATACTGATCACCGCCATTACTAGTGTTTGTACAGATCAATATATTGATCACGAATAGAACTATACTAGTGCCTCCTTTGTATAGTGTCCCAAAAAACGCAGAGTTAGCAGGATCGGCCCCGTTTATTGCCAGCACTAGCACTTAAACCCCTTTGTTGTTTTTCATGGAAGATTTGTATGAATTGATTGTGGGCCAAAGCAACAATACATGGCCGTCCACCCAAATTCAGCTCTTGCCAGACATTTCGCATGGAAACCTATCACGGCTTCCAAATCTAATAATTTTTGGGGCTAAATCTCAACATAGGCATTACAAAAAAATGAATTGCAGTCATATTGGTCCACAAACCCGATTCGTCATATGCCCATGTTCTCTGCTGTTACATATATGCCCAACATGGACCAGCAACATACTGGTATGTCACTGAACTTTGAGCAGCTACAGGCATCATTCTGGCATAATTTTTTTCAGCTGGTAATCGGCTTTCATTGGTCGCTGGATTGCTTTTACAAGCAGCGGTAAGGGACTCCCCCTCCCGCCACCTTCTAAGGTTTTCTTGGGCTCTCCTCTCCCACCTAAAAATGCAGCTGGAAGTTCCGCTGGCTGACAATAGAGCTGATAGGAGACTGGAATGCCTCCAATCATCTCTATGGTCTAGGAGACTGGAAGCTACGAGCATTTCATCATTTCCATTTTGCCAGATATTAACAGCTCCATTTTAAGATTGGGATATCACCAAGATTGGTGTGATCAGATTCTTTAAGGGAAGAGTAGAGATCTAGAATGGGGGTCAGCAACCAGTAGATCTCAGCCAGGTGACTTGTAGATCACAGTCAGGGCTTGCTGACCTTTCAACCCAGAGCATTAAAATAGAGTGTAGTGCAGTGGGACCCCTTGTAAAGTTAGAGCTGTAGTAGGGAGCAAGAGCCACATAGGTTGATGTTTCCTCTGCAGTGCTGCTCCTACGCCCTGTCATGGTTGATGTGTGTAGCACCTGCCAAGCATGACCCATTCAAGTGAATGAGGCCGCTCTGCAAGTGCCCTGCCCTGTACTGTACAGCATCAAGGAGTTAAATGGTTAAACAGGTAGTGTTGTGTTGCTTTCTCACCAACTGCTTTAACCCCTTGGACGCCGCAAAGCATGTAATTGTGGGGCACTTGCAGAGTGGCCCCATTAACTTGAAAGGGTATCGATTGACAGTTGGTAGCACCCACCAAAAGCTACAGGGGGTGTAATTCCTGCTGCAGCATGTGTACACCTTTGGCTGCTGCCTCAGCAGGAAAAGGGGGTATTGACTGGGTGCGGCAAAACTGTGACTCAACCGCAAGGTTTTACCACACCCCAATTTTACATGTGAACAAGCCCTAAGGGTGCTGCTGCGGGATGCAACTAAAGGCTCATTTACAAGTTCAGCAGGCACTGCTGCTCCTCTGCAAAGCAATCCAAGTGTGTTTGCCTCCTCACCACCTGATTTAAACCCATGATTGCTGTGCAATGCGTGCAATTGTGACACAATAGTACAACAATCAGAGGTTTAAATCAGGTGTGAGGAGGTGACATTGGCTGACGCTGTGCCCAGTGATCTTTGACTTCTCCCATGTTGTTCAGGTAGATCATCACCTCTTTAAGGTTGCCTACCCCTGATCTAGAGTCTAATAGACCCCAGATTTCTCAGAAAAGAGTACTTGCTATCATGGGCGGACTGACAACTCATGGGGCCCCCGGGCAATAGGGGATCATGGGGCCCCTGTGTCCTTGCCCAAACTCAAAAAAGCCTTTGAAAAAGGTACCAGGGGAATCTCATGGGGCCCCCTACTGACTCTGGGCCCTCGGGCAGTGCCCGAGTTTCCAAATGGTCAATCCGCCCCTGCTTGCTATCACAGTAGATATTTACATTCCCTGTGATAACAGTAAAAGTGATCGAAATTTAAAAAAAAAAATTAAAGGGATAGTCTAAAAATAATTGAAAAAAGCAAAATAAATACAAAAAAAGAAATTTACCCCACCTCCGTGCTCGCGCGCAAAGGCAAACGCAAGCAGCGGTCCCATGGCAGTAAGCAAACAGAGACTGCACCATGCATGTGAGGTATCACCACAAATGTCAGATCTAGGGCAGTAATTCTAGCACTAGATGTCCTCTATAAATTACAGTGGTGACCTGTAAAGGCCTTTAAAGCGTCTCCCAAGGATATTAAGCATGTACGGAATTTTTTTGCCGTTGCACGGGCATGTGCAATTTTAAAGCATGTCTTATTTGGTATCCATTTACTCAGCATAACATCATCTTTTATATTTTATCAAACAATTGGACAATATATTGTGTTTTGTGCAATAAAATGCTAAAAATGCTAAAAAAAAAAAATATTTTTTTCAGAAAATGTGTTTGAAAAATCACTGCGCAAATACTGTGGGACATAAAAAAAGTTCAACACCCACCATTTTATTCTCTAGGGCCTCTGCTTAAAAAAAATATATATAGTATAAATAGTAATTTTTTTGTTTTTCCAAGTAAACAAAAAGTGTCAGAAAAGGATTGGTCTTCCAATGGTTAGAAAAGTGGGTGATGTCTCGCATAAGCTTCTAATGTTGGCTCCTGAAAGACCAGGATAGTAGAAGCACACCCCTCCTCCCAAATGACCTCCTTTTTGGAAAGTAGATACTTCAAGGTATTTGCTTAGGGGCATGGTATTTTGCAGATCTCCTTTCTTACCAGTTTTTGGAAAACTAAGAAAGAAAACGTAAATAGATTTCATTTTTTTTAAAAACCTTGTAACAAAAATGATATCTGAAAAATACTCATTATGCCTCTTATCAAATTCCTTGGGGTATCTACTGTCCAAAAAGTGGTGATTTGCTGGGGTGTTTGTACTATCCTGGCATTTTAGGGCCTCCAAAACTGTGATAGGTAGTGAGGAAGTGATATGAGGAAATATGCCCTTTGATAGCCTGCAGGTGGTCATTGGATTTCAGGCTCCTGTATGTGGCTAGGCTGCCAAAAAGTCTCTCACATGTGGTATCCCCATACTCGGGAGAAGTAGAAAAATGTGGTTTGGGGTATTGTTCCGCATATAACCATGGTATGCATGAGCAATATATCATTAAATAAATGTTTTGTTTAAATTGTCATTTCTAAAAATTTGTGGCAAAAAAAAAATGTAGTGTTATTCTCTCTGAGGTCATCACAGAGGACAAGGGGGCGCTCTTTACATCCGGAGGAAAAGAAATTTAATCTTCAAACACGGTTTCTTCACAGTAAGAGCTGTGAAAATGTGGAATAGACTCCCTCAACAGTTGGTTCTGGCCATCTCAGTAGATTGCTTTAAAAAAGGCCTGGATTCTTTCTTAGATACACAGAATATATCTGGATACTAACATTTATAGGTAAAGTTGATCCATGGAATATCCAATTGTCTCTTGGGGGATCAGGAAGGAATTTTTTCCCTGCAGGAGCAAATTGGATCATGCTTTGCTGGGTTTATTTTTGCCTTCCTCTGAATCAACTGTGGGCGTAGGATTATACATTTTTTTTTTATGGTTGAACTGGATGAACTTTTGTCTAACCAGACTAACTATGTAAGAAATTAAAAGCTGCGTAAATTCTAATATACATACCATAGTTTCTAAATGCTATAACTTTCACACAAACCAGTTAATATACATATAGTGGGATTTTTTTTTACCAAATACATGTAGCAGAATACATTTTGGCCTAAATTTATGACTAACTTTGATTTTTTTTTACATTTGTGGTCTTTTTTCGTTTATACCACCAGTTACCAGTTGAAATAGTGCAATGCTGACTAGCATAAAATGGCCTGGTCATTAAGGGGGGGGGGGGTAAATCTTCCAGAGGACAAGTGGTTAAAGGTCCAGTTTACGTCTAGTCCACTCACATTGTGCCCAATCAAGCTCTGATGAAGGAGGCGTTTTTGGACTCCCGAAAAACATTCACCCCAAAAAACATTTGCTACTGCACCATTCCATTTTTCATTCAAATAACAGTCTGCTCATCCAAGATGATCTCTTCCACCCAAGATTTATTGCAAAGACAAAACCCCACTCACTCCCAGCAAAAGCCATGCCCCCAACTAGACATGTACACCAGAAATTTTTGTTTTAGATGCATTAGTTCATTGAATCATTTCGTTTTGTCATATTCATTATGTTGAACGGATTCATTCTTGGAATTCCTTTCATATCTTTGGCATTCGTTTCGTATATTTGTTGGTCCAGGTGAATTTACAACATTCTGCAGGTTTTTGTTTTTTTTTCAGAAGATCGCTATATATTAGTTATCGGTTTTGATATTTCGGGTGTAACAGTTATTCATATGGTGTTAGGGATCCGGGTATGACCAGAAATGTGTGGACTGACACAGGGAAGTAGCAGGCTTCAGGAACACAGGCGTAGTCAGGCTGGAGAGGTGGAATGGTCAGGCAGGCCGTAAGGTGCTGTCAGGTGCTGCCTGGCAGTGTCTCTAGCAGCCCACAGCACGGATTTCCTCAGGGCGCAGGGTCTAAGTCCCAGCCTGCTATTCACCAGGGCCCCTGATGGTGGGGATGGACTTGGTGCAGACTGGAACCATGTCGCGACCCCTGAGTGCGTCTGGCTGTGGTAGAGAGTACTGGCAGGGGAGTGCAGGAACGGAGTTTGATGGGAAGAGGCAGGCAGACTTACTAAAGGTGATCTGTGCGGGATGAATGGATCGTCGGGTGAAGTAAGCGTAGTCAGACAGGCCGGGTCGGTATCGTGCTGGCAGCGTGGTACAGGAGGAGCAAGCAGAGAATGGTCGGGGTCGCAAGCCATGTTCAGCAGGTAGCAGGCAGCGTGGTACTGAGGATCAGGCAGAAGGATGGTCAGGCAAGCCAGGGGTTCCACAAGAGACGGTCAGCAGAGGTCAGGATCAAAGCAGGGTCAGCAATGAGGCAGGAACACAGGATACCAGGTACAGGGCTCATGGGAAACATACACCAAGGCCCTGATCACAGGCCTGGTCATTCCTTAAATACACTTCCTGCAATCAGCTTCAGGTGATGGCTGACTGCAGGAGTGAGCTTCTGGCTGCTGAGAGCACCCGCTGGTCAGCCCTGGTACTGCAGCCCACACGGCAGGTGAGTCCCACCACCAGTGCTGAGTCCATTCCTGACATATGGATTCTATATTTTTGGGCGCAACGGAAGAAATATTGCAAAATTCAGCTGCTCCAAATTTTTCAAACCTAATTGCATTAAACTGTGGAGTTGAACAGACTAACCATGACAATTACAAATTCAATTTAAATCACAAGTTTACTTGAATCCAAATTAACAAACAAATTTTAAAATTTAATTAATTTCCCCATGGGCTCGAACTACTATTGCATCATGTGACGTCATCCGAATGAAACAAATCTGTTCTATCTCTGCAATCTAAGCATTGAAAGTGTGATCTCTGTAACTTACAGTTGTGATGCGATAACGATAACTCCAATCTCAGTTGGATACCACAGTCAGTGACTCGATCGAGATGATATCTTGTAGATCCTGTAAAGTTTATTCCATAAACTGAGAGAATCTTACAACAATGAACATCTGATAGGTCAAAAGATCATAATGTGTCCTGCTTCATGACATGAGGCTAGAGCTTCAATGCATTTCTGGGAAAAAGGGTGGGCTATCTATACAGCATTAACTAAACCAGAGGAAAAGGAGGAGAAGAGACAAAATATAGAAAACACTTTAAGGCATATGACAGTCAATATGACAGTCATGTGAAACATGACAAAATCCATTCAATGAATCAAATGCAGGAACATTCACAGATCCAGCAGCATGTAGAGAGCAGGTTTCAGCCAAACTGACAACACATGTTAGGCCATCTTGTTCCCAATGGGAAGATGTCCAGAGAAGTTGTTTCAAATGCGTGCCAAGCCTGGGAGCCAGGGCCTTAAAAAGGCTCTGCCTGACCCAAGATGGCTGCTAGAGTCAAATGGGGTGGCAACATCCAATCGAATCGCTTCCCCAGTGACCCAGGAAACCAAAAGGAAACTATGTTCCTCTTGACTTCCTCTCCAACTGCAATGCTGCTGGGGAATGGTGCCACTTGCAGTGGAGAAAGTAGACTGCACCTACCTACATACCTTGCATTACAAGCCAACCAACATGGAAGAAATATATATTTGAAATATATTTTAAAAATATTCCTCCCAAATATATTGACACATATTTGTAATGCTACAATTTTGGCCATATTCAATATATTTCAAAATATATTTAAATATATATATATATATATATATATATATATATATATATATATATATATACACATACATTATGTTGAAATGTGTTTCTATTACAAAATATATGAAAAATATTTTTAAAAATACATTTCAAATATACTGTATGTCTTTAAAAATACAAATCTAGAATTCTATGTAAAAATGTCAAAATTACTTTTTTATATGTTAAAAAAATCTGATGAATATATTTAAAAAATATATTTTTTTTAACATATAAAAAAGTCATTTTGACATATATTTTTACATTTATCTGTAAATGCATTCCAAAAATGTAGATTTGTGTTTTTAAAGACATACAGTATTTTTGAATGTATTTTTAAAAATATCTTTCATATATTTTGTAATAAAAATGCATTTCAACATGCAGTATATATACAGTATATATATATATATATATATATATATATATATATATATATATATATATACAGTGAGGAACAGAAGTATTTGAACACCCTGCGATTTTGCTAGTTCTCCCACTTAGAAATCATGGAGGGGTCTGAAATTCACATTGTAGGTGCATTCCCACTCTGAGAGACAGAATTTAAAAAATAATTCAGGAAATCACATTGTATGATTTGTAAATAATGTATTTGTCTTGCACTGTTGAACATAAGTATTTGAACCCCTGAGAAGATCCATGTTAATATTTGGTACAGAAGCCTTTGTTTGCAATTATAGAGGTCAAACGTTTCCTGTAGTTCTTGACCAGGTTTGCACACACTGCAACAGGGATTTTGGCCCACTCCTCCACACAGATCTCCTCTAGATCTGTCAGGTTTCGGGACTGTCACAAAGCAACACGGAGTTTCAGCTCCCTCCAAAGATATTCTATTGGATTCAGGTCTGGAGACTGGCTAGGCCACTCCAGAACCTTGATTTGCTTCTTACGGAGCCACTCCTTGGTTATCCTGGCTGTGTGCTTCGGGTCGTTGTCATGTTGGAAGACCCAGCCACTACCCATCTTCAATGCTCTGACTGATGGAAGGAGGTTGTTGCTCAAAATCTCTCAATAAATGGCCCCATTCATCCTTTCCTTAATACAGTGCAGTCGTCCTGTCCCCTTCGTAGCAAAGCACCCCCAAAGCATGATGTTACCACCCCCATGCTTCAGAGTAGGGATGGTGTTCTTGGAATGCAACTCATCCTTCTTTTTCCTCCAAACACGTCGAGTGAAGTTTAGACCAAAAAGTTCTACTTTGGTCTCATCTGACCACATGACTTTCTCCCATGCCTCCTCTGGATCATCCAGATGGTCATTGGCAAACTTCAGACGGGCCTGGACATGTGATGACTTCAGCAGGGGAACCTTCCGTGCAATGCATGATTTGAAACCATGATGGCCTGGTGATCTACCGACAGTGACCTTTGAAACTGTGGCCCCAGCTCTCTTCATGTCATTGACCAGCTCCTCCCTTGTAGTTCTGGGCTGATTCCTCACCTTTCTTATCATCAGTGATACCGCACAAGGTGAGATCTTGCATGGAGCCCCAGTCTGAGGGAGACTGACAGTCGTCTTTAGCCTTTTCCATTTTCTAACATTTGCTCCAACAGTTGATCTATTTTCACCAAGCTGCTTGGCAATTGCCCCGTAGCCCTTTCCAGCCTTCTGGATGCCCACAATTTTGTCTCTGGTGTCTTTTGACAGCTCTTTGGTGTTGCCCATGGTAGTAGTTGGCATCTGACTGACTGTGGGGTGGACAGGTGTCTTTAAAGAGCTCAGACAGGTGCTACTAAGTTAGATTAATGAGTGGAGTAGAGGTGGACTTTTTAAAGGCACAGTAACAGGTCTTTGAGAGCCAGAATTCTTGCTATTTCTTAGGTGTTCAAATACTTATGTTCAGCAGTGCAAGACAAATACATTCTTTACAAATCATACAATGTGATTTCCTGAATTTTTTTTAATTCTTTCTCTCAGAGTGGGAATGCACCTACAATGTGAATTTCAGACCCCTCCATGATTTCTAAGTGGGAGAACTTGCAAAATCGCAGGGTGTTCAAATACTTCTGTTCCTCACTGTACATATATATATATATATATATATATATATATATATATATATATATATATATTTAAATATATTGAATATGGCCAAAGTTGTAGCATTTCAAATATATGTCAACATACTGTATTTGGGAAGAATATTTTTCAAATATATTTCAAATATATATTTCTTCCATATGGGAAGGAAACCATGAATATCCTCTGGTGTGTAGAAGCCGCCTGCCAGAACATTTAAATCAACATCAATACTTTAAGACAGCAGTACTGATAAGATAACCTTAGGGGGCCAGCACAATTTTTTTACTTTTGTCAACACAAAAAGTTGATAGGGGTTCTTACCATTTTTTTACCAAAAAAAAGGTGTGCTGTTAAATATACTTTAATTATCAAGCTACCTCATTACACCTATGAAATCACATTAAAGACTGTTTCGGAACTTCAGTTCAGAATGCTAACTGTAAGTGCTATATCGTTCACAACTGATTTGTCTCACACTGTTTGAAGTGTAAGGTTGCCTTAGGAACACTTTATGGTTATTTTTTTTTTAACAATATTTCTTTATTCAGTTTTTTTTTTTTTTTAAAGAAAGTACATATTGTTATTGCTGTTCATGTTACAGAATGGAGTACAAAGACAATATAATATTACTTGATACATCATGAGGTTACAAGATCAAGGGTTTGTAGATGATTTGTTCACATACAATACTTTTCAGAGTAGGTTCATGTATTCAATGTATTACTCCAATCAAGCAGAATAGAGAGTTATAGTCACTGCAACACAATGCAAAACAAAAAACAAAAAACAAGAGCAATGCTTAGAGCCTTTACAAATTAGGTAAATAAATAAATAAAGAGAAAAAACAGATAAACTGAAACCAGTCTATACCCCGTATTAATCCTGGATCTCATTGTTGTAGGATGCATGTAGGATTCCCAAGCACAAATTGTAAAAAAAAAATTAATGTGTTATTTTTTTTCAAAGCTATCATTCTTTTCATAGAAAGTTGTGAGTTTAGGGCTCATATTACATCTCTATACTCCAGGGTTGGGGTGGTTCTTCATCTGCTGGTAATATTAAAGCTGACGTGTGGTCAAATACATTACTGAGGCATTAGCTAGGGTAGCGCTGCCCCTATAGGGGCCACTCAATGATGCTTGTCACTAGTGGTTGCCCTGATCTTGCAAGCTTCCAGACACCTCTTGCACTCTGGGTTCAGGCATATTTCATTAGTAGAGCATAATAGTGCAAAAGACACAATTCTTTAGTAACACCGCTATATTAGAGTTTGATCAAAAGAGTAGACCAAAAGAATGATGGGATTAGTGTGCACAACCCCATTAATGCATGAAAGCAGAAACACTAGTACAGTAGGAGCAGTCAATTAACAACGTTTAACAGATTATACAGTTATGAGAAGTAGGTTTCACCTATTTAAATGTAATTCTGGCAGTAAGAAGGGGAAGCAAATGCTTGTTGCCTTATCAGCTCCCTCTGGGCCACTGGAGTTACAAGGGGTAAGCAGAGAATCTTATAGAAATGTACACTCCTGCATAAGTATATGTAGGTATCCTTGTTTGAGTAACAATGGCCTTAGAAAAGAAGGCCTTTTAACCAGTGTTTGCAGCTTGAGCCCTGTGATGATAAAAGTTCCTAATATGGTGGTGTCCATTGTCTTCTGCTAGCAATGGTGGGGCCCATAAACGTTATTGAATACTGGTAATTCAATAAAGTTAAACAGGCTGTTGAATTGCTTAAAGCCAAGGTCTCCTGATGACGAGGTGTAAAATGTCTGCATGCAGAATGATGACAGAAGGATATTGGGCATCCACCCACTCACAAATCCTGTTGATAACATTGCCTCTTAGGAACACTGAGTTCTTGATCAGGCTCTTGAATATCTGCAGAGATGTCTAAAGTGTCTGCCTGGCAGCCTGTCAGCACTTCGAACAATGGTATATGTGTGCCTCCAGACAGTTGTAGTCCCGGTACAAAGAAAGGCCAATAGAGTTGGCATCACAAAAATGCAGATCCGTTGCCCAAAGTCACTGCGACCAGCTCTAAATCCTGTGCCAAGAGAGCGAGCCCGACCCTTGCAGTAGAATATATCTGCTCTCCTAGAATCCTCCTAGTTCACCCGCTCTCTGGTATGTGCAGTTCAGTCAGCACTCAGGAATACAGTATGCATTGGCTGGTGTAAAAAGAATTAGATCTACTCTGCTGACAGGAAGTGATGTAGCTGTCCCAGTAATGGGCACTAGGGGGAAAAAGCCTTAATCATAATCCCATCTGTGAGTGTCCCTGAACTGCAGAGTGACACATCCAATACTTGGCTACTCTAAATTCCAATAAGGTACCTCTAATGATGTGTGCCCCACTGGTGGTTGCTGCTTCTTGAAAAATGTTACTTACATACAGCCTCTGACAGTGATATCATCACTGAAATTCCATTGATGAAACGGTCGGGGCTGAAGCACAGTGATCACAGTGAGTTGCTTACTATGTACAGTAGCTCAAGATTCAGAAAAAATCTTGCATTCTTTTCAAATTATATTAAAGCATATTCTATGGTTGGGGAGATTGCAACATTCTAATGTCCCTTGTGCAATCACAGAAAGCTTTGTATCCTTCAAAAACAATGCAAGATCGTTTATACAGTGCTGTGAAAAAGTATTTGCCCTCTGTCTGATTTTTCATTTTGTTGCATTTTTGTGACATTTAAATGATTCAGATCATCAAACAATTTTTAATAGTACACAAAGATAACCAAAGTAAATTCAAATTGCAGTTTTTAAATTATGATTTAATTTATTAAGGGAAAAAAGCTGTCTAAACTTGCCTGGCCCTATGTGAAAAAGTAATTTACCCCCTTCCTGCCCAGACCAATTTTCAGCTTTCAGCGCTCTCATACTTTGAATGACAATTACGCAGTCATGCAACACTGTACCCAAACTAAATGTTTATCCTTGTTTTTTTAAACAAATAGAGCTTTCATTTGGTGGTATTTAATCACCACTGGGGTTTTTATTTTTTGCTAAACAAACAAAAAAATTTTGAAAAACAAAAAGTTTTTCTTAGTTTCTGTTATAAAGTTTTGCAAATAAGTAATTTTTCTCCTTCACTGATGGGTATTGATAGGCTGCACTGATGGACACTGATAGGCGGCACTAATGGGCACTGTTAGGCAGCATTGATGTACACTGTTAGGTGGCACTGATGGGCACTGTTAGGCGGCACTGATGGGCAGCACTGATGGGCACTGTTAGACGGCACTGATAGGTGGCACTGATAGGCACTGTTAGTTGGTGTTAATGTGTATTGATAGGTGGCACTGATGGGCACTGTTAGGTGGCACTGATGGGCAGCACTGATGGGTGGCACTGATGGGTACTGATGGGCACTGATTCAACTGATGGGCACTGATGGTTGCTGCTTCAGCTGATGGGCACTGATTGCCAGCACACATGGGCAATGATGTGCACTATTGGCTGCACTGATGGGGCTACACTGATCATCAGGACACTGATGGTCAATGACCCTGATGATCAATGCAGATGCCCCCCTGTGAAATGCTGCTTACTGACTCTCTTCTCCTCACACGCTGTCAGTGTGAGAAGAGGACTGCCGATAACCGACATTTCCTTTTTACCCTGTGATCAGCTGTGATTGGACACAGCTGGTCACATAGTAAAAGTGGCTGTGATTGGCACGTTCCTTAGTCATGTGGTCAGATAACTCCGAAGGACACAGCGATCACAGACTCACGCAGTGCGTGCCCAGGGGGTGTGCGGGGGGTGTGGTTCTGGGAGGATGTCCATGGACACCCTCCGAGAACTAGCTGATCAAAAGACGGCTACAGCACGGTCAGGAACTGGCTAAATAGAAACTGTCTGACAAAGTGAATCACGCTTAAAGATATCAGGAAGCAACACATTATGCCACAATCTAACTAAATTCAAGAACAGATGAGAAACAAAGTAATTGGCATGTATCAGTCTGGAAAAAGTTACAAATTTCTAAGGCTTTGGGACTCCAGCGAACCCCGATGAGAACCATTAATGGAGAAAACTTGGAACAGTGGTGAACCTTCCCAGGAGTGGGCGGCCTCCCAAGATCACTCCAGGAGCACAATGACGACTCATCCAGGAGGTCATAAAAGAACCCATAACAACATATTAAAATGCAGGCCTCACTTGCCTCAGTTAAGGTCAGTGTTCATGATTGAACAATAAGAAATAGACTGAGCAAATATGGCATTCATGGGATCCATGGGAATTCCAAGGCGTAAGCCACTGCTGACCAAAAAGCAAGTGTACAATCCCAACGCACACGTTCCTGTGTTAAAAATGGCTGTGTGTATAAGTGGGTTCTGCAGCAACTATCGACTGGAACTGAACAGAATCAGCAAGGGAGAAAGTCACCAGCACACCGATGGATCACCAATATGGGTCCAAAATGTTTAATGAACGATCACATAGTTACAGCAAGGCAACGCTTTTGAGTTGCGCAGGACCCCTTCATCTTTACATGCATGATGAAGGGGTCCTGCAAGATTCTGAAACGTTGCCTTGCTGTAACTATGTGATCTTTCATTAAAACTTTTGGACCCATATTGGTGATCCTGAGTGTGCTGGTAACATTCTCCCTTGCTGACCAAAAAGAACACGAAGGCTCACCTCACATTTGCAAAGAACATCTTGATTATGCCACAGACCTTTGAGAAAATATTCTGTGGCCTAATGAGGCAAAAGTTTAACTTTTTGGAAGGTGTGCATCCCGTTTCATCTGAAGTAAAATTAACACAGCATTTCACAAAAAGAACATTATAATAACAGTCAAGCATGGTGGTGGTAGTGTGATGGTCTGGGGATGCTTTGTAGCTTCAGGACATGGATTACTTGCCATAATTGATGGAAGCATGAATTCTGCGCTCTACCAGAAAATCCTAAAGAAAAATGTCTGGCCATCAGTTTGTGACCTCAAATTCAAGTGCATTTGGGTTATGCAGCAGGACAAAGGTCTGAAACACACCAAGTCCACCTCTGAATGGCTCCAAATAAAGTTTTGGAGTGGCCTAGTCAAAGTCTGGACTTAAATTCGATTGAGATGCTGTTGCATGACCTTAAACAGGATGCTCATGCTCTGAAAAACCTCCAATGTGGCTGAATTAAAACAATCCTGCAAAGAGTGGGTAAAATTTCCTCCACAGCGATGTGAAAGTCTGCTAGTTATCACAAACGCTTGATTGCAGTTGTTGCTGCCCAACCAGTTATTAGGTTTAGGGGGCAATTACTTTTTCACATGGGACCAGGCAGGTTTGGACAGATTTCTTCCCTTAACCACTTCCGTCCAGCCCATGTACATAAACGGCCGGACAGGAGCAGTGCAGGAGCGGGTGGCTGTTTATAAATGTCCTTCTGCATTCCCTGCCTGGGAGCGCGTGGCACCACGATCCAGTGCCATTGTGTCCTCAAAACACAGCAGAACACCGAGCGCTGTACGAGACCTCAGTGTGAGGTCCCGATCACTGATTGGCCAATGAATGATCACATGAATAGTAGTAAGCAAGATGTCACTTCCTGACATCATTGCTTACTACTAGTGAAATCTGTGAATGATCACAGAGGTCACATGGTACAAGGCTATTCACAACAGCCTTGTACCATGTGACAAGCTGTGACCAATCACAGCTCTCACAGTATTTCTCAATGGCTGCAAGAATGCAGCCAGAGAGAAGGAGAAATTATTGCTCTTACAGCCTTTATGGGTGTAAAAGCAATCAGTGTAGAAAAAAATGTTTGGACTTTTTTATTTATATAGCAAAAAAATTAAAATCCCTGTGGTGAATAAATACCACCAAAATAACGTTTTATCTGTCTCAAAAAAAATGCAAATAAATTCATATGGGTACAGTGTTGCATAACCGCGCAATTGCCATTCAAAGTGTGATAGCACTGAAAGCTGAAAATTGGCGTGGACAGGGAGGGGGTGAAAGTGTCCGAACTTGAAGTGGTTAATAAATGAAATCTTCATTTAAAAACTGCATCTTGTATTTACTCAGGTAAAGTTTGTGCAATATTAAAACGTGTTTGATGATCTGAATCATTTAAGTGTGACAAATACTGAAAATGAAAACAAATCAAGAAGAGTCAAATACTTTTTCACAGCACTGTAATTAGAGAAGCTGTACATGGAGTGACCTACTGTGATTACTGTGCTCCATACACAACTGTCAATTTCACTGCTGGAAAGAAACAGCAGCCACCACTGCTGCACTCATAATTAGAGGTACCTTATTAGTAGCAGAGCTTCGGGGGGCGGACGTTCACACAGGGGGGCACACAGCAGGGGGGATCAGATGTGGGCAGCTACTGCGGGTACACAAGGGAAATGTTAAGGTTGGAAAGCTGGGAAAAGGGCCGGTAAACCTGTCATGTCATATGTTGGTACCGATTACTTCTGTGTCCATTAATAACTGAAGTGAATTCAGTTTATGAATGAACAGGAGCCTCTGTTTCCTGTTCATTCATCTGCAGTGCAACTGAGGCTACAGAGAAAGGAATTGTTGCAAGGATGAGTTGTAAAAAAAAATTTGTAAAACATATTAATAAACTGCAAAAAATATTTTTTAAAATGGTAACAATTTTTTTTTAATTTGTAAAAAATTGTAAAATATAATTTGAAAAAATTGTAAAAGATAATTAGAAAAAAAATAAAAAAAATAATAAGGGCTCATGCACACGGGGTCTCGGGTCCATACAATGTGGATGAAAAGTTTGTTTATGCGGTTGGAGCCACCTGTCACTCTATGACAGCGGTTCTCAACCTGGGGGTCGCGACCCCTTTGGGGGTCGAACGGCCATTTCCCAGGGGTCGCCTAAGACCATCGGAAAACACATATTTCCGATGGTCTTAGGAACCAAGACACCGCTCCTGTCTCCGGCGATGTGTGGGCGGGATATGCTGCCCCTGTCGCCGCCTCCTCGCCGGTGATTGGCCACCGGAACTGTAGCTCAGGAGAGGCACACAGGCGGCCAATCACCGGCGAGGAGGTGGAGCTTGGAGAGGAGGAGCCGAGCGGCAGCGCGCAGAGATCAAAGAAGATCGAGGGAGCTGCAGGAGCGAGTGAAGAGAGAGGCCAGAGAAGGAAGACAGCTGACAGGTAAGTGCAAATTTTGCTGCTGCAGCCAGGTATGCAGGCTGTAGATGGGAGAGGGAGAGAGCGAGCCCAGGCTGGAGCAGGAGTCAGCAAGGTAAGTATCATTGGTGTCAGTGGGAGGGATAGTGCCCCATCATTTGTGTCACTAATACCACCGATGGGGCACTATTCCTCCCCCCACTGACACCAACGATGAGACACTATTCCTCCCCTCACTGACACCAACGATGAGGCACTATTCCTCCCCCCACTGACACCAACGATGGGGCACTATTCCTCCCCCCACTGACACCAACGATGGGGCACTATTCCTCCCCCCACTGACACCAACGATGAGACACTATTCCTCCCCCCACTGACACCAACGATGGGGCACTATTCCTCCCCCCACTGACACCAACGATGGGGCACTATTCCTCCCCCCACTGACACCAACGATGGGGGACTATTCCTCCCCCCACTGACACCAACGATGGGGCACTATTCCTCCCCCCACTGACACCAACGATGGGGCACTATTCCTCCCCCCACTGACACCAACGATGGGGCACTATTCCTCCCACTGACACCAATGATGGGACGCTATTCCTCCCACTGACACCAATGATGGGACACTATTCCTCCCACTGACACCAATGATGGGGCGCTATTCCTCCCACTGATACCAACGATGGGACACTATTCCTCCCACTGACACCAATGATGGGATGCTATTCCTCCCACTGACACCAATGATGGGACACTATTCCTCCCACTGACACCAATGATGGGGCGCTATTCCTCCCACTGATACCAACGATGGGACACTATTCATCCCACTGACATCAGTGATGGGACACTATTCCTCCCACTAACGCCAATGATGGGGCGCTATTCCTCCCACTGATACCAACGATGGGACACTATTCATCCCACTGACATCAGTGATGGGGCGCTAGTCCTCCCACTGCAAAATTACAGTTATGAAGTAGCAACGAAAATAATTTTATGGTTGGGGGTCACCACAACATGAGGAACTGTATTAAGGGGTCGCGGCATTAGAAAGGTTGAGAACCACTGCTCTATGAGGATGCAGAGGTTGAATGAACATAGCCGCAGGTCCTAATTTATTAAGTGTGCAGGTGTGGGTGAGTGGCCCCAAATACACAGTGCCAGTGTTTAGGGCCGTACATCTACATCCACGCGCCTGTCAAATTAGGACCTGCAAATGTTTTCATACAGCTACTGCCTTCCCATAGCATACATAACATAGGCTGACTGAACACAGCAAAAGCCACATCTAAAAAAAATGTAAAAATACTGATTAACACTGTAAAGGGCACAGCACCCATGTAAATGAGCACCAAGACCTCATTTACACACACACCTTTATTAACTACACTCACTGGCCACTTTATTAGGTACACCTTGCTATTGCCAAAAAAATATGCCTCACACCATTACACCCCCACCAGCCTGAACCATTGATACAAGGTAGGATGGATCCATGCTTTCATGTTGTTTATGCCAAATTCTGACCCTGCCATCTGAATGTCGCAGCAACCAGTCTGCCCATTCTCCTCTGACCTCTGACATCAACAAGGCATTTTCGTCCACACAACTGCCGCTCACTGGATATTTTCTCTTTTTCGGACCATTCTCTGTAAACTCTAGAGATGGTTGTGCGTGAAAATACCAGTAGATCAGTAGTTTTTTAGATACTCAGACCAGCCCATCTGACACCAACAACCATGCCACGTTCAAAGTTCAAAGTCGTCTTTACTACATCTAGATGCCTAAATGCATTGAGCTACTGCCATGTGATTGGCTGATTAGCAATTTGTGTTACCAAGCAATTGAACAGGTGTACCTAATAAAGAGGCTGGTGAGTGTGTATACAGCATTATCTTTTAGATTTAGCAGGAATGTTGTAAGTTATGTGTCCACTAATAATGATTTTAGTGTATTTCTGGTGAAAATATAATTTTGACATTTTTGGGTGGCGGGACTCCGTCAGGTAGGCTGTACAGGGCCCCGTGATTTCTACCAGCAACTGTGAATCTACATTTGGGTTTGTGATATTTCCCAATGAGGAGGATAAGCATTTTTGGAACAATTAGAAATACATTTTAGGAAGGCTGATCAATAAAGTACAGAACAGTTTGAAGGTCATTTTAGGTGGCACAACAGACTGTCTGATACTTCTTTTTTCCCTGTTGCCTAGCTGTCCTTTTTACATTATTTATGCCCTTATCCTTCATTGATCTGGGAAAAAGTAGAGATTTTTTTTTTTTTTTTTATTGTTAAGTTGTCTTAGAATCCCTGTGTTTTACCTTCAACCTATTATTTCATTTGTTCTTTTCTGTAAGCAATAAAAACCCATGAACTAAGGAAATCCTCTCTTCTTACACCAAACTTAGGCAATTCAAAGAGAAAATATGATGAAAGCATAAACAGAGCTTATTAGTAATGTCAAAAACCAGGAGATGTTCTTACTGCGTCCTATATTTTATTCATTGAGCATAAACTGGCAATAATGACACCGCAACCAAATAAAGCATTTTGGAAATCCATTCCTAAAGCGGTCGTAAAGGCTCAGCTTTTTTTTTAAATTAAAATAATAAACATGTCATACTTACATGCTCTGTGCAATGGTTTTGCACAGAGGGGCCCAGACCTCCTTTGCTGGGGTCCCCTGCCAGCCCTCTTGGCTCCTCTCTCTCTGCCCCCATAGCAAGCTGCTCCTGGAGCAGATATGATTTGATTGACAGCAGCAGAAACCAATGTCGAGAGACGGTGATGGGTAAAGTGCTGGATTGAATGAGGAGCCAGTTAAGTATTTGGGGGAAGGGGGGCTTAGGGAAGCTGATTATGAAAGTATTTTTACTTTAACGCATTGAATGAAGGTAAAAAAAATCCTTTAGAACCACATTAAGTCAGAAATAATTAAACGCAGGCTATCGTAAAGTGGTTGTAAACCCTTACATATACCGAGTGAAATGATACACAGAGATGAAACAAGTAATTCTACATGTGTTGTATCTGTTTATCTGCAGTATTCAGTTATATACATCCATTCAAAGTACTGAATTTTTAAAGCTTGCCTGAGAGTTCAGAAAAAAAGGGGATGGGGGGCTGAGTTTACACTCTGCAGAGCTCAGTGAGGAGAGCTCTGAGAGTTGATTGGAGGGAAGAGACACACCCCCTCCACACAGCTCACAGGAACAGAGCTGAGGCTGTCAATCTGCTGGAGACCCTCCCGTCACCATTTTTCACTTGGTGTCAGGACAACGTGTTAGAAGTGATTCATGCTGATAGCAGAGGAGCAAAGCAACAGACAGAAATGGTACTCAGTGCTCTTAGTTGAAACGACAAGTACACACCATAGACATATATGCTTTGTTCATATTTCATGTCTGAGGTTTACAGCCACTTTAACGTGTATTGCGGATTAAAGAGATTTGAATACTGAAGTTATTAGCCAGTCAGAATTTGGAAATCTGATTATGAGCACATTGGATCACATATACCAATCTATTCATTAGAAAATGGAACAATTGGAAAGGACCTTAGAATAATTATTATTATTTATTTCAGGTACTTATATAGCAACATTAATTTACACAGTGCTGTACATATATATTGTACATTCACATCAGTGCCTAACCCTCAAGGGGCGTACAATGTAAGGTCCCTAACTCACATTCATACATACACATTAGAGATGAGCGAATCGAAGTAGGCGAAGTGGAATTCGAGTCGAATATTGGAAAATTTTCGATTCGCGCCGAATCCGAAAAATAGCCTACTTCGGACGCGCGAATCGAAATTTTTCCTAAAATGGCGGCGGACATGTGCGGCGACGGAGCGGGGATGTCTGGGAAGGGGCGCAGACAAGGCGCGCTGACCCATAATGCATTCCTTAATGACATGTGATCGCATTAGCCAATCAGCAGCCAGGCAGCCAGCACTGTGTAATGGTCGAGCTATAAATAGCGGCCATTTTAGAATTCTTCATTTGCCTCCAGTCATTCAAGAGAGGCAGACCGCTCTGTATTAGGGACAGAGTTAGGGCCACAGAAACGTTACTTGGGGACAGAGAAACGTTACTTAGGGACAGAGAAGCATTACTCAGGGACACAGAATTGTTAATGAGGGCCACAGAATCGTTACTTAGGGCCAAAGAAACGCTAGTTAGGGCCACAGAATTGTTACTCAGGGACAGACAGAATTGTTACTGAGTGCCAGAGAATTGTTACTTAGGGCCACAGAAACGTTAGTTAGGGCCACAGAATTGTTACTCAGGGACAGACACAGAATTGTTACTGAGGGCCACAGAACTGTTACTTAAGGCCACAGAAACGTTATTAAGGCCACAGAATTGTTACTCAGGGACAGACACAGAATTGTCACTGAGGGCCACAGAACTGTTACTGAGGGCCACAGAAACGTTAGTTAGGGCCACAGAATTGTTACTCAGGGACAGACACAGAATTGTTACTGAGGGCCACAGAACTGTTACTTAGGGCCACAGAAACGTTAGTTAGGGCCACAGAATTGTTACTCAGGGACAGACACAAAATTGTTACTGAGGGCCACAGAATTGTTACTTAGGGCCACAGAAACGTTACTCAGGGACACAGAATTGTTACTGAGGGCCACAGAACCGTTACTTAGGGCCACAGAATTGTTACTCAGGGACAGACACAGAATTGTTACTCAGGGACACAGAATTGTTACTGAGGGCCACAGAACCGTTACTTAGGGCCACAGAAACGTTACTCAGGGACACAGAATTGTTACTGAGGGCCACATAACCGTTACTTAGGGCCACATAATTGTTACTCAGGGACAGACACAGAATTGTTACTGAGGGACACAGAATTGTTACTGAGGGCCACAACCGTTACTTAGGGCCACATAATTGTTACTCAGGGACACAGAATTGTTACTGAGGGCCACAGAACCGTTACTTAGGGCCACAGAAATGTTACTCAGGGACACAGAATTGTTACTGAGGGCCACAGAACCGTTACTTAGGGCCACAGAATTGTTACTCAGGGACAGACACAGAATTGTTACTGAGGGACACAGAATTGTTACTGAGGGCCACAGAAACGTTAATCAGGGACACAGAATTGTTACTGAGGGCCACAGAACCGTTACTTAGGGCCACATAAAAGTTAATCAGGGACACAGAATTGTTACTGAGGGCCACAGAACCGTTACTTAGGGCCACAGAATTGTTACTTAGGGACAGACACAGAATTGTTACTGAGGGACACAGAATTGTTACTGAGGGCCACAGAACCGTTACTTAGGGCCACAGAAACGTTAATCAGGGCCACAGAATTGTTACTGAGGGCCACAGAAACGTTACTTAGGGCCACATAAACGTTAATCAGGGACACAGAATTGTTACTGAGGGCCACAGAACCGTTACTTAGGGCCACATAAAAGTTAATCAGGGACACAGAATTGTTACTGAGGGCCACAGAACCGTTACTTAGGGCCACAGAATTGTTACTCAGGGACAGACACAGAATTGTTACTGAGGGACACAGAATTGTTACTGAGGGCCACAGAACCGTTACTTAGGGCCACAGAAACGTTAATCAGGGCCACAGAATTGTTACTGAGGGCCACAGAAACGTTACTTAGGGCCACATAAACGTTAATCAGGGACACAGAATTGTTACTGAGGGCCACAGAACCGTTACTTAGGGCCACAGAATTGTTACTCACGAACAGACACAGAATTGTTTCTTGAGGGACACAGAATTGTTACTGAGGGCCACAGAACCGTTACTTAGGGCCACAGAAACGTTAATCAGGGACACAGAATTGTTACTGAGGGCCACAGAACCGTTACTTAGGGCCACGTAAACGTTAATCAGGGACAGACACAGAATTGTTACTGAGGGACACAGAATTGTTACTGAGGGACACAGAATTGTTACTGAGGGCCACAGAACCGTTACTTAGGGCCACAGAATTGTTACTTAGGGACACAGAATTGTTACTGAGGGCCACAGAACCGTTACTTAGGGACACAGAATTGTTACTGAGGGCCACAGAACCGTTACTTAGGGCCACAGAACTGTTACTTAGGGCCACAGAATTGTTACTCGGACAGACACAGAATTGTTACTCAGGGATACAGAATTGTTACTGAGGGCCACAGAACCGTTACTTAGGGCCACAGAATTGTTACTCAGGGACACAGAATTGTTACTGAGGGCCACAGAACTGTTACTTAGGGCCACAGAATTGTTACTCAGGGACACAGAATTGTTACTGAGGGCCACAGAACTGTTACTTAGGGCCACAGAAAGGTTACTCAGGGACACAGAATTGTTACTGAGGGCCACAGAACTGTTACTTAGGGCCACAGAATTGTTACTCGGACAGACACAGAATTGTTACTCAGGGACACAGAATTGTTACTGAGGGCCACAGAACCGTTACTTAGGGCCACATAAACGTTAATCAGGGCCACAGAATTGTTACTGAGGGCCACAGAACCGTTACTTAGGGCCACGTAAACGTTAATCAGGGATAGACACAGAATTGTTACTGAGGGACACAGAATTGTTACTGAGGGACACAGAATTGTTACTGAGGGCCACAGAACCGTTACTTAGAGCCACAGAATTGTTACTTAGGGACACAGAATTGTTACTGAGGGCCACAGAACCGTTACTTAGGGCCACAGATTTGTTACTTAGGGACACAGAATTGTTACTGAGGGCCACAGAACTGTTACTTAGGGCCACAGAATTGTTACTCGGACAGACACAGAATTGTTACTCAGGGATACAGATTTGTTACTGAGGGCCACAGAACCGTTACTTAGGGCCACAGAATTGTTACTCAGGGACACAGAATTGTTACTGAGGGCCACAGAACTGTTACTTAGGGCCACAGAATTGTTACTCAGGGACACAGAATTGTTACTGAGGGCCACAGAACTGTTACTTAGGGCCACAGAAAGGTTACTCAGGGACACAGAATTGTTACTGAGGGCCACAGAACTGTTACTTAGGGCCACAGAATTGTTACTCGGACAGACACAGAATTGTTACTCAGGGACACAGAATTGTTACTGAGGGCCACAGAACCGTTACTTAGGGCCACATAAACGTTAATCAGGGACACAGAATTGTTACTGAGGGCCACAGAACCGTTACTTAGGGCCACATAATTGTTACTCAGGGACAGACACAGAATTGTTACTGAGGGACACAGAATTGTTACTGAGGGCCACAGAACCGTTACTTAGGGCCACAGAATTGTTACTCAGGGACAGACACAGAATTGTTACTCAGGGACACAGAATTGTTACTCAGGGACACAGAATCGTTGAATTAAAGAGTATGTCAGACAACATGCAGAGGAGTGGCAGAGGAGGCAATGTTTTAGGAGCGAGCAGACGTGGCAGCAGAGGAAGGGGTCGAGGCAGCACTATTCGCAGCCAGAGGCCAGTGCTCCCGGTGTCATCCAGCGGTCGTGTCTCCACCGACAACCCTGCCGTCGTCGATTGGTTGGCTCGGTCGTCTTCCTCTTCCCAGGTCACCTCTGACACCTACAGCCAACGGTCGGTGGGTACGTCAGACACAACCGTTAGTTGGCATGGCCCGGGACCAAGCCCACTGAAATCACGTGTCCTCTACCTGCCCCTGTCCTTTGGTGTTCCCTCACCAAGCGAAGTATCGCATGCTGTGGGCTCAGCCCCACTGTACAGTGAGGAAGAGCTAACAGAGGGCGGTCAGGAACGGGGGGAGACATCCGCCTTTTCAGCAGCCAGGCGAAGAAGTAGTGGCGAGGAGAGTGGCTCGGTAGCCGGTCTAGAGACAGGTCTGTCTCCTGACCCAGACGCAGCCGAGGGGGCTAGTAGTGAGGCGGAGACCCTACTTGATGATGAGGAGGTTGATCGCACTTGGCAGCCTCGTCGTCATCAGGCAATTTCTTCTGCATCATCAGGAGAAGAGGGTGGCAGCTTGGCAGCGAGCAAAACAGTCGGTGGGTTGCCCAGGAGACAGCAGCAGGGTCGCAGCAGTGTCAGTGGAGCCAAACGGCCACGGAGTAGAGCACCAGCTCCACTGCAGCCTACCACCACGGCCAGTAGTGGTGCCGGTGTGCACGGAGGAAGCAGCAGTCAGCCAGTGAGGAGTATCGGGGGCAAAGTTTCCTACTCGGCGGTGTGGCAATTTTTTGTCAAGCCGCCCGAGGAAGTAAACGTAGCCGTATGTCGACTATGTGGCCAGAAAGTCAAGCGTGGCCAGGGGGCCCATGTTGGGACTACAGCGTTGCGGCAGCATATGCAGCGTCGCCATTTGGTGGCCTGGGAAAACCGTGATAAAGATACGGCGGTTCTGCCCGCCCCAGCCCCCGCTCCATCACCCGCTCCGTTACTTGCTCCGTCACCCGACGTCAATCGCCCTCCATCAGCCAGTCAAGGCTCCAACACCTCTGCTGAGGGGAGTTGTCGCTCGTTGGCATCTTCCGCTCGTTCAGATGCTCCTTCTCCTGCTACTCCTCTTCACGGATTCCGTCAGCAGTCTTTCTTGGAATCCGTTTCCAAGAGACAACAGTTTGCGAGCACGCACCCGACGGTGCAAAAGCTGAACGTCCTCCTGTCCAAGTTGCTGGTGCTGCAGTCCCTCCCTTTCCAAGTGGTGGACTCAGCACCTTTCCGAGAAATGATGGCTTGTGCCGCGCCGCGGTGGAGAGTGCCAAGCCGTCATTTCTTCGCCAAAAAGGCAGTGCCAGCCCTGCATTCACATGTAGAAGAGATGGTGGGCCAGTCTTTGAGCATGTCAGTCTCTGCCAAAGTGCACGGCAGCGCCGACGTGTGGAGCTGTAACTACGGTCAGGGACAGTACATGTCATTTACGGCCCACTGGGTGAACGTGGTGCCGTCACAGCCGCACCAGCAACTTGGACAGGTCACGCCGCTTTTGCCTCCACGTTTGCACGTCCTTGGTCCGGCAAAGATGTCCGCCTCTACCACCTCTTCTTTCGCCGTGTCCTCAGCCGCCACCCCCGTGCCAAGTCCCATTACCCGACCGGCATATCACATGTGCAGGGCGCAACGGTGTCACGCTGTGCTGCACCTGGTATGCCTTGGCGAACGTAGTCACACAGGGGAGGAACTTCTCAGTGTAATGAACAGAGAAATCGACAGATGGCTGTCTCCGCGCAAACTCAAAATCGGAACCATGTTGACCGACAACGGAAAGAACATGTTGTCTGCTCTGCGTCAAGGAAGGTTGTGCCATGCGCCATGCATGGCTCACGTGTTCAATCTGGTTGTCAAGCGGTTCCTAAAATCCACCATCCCACTGCAAGACATCCTTAAAATGTCACGTAAACTTTGCATGCATTTCAGCCATTCCTACACCGCAAAGCACACCCTCCTTGAGCTGCAGCGGCAGAACGGAATTGCACAGCATCGCCTGATCTGCGACGTTGCAACAAGGTGGAATTCAACCCTACACATGTTAGACCGCCTTTACGAACAGCGAAAGGCCATCACCGATTTCCTGATGTTACAAGCGGATAAAGGTACTCCCCTGTGTAACTTTGATGTCAACCATTGGCAGCTCATGCGTGACACCTGCCGCTTGCTCAGGCCCTTTGAGGAGGCCACGCTATTCGTGAGTCGGCAGGACTATGGGATAACGACGTCATTCCTCTGTTGCACGTCCTGGAACAAATGCTGTTAACAATGGCTGGTCAGGGTGCGGTAGACGTGGCGCACAGATCTCAACGCCACATGACCCCTGTGGGGGCAGGACAGGAAGAAGAGGAGGAGGTAGAGGAGGACATTTGTGCTCAGGAATTATTGAGTGAAATGGGTGGTTTTTCCACTCAGCGGACAGGAGTGGAGGAGCAGGAGCATCTGGTAGAGGAGGAGGAGGAGGAGACAGAGGACCCAGACGCACCGTGGCAGTATGCTGTGGAGATGGAGGCAGGGAGTCCCTCGCATTCCTTGGCACAAATGGCCCATAGCATGCTCGGTTGCTTGCGTAGCGACAGCCGAATAATAACCATCAGACAGAGGGATGACTTTTGGCTGTCCACCTTGTTGGACCCTCGCTACCATTCAAAAATGGTGGCCTTTTTCACACCTGCTGAGAGGGAGGCCAAAATAACGTACTATAAAAACCACCTATGTAGTCAGTTGGTCTCTGCCTTTGTGCGCCAACGTCCATCCTCAGACACTGTGGGCCCTGTGCGCTCGCGTTCCGCTGCCATGGCAGCAGGGGAGGGGTGGGGTGGTAGGAGCAGTGGCAGCTCCACCAGCAGCGGCTGCCTCAGTCTGCAGTCGATGATGAGTAGCTTTCTTCACCAGCGCAGTGAGGAAACTACTAACCAGCCGCAGCAGCAGCAGCAGCAGCAGCATCAGGTGGACCTGGAGCAGGACCTCAAACAACAGGCTTGGGCCTACTTGGACAGCACCCTGCCAACCAAGGTAGACAATCCCCTTGACTACTGGGCAACGAAACTTGACCTTTGGCCCCAACTAGCTGAATTTGCCCTTGAAAGGCTGTCATGCCCGGCCAGTAGCGTGGCATGGGAGCGCGTGTTTAGTGCGGCAGGAGGTATTGTAACTCCGCGGAGGACACGACTGTCCACCCAAAGTGTGGAGAGACTCACGTTTGTGAAAATGAATCAGGCGTGGATTAGTCTGGATTTCAAACCACCAGTTCCTGACACAACTGACTAAATCCGCCATGAATCATGCCTCAAACATGTGCCACTTTCAGGTCTCCTCACACACTGCTGGTGTGTTCCATTTTTTGTCATAGGGTGCTGGCAGATTACGGGCCTCCCATAGCTGCTGCCAGGCCCCTAATCTGCCATGGGCCCCTATATACCGCCTCCTCATGCTGCTGCCAAGTCCAGAGTCTGTCATGGGTCCCTGTACGGCCTCCCATTGCTGCTGTCTCCATCGCCACACTCTGCCATGTGCCACTTTCAGGTCTCCTCACACACTGCTGGTGTGTTGAATTTTTTGACATAGGGTGCTGGCAGATTACGGGCCTCCCATAGCTGCTGCCAGGCCCCTAATCTGCCATGGGCCCCTATATACCGCCTCCTCATGCTGCTGCCAAGTCCAGAGTCTCTCATGGGTCCCTGTACGGCCTCCCATTGCTGCTGTCTCCATCGCCACACTCTGCCATGTGCCACTTTCAGGTCTCCTCACACACTGCTGGTGTG